>NC_137122.1:8771834-9259334 GCF_949319135.1 Squalius cephalus
TGATACTGCGAACACAGAGACAAACCTCGGTTGGTATGCGGGTTGCCTTGAGCCAGGCTGAGGAAGCTGTAAGTTTCATTGTGACACAAAGAGTAGTTTGCTTACCACCAATGTTTTAAATGTAATAACTTGGACTTTTTTTCCATAGATATTGCACCAGTACTACCAGACAATGTCCCACAGTGTTTAGGAAGAGAAAGGCTGCAACCGTGTTTTCTTTCTTGTTCTGGTGATGTGGTCCACAGTGTCTCTCAGGACATGAACCATCTCCATTCGATGTACATACCTACACAGATACATGTGCACATATCTGAGTGTATACACTCAGTTACATCTTGTCAATCACAGTCATTTCACGGTTAACATTTCCAACAGGTATAGACTGGGCATGTCAACCAGCCAGGGTGTGCGTAGGGCGGTTGGGGTGGACGCCAAACTTTTATCAGCACACCAACTGGACTTAATCAAATTTATACTTGGCCCGTATCGCCGGTGCGGTCCTTGATGAGGACTTGGTGGAGGCAGCCGAGCTCTTATCCTCTATCGCTGGGTATGTCTCTTCATTTATCAAGGACATAACACAAACTATTTGTACATTATATTACTATAAATGTTGTATTCCTCACTTATACAGGACTTGTTCGGACAAGGGGACAGCAGCAGTTGCTGAAACCAGCACCCGGCGGTCTTTCTGACAGTTTTTGGAGGCGTTTCCTGTCTCACTGCAGGGCCAGCCTCCATCGAAGAGGCAGCGCAGTGAATCTGGCTTTTCTGGAGACAGAGCGTTCTATGATAAGTGGCAGCTTTCACAATATGCTCCAAGGAAAGACTATCTTCTCGGTAATTCTCCAAATCTATCAATACAGAATTGGCACCCATTAATTCTACATTGATTCACTGTGACAAATGACTTGCATGAATAAAGTCTTGTCATTCTGTCTTTCAGGTTACTTCAGTCTGCGGAGGCCTTCAGCTGCAAAAGTGGCAAGGGTGATTGGTCAGGAGGGGTGGACGACCAATTGCCCCAAAGCAGAGGAAGTAGTCAAGATGTGGAAGCCGTCCACCAAGCAGAAGGTCGAAACCTTCTGGGCGCTGCAGCAGTTATTCTATTCTACATCACTCACCGATCAAATAAGGCTTTGGCGGCACTACATTTCGATTTGGCGACCGCCAAAAATTTTCAATGCAGGACAAAACCCTGTAATGGACGTTAACATTAGACTGTTAGGTTACGTTACGTACTTTACTTTCTTACCTTGCTCTACATTGACTTTACTAGTTGAGAGTAAAAGTTTGTTTAGAAAAAGGCCTCTATTTTCTTCTTCTCTTCTTCTCTTTCCTTGTCTGAGCAGCGGACTTGTTCTGACTGGACATTTTGAGCGTACTGAACTTCAAATCAAATGACAACATCAAATTTTGATCAGTGGCCAAACCATTTTTGTGTTGGGGGTGGGGGGTGGTTCTTGACCACTATTTCAAGGACAATTAGGAAGAAAGCAAATAAAAAGCTTTTATGTAACTCTCTGGGCGTGGGCCTGGTTCTTCCGGGCCTCCTCCGCTTGAAGATTTAGAGCTGCGGCTTCCTGCTCCAGGTCGAGGTTGCTCCTTTCACTGAGCTGTGCCTGGGCGACGAGATTGTGAGCTAGGCTCCCGATGATCCTGGCGAATTCTTTGTGGGTGTAGCTCTGGATCGGGTCGTGTGTCATCAGCTTGTCCAGGTTGGCATCCAGCTGCTCTTGGTCAGGTGCTGCAGGTCACTGGCGTGTATATATTCATGTGGTAATATCTAATATTCTGTGGCTTATAATAAATGAATGGGTTTTATCAATTTTAGTGTTCTATTTGCAGCGCGTTTCTGTATTTGTTTGTGTTGTGAACTTTTGCAGCGCGTTTCTGTATTTGTTTGTGTTGTGAACTTTTGCAGCGCGTTTCTGTATTTGTTTGTGTTGTGAGTATTTGGAGCACACATGTGTTGTGAAACTGATGAAGATGTTTTCTTAATTTGCAGGTGTTTTTCTATTTGCATGTGTTTTCTTCAGTTGCAGCGCATTGAGCTCTCTCGGCCACCGTAGCTTTGTGCCTTAGTCAGTGAGTGAGTTCGCGTTGCGCGACTTGTCTCACAATTCGAAACGCGCGTGCACAAAATTATTAATAACCATATACACATAGATTGAAACTGAATTGCTTACAAAACAAAGTTCGAAATGCTGCCTAAAATATCTCCACCATTAATGTAGCAAATTAGCTCTATGAAATATTAATAATCAATAATAACTGGTTATAATTGATTGTGAATATTTGGATCAGTTAATATAATTAACTTACTGTCATAAATTAATATTACAATCAATTAGCCTGTTTGTAGATTTACAAATCGGAGACGAAGATTGGATTTTTTAGATACCAAACATGCCACACAAATTATTTGGTTAACCATAATATGCAAAGTCTGAAACATTAACCCAATAGAGTTTACAAGAATACAAAAGACAACCACATAAAAAGAAAATCATGAGGTGGGAAAATTGGTTATATATAGAATATAGAGGATTAACAGGGTTTTTATTTCTCTTCTTCTGCAATAATTTAAGTGAGAGTCACAGCTCTCTGGACATTCCTTTCGATCGTAAAATCAGTTTCAGTGTGTGTCCTGTAATAAGACACCGCGTCCTGCCAGTGTGTTAGCCTCATTTGGGATGTTAGACTTTTGGGGGATGTTTCTGTTTCACAGGCATTTGTTGGGAAAGTGAGTTTGCTGGATTATTCATTAAATAAATGAATAATTTGTGTGTGTCTGATTGGTCCAGACGCTACTATTTTTTGTTGTTGTTAAATATTCATTTAATTGGTGTGTGCCTAAAAAGCTGATCATTTGAATCGGGTGTTTTTGATCAGAGAGAGAAAACATTTGCACTGCTAGGTGTACCCCAGAACCAGGTTTGTTTGGTTCGATTGAATCGAACTCTAGTTCGTTTCCCCCCTTGGTGCGGACCTTTTGGGCAGGTGTGAATACAGCAATCGAACTCGGGTGCGGACCAAACAATCGAACCGAGACCCAGCTGAAGAGGTGGTCTCGGTACGGTTCCAAACGAACTCTGGTACGGTTCGTTTATGGTGTGAACATGAACCGACCCAATTGCAGAAAACTGAGCCTTTTATTTGACTGCTCTTATGAGGATACGGACATTTGGGCATAATGGTGTCTAACGCGAGCGAGCGAACAAGAGCGCGCGCACGGCAGAGAGAGAGGGAGCGAGAGACCTTGCGTGCGTGTGCCAGCTAGTGTGCCTCACGAAGCGCATGTAAGGACCCAAGCAATCAATTGTCGGTGCGGGCGGGCTTTTATCTATACCATATAGTTTCTTCATATTGCGTTTGTAGAGAATAACACCAAATCAGTAAAATAACAAATATTACATTACGAAATATCTCCATGCTGAGCCTGTTTGTGCACTTCCTGCTTTTCCCTGCTTGAGAATTCCTGTCCAATGAATGGACGACCTTAGCACACGTGTGGTTTTGTTTACACATTTTGGTTTACTTGCAAAAAGAGCAGTGTGAAAGCGAACCGTACCAAACAAAAAAAATCAACATCCTATTTGGTCCGGACCAATGCAAGTGAACTATCGGACTTTCCTGGTGTGAATACACCCTAAGATAGTTTATTATCACAAAAGTTTTTTTCAGATGTTTTCCCTAATTTGAGTGTGTTTTATCTGCTGTAGAGTCTGAGTCATCTTTGACTGAACGTCACACAATGATTGAGCGGCTAAAGAACAACAGAAGCCCTCACAGCCAAGTCGAGGAGTCAGTGATACGTACAGCACCTCATCGTGCTGCATGGATTCGATCCTCTGGTACAAAAACTGTTAAAAAGGAAATAAACAGAAAATAACTCAGACTTTACGATTTTCCTGGAATGGTGAGTATAATTACTTGCATTTTAGGGAATTTACTGAAGGGTTGTCTTGGCCTGTAGTAGAAATCCTACATTATTTAGAAAAGTAAAATGCTTCACTTTAAGCAACACTGTAACATCAGCTGTTAACTGGCTTTATATATATATATATATATATTATTTTGAGGTTAATTTATATTGTTGATATAATTTTAAAAATAATTTTAAAAGTTAATGCTTTGGATAAAAGCGTCTGCTAAATGATTAAATGTAATGTATTCACAAAACAAATTATTCGTATGTTTTTGCCTCATTTGCAAAACAATCTGCAGTTAAATGTTCTGAACAAACATAATCTTCTGATTATCCAGAATGATGTGCAGAAACACAAACATGCTGTTTATTATGGACATGTCAAAGTGCATGTTTCAAAAAAAGATCAGCTCTTTTCCAGGAGTACATCAGAAAATAGAATGGGGCATCGGTCTACAATCTAAACCCAGTGTGTTCACTGTTGCGTTTTATTTGCTTTTGACATGACGCCAAGCTCCTCCGGTGTAGAAAGGTGTTTGCTGGCAGGTGCAAATATGTGACATGATAACATAGTAAAGTCACAGAACTAATGACAGGACTACAAATGAGGCGTTTCAGGCAGTTCAGGAACATTGTTTTCTGTTAAATAGAAAGTCCTTTGGCACTAAGTACGTAAGTACGTAATTACTTAAAATCCAAAAAAGCACTGTATAGGCCAATTAAATTGCATTGCTCTGTATACATATACTCTTTATTTCAATGATTCTGCTTATCCACAGGTGTCATGACTAACCATGAGTTAACCTACTTTAATTATAGGGTTAGTTCACCCAAAAATAAAAATTCTGTCATTAATTCCTCACCCTCAATTTTATTTATGGGTGAACTAACCCTTTGACTACAATACTGCTTCAGTATTACTTTTACACAGTAAACGCTGCTGAATTTTTCTGTGTACTGTGTACATGCATTAGGCAATGTTAAAGTGCCTTTTAAGCGTTTTAAAAGCTCTTTTCACGCTAAGCATTTTAGAATGTCCTGTGGAAAACCAACTTGTTAACGTTGGCCAGCAGAAGTGCAAACATGGTTTTCTTGATGCTGAGTCCAGCCTTGGAGAATATCCTTTCTGATGGTGTACATTAAGATTTTCTAATCACAGACATTGTTAAAGATTTAAATCCTTACCGCCAAGACGCTCCTCTGTCGGTCACGGATTGAAAGTGAAACTTAACCTCCTGAGACCCTGTGTCCTCATATGAGGACATTACATTTTTGCCTCTTGACACAATGATAGTCAAATTTGTAAATCTTAGACATGTTGGCCACATTTAGGGACACTGCCCACACCATCTTGTGGTGATATAACAACATTACACCAATGTCAGTGAGAAGAAAATGGCTGGAAAATCAGCAAAATATCAGCAAAACACTTCCCGAAAGAAAAATGACCCAGGTAAAAAATCTATTCAAATTATATGAATGAAACAAATGTATTTATGTACAATACTGTCTCCATCATCATATGGGGATTAAAATTTGACATATTTTAGTAATAGTAGCACTCCAGGACATCAGTAAATGTGAAGCACTCGTTTGAGGACATTGGGACTATATTACGTTATTTATTCTACCATGTGGTTAGCTAAACTTGGGAATTTTTAGACGGATCGCAATAGCATTGAAAAAACAACATTTGTCTGTGTGTGTGTGTGTGTGTGTGTGTGTGTAAGCATGAATTATTGAGTTAACATGGAAAAACTGGTTTGCTTTAGTGCAGAAAACTGGTAAAAATCAAGAATTTCAAAATGAAAGTGAGCCAATAAGTGGCCTTCTACTGCTCCCTGCTGGCCATTACCAGTACTATTATAAAAATCAGATTTTGTCAAGTGTTTATCACTTCATTTGTACTGACACTTCACATAATTGCTAGTAAAATGGTCAATTATAGACCCACTGTCCTCGCATGAGGACATCATATGGTAAAACATAGGCCCACTGTCCTCGCATGAGGATATCATTTTCTGCAAAAACTACTTCCAGTACAAAAACAAATTTTAGTTATTATACTTATTAGGTCCAACTTATCCCAAATAGCAAGAACAATTATAAAATGCACACCAGGCAAGCTCTCGGGTCTCATCTGTCACGAGGTGTTTGGATTTATTCACGCACATTAAAAAATATTTATTAAAAGCTTCTTTCTTTGCACATTTTTATATACAGCATTATCATAATAGGCTGAATATTAACGTATTGACAGAAAACCGGTAGTTCTATGTGAAATCAGACATTGAGCGCCCTCATATAGCCAAAGTGGCATGATCCTCGTTTCATAACACCTCTGCGAAGATTCGACCGTGAGATCGGTAGTCGAATCAGGCTCCTCCAATCGAAGCATTGAATCTTCGACTATTCAGGGTCACCCCTAATATATATATAATATATAATACTAATATATATATATATATATATATATATATATATATATTATATATTATTTTAATAATAATATATATATAGGCACATCTATGTACGTTTTTAATTTATGTACAATATAGCCTTTTTTAATAAGTATGTTTATTTATTTTTATTGTGGCACATCTGTGTATGTTTTTAATTTATGTACTGTGTGTGCACGCATGTTTTAAATGTAATATGTATATTTTAATATTTGCACATCATAATTGTTTGTTCTATTTATACACGTGTATATTTACATACTAGGCTCACTAATATTTATTGCATTCATAATGTAATACTTAACACATGTTAAAACATATTTATTGTGTTTATACAATGTCTATTTTATTTATTAAAATAAGGTCATAATTAAAAATGAAAAAATTACTCAACTGTTGGGTTGTTTTAACCCAATGCATTGGGTTAAAATAACCCACAGTTGGGAAGGTGCTATACCACCCCATAGTTGGGTTATTTTTAACCCAACATTTCTATGTGAGTACATATTAGTACCTGTGTACAAAGGTGCCTTTTGAAAAGGTTCTGGCCCAGTGACAGCTTTTGAACCGTTTATACTAAGAGTGATTACTATCAGGATGACTCTGAACCAGACTGTCGATGTGGAAACAGACGATTCAGAACAGGACTATGTCTGGGTCAATATTACAGAAAACAGAAGTACGTTTGGCAGTAACTGTTATTTTAAAAAAAAAAAAATCTATATATATATTACTAATTTTCAAAAAAAAAAAAAAAATAGAGGGGACCTAGGATGATAACAGCACTGAACATTAGACAAAAGAGTCCATTACCACACTCTGAGCTACAAGGAAACGCTGAACATTCGACATAGCTGTGTCCCAATGTGAAGTCGAGAAGCACCTGGCTGCAGCCTGCAGATTTGGGCGGGGGTGCACCTCCACCACCTCTGTGCAGCCCCGCCCACAATGCTTCTCATTGGTTAGTGGCAAGTGATGACGTCGATCAAGGCGGGGCTGCACGTCTCTTCACTCCAACATCTCTTTTCATTGGTTAGTGGCGTGAAGTCATGATGTTCTAGCATGTTTTCATTTCCTAAGGTCATCGCTGCATGGGGAGTACACTACAGGCAAGCTACTCTTTTTTTTGTTCTAATTTTATTTACATTTTATTTGACCATTTTTAATTCTGAAGTGGCGTTTAGTGTGATATTAAAATGAAGTGGTGTAAAAATGAGATTGTGTAACTTTACTCATCATATCACACAAATAACTATAGGGCAGCGTAGGTCTAAGTGTGGTGTGTGTGTGTGTGTAGTGTGTTTGTGTGTAGTGTGTGTATGTGTGTGTGTGTGTGTGTGTGTGCAGTGCGGGTGTGTAGTGTGTATGTTGTGTGTGTGTGTGTAGTGTGGGTGTGTAGTGTGTATGTTGTTTGTGTGTAGTGTGTATGTTGTGTGTGTCTGTGTGGTTTTGGTGGGATTAGGATATAGTGTTAAAACCATAGGTTAAAACAAGGCCCTTAAAAAGAAATACAGTGGCAAAGCCTCGATCGACGTCATCACTTTGCCCCTAACCAATGAGAAGTGTACTTGGTGAAGTCTGCATCCTCCGAAGGCTGTATTTGAAGGCCGATTGGCCGCGTTTAAAGGCCGATTGCGTCACAGCAGCGCGATGAAGGCTGTCCCAATTCAAACTCTGCACGCTTGGAAGGCCGATTGCGTCACCGCAGCGCGACGAAGGCTGCCCCAGTTTGGAATGTCATTCAAATGCGACGCCAAATGCGCACTTCGTTTCTCGGACAAAACGAAGGATACAAAAATGGACACTTCGCGGCCTACTCTTCCCCAGAATTCATAGAGCGCCGGTGATGACGCAATTTTATTCAAAGAAAATGGTGTGTGTTAGTAGTGTGGTGGCCGAGGAATTAACTTATAAATGCAAGTATTGTGTTTTCATTTATTAAAATAGCTAGCGAAAACAAGCGTTGAAGGCATAAATATGGACCAAGCACTGAACCACCTGTGGGAAAACAATCAACTGAGTTAAATGAAGCAAAAAATAAATTACATATCAACAAAATACCTCTCTTGCTTAGTTTTTTGGTCTTGTTTCTAGTACAAATATCAAAAAAATGTTATATTGAGAAGCATTTACTAGACAAGCAAAAGTTATTGTATTGTTTTGGGAATAAAATAACTCAATTAAGTGAGTTTTTGCTTAAAAGAAGTCAAGTCATCCTCATTTATATAGCGCTTTTAACAATTTAGATTGTTTCAAAGCAGCTTTACAGAGATAGACATATAATTTATGGTAACAGAGATTGTTTTGTATAATAAATAAGCAAAATAATTATTTTAATAAGCAAAATAATCTGCCAAATGGGGCAAGTAAAATAATCTTGTTTTCAGTTTGATTTAAGATTATTTTGCTTAACCCATTAGCAGATTATTTTGTTTTAAGCAAAAACTCACCTAATTTTAAGTTATTTTTCCCCAAAACAAGAAGTGTTTTACTTGTCTAGTAGGCTAAATGCTTCTTGATTTAAGAATTTTTAGATGTTTGAACTAGAACCAAGACAGAATATTAAGTAAGAAAAGCTTTTTTGCAGTGAATATCAAGTAGGAGGGTATATTCAAGTAAATAAAACAGCAGCACAAATCCAGCTGAAATGTGGTAGATAAAAATACCTGAAAAACATAGCGGTCTCTGCAATACATCGTTTAATTTACCCAAAATAGCTAGCAAAACAAGTGTTACAGCCCAGGGGTGTTTCTTAAAAACCTGAACTTAAACGAAAAAACTGCAGCTTCATTTATCAGGTGGTCTGAGGCAAAACCTGTTGTAATTCTGTGTTTTGTTTCAGGGACCGAGGAGCAGACGACTGAATTTATTAAATTGCGGGCCGAAAATGATCATTTATTTACAGGGGCCAAAAACTCGGCCACTGTGGCTTGGAGGGAAAAGTCATAAAGTCATTAAAGTCATTGACCATTTGTAATATTTCCACTAGCTGCCTCTTGTATACAAAAATTAGCCCTCACCCTATACAAAGCTCACAGCAATGAGACAACAACTAGATAAGGCAAAAGTCTTTCACTTAGTAGTTTTTTGTAGTTTTTTTTTTTTTTTTTTTTTTTTTGTCTACAAACGTTTTAAGCAAACCTGAGGATCCAGGGATATCATTTCTGGAGTATTTTGTATGCATGTACTGCTGTGTGATTTTCTAATGTTAAGATTGCACCCCTGTGTTAATATTTTTCTTAAGTTTTCTCCTTTTTTTAGGAGAATTCTGGAGAAAATGGACCTGCTGGGGAAGGTCACTCCCTTGCAGGCCAAAAGAAAATGGGACAACTTAAAACAAAAAAATACAAAGAAAGCAAGTTAATTGACACATCTTTGCTGAAATGTATTGTGGTGTTCTTGTTGTTAACAACAGGTATGGTGTATTTGCTCTGCCTTAGGATTGCAAGTGTCCTGGGACAGGTGAGAGGGTGAGCGGGAAATCTACTGCTGAACTTGGCCGTGGTTTGTCCTCATGGATGAGGTTTTGGGACAGAGGCCTTCCAACAACCCCCCTGTCCTAATTGCCTCCATCCCTAAGGACAAACCAGGGCCAAGTTCAGCAGTGGCTGACCGAGATGAGGAGCCAGCCCCACCAGCCCCAGCCAACAGAAAAAGAGGCCGTGACGAGCTCATTGAGCTAATGAAGGAGGACATGAGGTTTCAAAGGGAAACAGAAGAGAGGTGAGCACAAGAGAGCAGGGAGAGAATGGACAGACTGTTTTCTCTCCTTGAGAGAATGATCGAGAAACAATAATATAATTTACATTTGGTTATTAAAGCAACTTTTGTATGTATGTTTTTTGTCACTTATTAGTAAATGAAACAAAGTAATTTCTGTACACTGTTTGTGTCATGTAAGTTAAAACTGATATATGGAATTTAAGTTATTTGTAAATGAAGCAAGTTTTGTACATTATTTTTGTAATACGAGTTTACATTTGGAAATAAAACACAAGTAATTGGTCTGGACATTGTTGACTTTTTAAATGGAAGTCATTTTTAAACGATACATTCTTCTATACATGTTTTTTTTTTACCATGTAAAATGAAAATGATTTCAAGTACTTTTTACAAATATTTACAACAACAGGAAAACAATTCAAATCAACGGTACATAAAACAGATTGGAAAAACGAAGAAAAACAAATGTATGTACGCTTTCAGCTGAGCAGGGAGACCCTGGTGGAGCCGCTGGACCGGGATGGGCTCCACAATAGAGACCCTGGTAAGGCCTCCTGCTGGTGGGACATCATCTGGGACGCTCTCCAGAGTGTTGTCTACCAACAGGTTTGCAGGGCTGACTCAATCAACAGCTGCCATGTACCTGAGATATTTTCAGAAAGTGGGAAGCGTAAAAGAAATACTCACATCCTCAAATCAAACCTTACAATTCTCTTACTTGCCTGTTACAAATAGTCGTGGTCAATGGGAACCTCCTCCAGGGCCTCTTCTGCAGACAGCTGGTCTCGCCACAGAGCACCACTGACTGTCTCCAAAACATGCTCCCCCTCATCCTCTGCATCCTCCTCCTCGTGCTCATCCTCTGCATCATTACATTTTTTTTAAAATAAAGAAAAATAAAAAATAGGGGGGACCTAGGATAATAACAACACTAAACACTAGACAAGAGAGTCCATTACCACACTCTGAGCTACAAGGAAACGCTGAACATTTGGACACCATGTTTCACTTCCTCAAATCTGCTTCACAGCTTTATCAGCGCTTTAACCTGTTCTGAGAACAGAGCTATTCTCTGAACGTGTTCAAATCATCCTGCAAAATCACCATCATCTGGAAATCACACTGAATGCTGCACTTGAAGTCCATTTCAGAGTCTTGCATATCTGAGCTTTCTCTATTCTCCTGAGTAACTCTCTCAGTTAAATGATCTATAAGAGATCGGTTGAGGTTTTGCATATGTGATAGTCCTATTTCTCTTTATTTTGCAGATTTTAAACACACATAAACACTAACATTTTACATGAAGCATTGGCTTTATCACATTTGCCGTCGATGAATAAATGATGTTACTGCCATGATGGTGTTGTTCCAGCATCTACCAGCAGAGGGTTGATGAGATTATTCAGTCAATTCCTGACCCAATCCCAGAGGAAAACAGTGAGGATCAGGCACTCTTTTAAAAAGACACATTTCCGGCTATACTTTTGGACTCTGCTCATATATATATCATAAAAAGGTGCTTGTATCCAGACTGTTTAATGTACAAGGGCAGCATGGATGTTCTTCCACAGCTCAGGAACACTATCAACAAAATATTATCAATTAAAAAATCATAAACTTTATTTGTTTTATTCACAAGCTCAAACACAATACAACAATGTGTGCGGTAAAGTGCCTTGTTTAATTTTGCATATCTTCTGAAACAGATCTTCACACAAACCAGGAAGTGACATCATGGTCTAAATGTGCTGAATTATGTAAGATTCTGTTTCATAGATTATTTCAGTTTATTGACAATAAGAAAAAATAAAAATCATTATCAATAAATAAGTTAAGTCATGTTTGATGATTGATTAATCTCTCACTGAACTCTACACATGGTCTGTTCTGCTAGTTTCCCTGTAGCTCTGATTACAAGATCTGCCTTCATACGACTGATTCTCTCACTCTCAGCCTCCTTTATTGCTCTCTCTTTCTCCTTTATTGCTCTCTCTTTCTCCTCTATTGCTCTCTCTTTCTCCTTTATTGCTCTTTCTCTTTCTCCTTTATTGCTCTTTCTCTTTCTCCTTTATTGCTCTCTTTCTCCTCTATTGCTCTCTTTCTCCTATTTTGCTCTCTCTTTCTCCTTTATTGCTCTCTCTTAATCCTTTATTGCTCTCTCTTTCTCCTCTATTGCTCTCTCTTTCTCCTTTATTGCTCTCTCTTTCTCCTCTATTGCTCTCTCTTTCTCCATTATTGCTCTCTTTCTCCTTTATTGCTCTCTTTCTCCTCTATTGCTCTCTCTTTCTCCTCTATTGCTCTCTCTTTCTCCATTATTGCTCTCTCTTTCTCCTTAGGATTCACCACCATCAGAAGTTGATCATAATCTGCTCTGTATAGATGAGCAATGGCTTCATTTAGTGCTTCTCGTTGCGAGTCCTCTACTAAACTCCAGTATATTTCGTAACCATTATAGTCATAGAACAACAGATAGTGGACATACCTTGCGCTACAAACAGCACCCCGGAACACTGCTACACTCCAACACATATAACACATACACATGTAACAGCTACAGTGAATGGCTACCGGCATGAGGACCCCAGGTGCATACACCTGCCTGCTCTCAATTGACAACCTCTCCCACCCACATTAGGTTAACGTAGCAATACGGGGAGGAGAAAGAGGGAGATGAGAGAGAGAAAAGAGAGTGCCTCAAACCCACAGGCCACATGTATAGATGAGCAATGGCTTCATTCAGCGCTTCTCGTTGCAAGTCCTCTTTTAACCCCCTGGGGTCGGCGGTATCGCCGGCGATACCAGCTCGCGTTTTTCCTTATCAGTGCAATTGAGACTCTCAATACTCTGTTGACTTTGATATTCCATAGACGTTTTATACATCAATCGATCCTGTTAAGTCTGTATTATTTTTGTGTATACTCACAATAAAAACAAAGTGTTGTGCTTTTTGCCAAATAAAGAAAAATAAACATGATGTGAGTTCTGCCTCCTCTCTGTCAGTGAAGTCTGTCCGAAAATGAACTGTAACTCAGCGAATTCTCAGTCAAACAGGCATACAGACACACAGGCATGAAGCTTGAATTCTCTTCTTTTAAAGCAGCACTAGGTAACTTTTCAACCTTCATAATATATTTCCAAGACTCTTGTGATGGTACATCGACTTACAATAGGTTGAATGACATGTCTGCCATAGCCTGACGGGGTCTGTATCGTTTTTAATCGTACTTTTAAACTTCGGGGTTCGGGTAGTAACCCCCGCGCACAAAAAGAACTACAAAATTCGACTGCTTTACGGCATAGGCTACCTCACTTCCCCCAACACGTCCTCACATGCTGTTGGACTTGTAAGTATTTTGCTTATATTGTATATCACTCGGACAAGCTTTCACTCGTTGGTGTGAGCTAAAAAGCACCTGGCGTTCTTGTTGATGGATTAGTAACTTAGACATCTTCGGAGGCTAGCTCGATGTTCGATGTCCGACGATTTGAAACGCGTTGTGTTTATTCCCCAATCGAACTCGTGTAACTGTCTGTCACACGTTTTACCGTCCACAGCATTACTTGATAGACAAAAATAGGACAAGAATGAGCATCAAACAGAAACAATCCGCTTACGGAATGTTCGAGGCGCACATACAATACAGACTGCCGAAAGTTAAACAGGGCGCGCGCAGCTCTTAAAGGGGACACACCTTATTTCCACTCGTTACAGCTTCCATCCGACTGAACAGGGACCGGTATACAGGGGGAGGGGGTCAGGCC
Organism: Squalius cephalus; assembly: GCF_949319135.1. NCBI lineage: Eukaryota > Metazoa > Chordata > Actinopteri > Cypriniformes > Leuciscidae > Squalius > Squalius cephalus. The sequence goes on from NC_137122.1 coordinate 8,785,710, forward strand.
GTGAGTGAAGAGACTGCTCTGCGTGAGTGGTATTTACGACAGTAACGTTAAATACAAGTAGTCCACAGCGACTCTAGGGGTCGTTGTTTGACCAAAACGGAATTCCTACCTAGTGTGGCTTTAAATGAAGTAATTTTATATATATCAAAATATTCTCAGTTTATGTTATATGTATGAAAAGAGAGAGATGTCAGTCGTTCTCATCTCAGCTCATTAAGTTTTAATGTGACCCCGCCCACAGAGAGCGCGCGCTATTCAAACGCAAATGTGAGGTGATCCATACAAACCTGTGAAACGCCCACATCAGCTGGATAACACACACAGCGAGTTCACTTTCAGACTGTACTTTACAACGCTGTGAGGAATAATACTATCTTGATAATAATCCTGGAAAATTTACCTCAGAAGTGCTGGAAGTTTCATTTCGAGGAGCAAAGGGATCCGGTTGAGAAATAGGTCAGTTCTATATCTGCTTTGTTCTAATCGCAAGTGTCTGTACACGCTAAATGAATGAACGCAAAGATGCATGCTGTTATGTAGCTACAGCTGGAAAAAAGACTGTTTAAATATGAATCGCGTTTCTGTGTGTGAATGAATGAACAGCTTTTACCAAACTCTATTGCTAGATTAAAGTTTTTACTGTAAAATACTGCCACATCAAATAAGCTTATAATGTTGCCAATTTCTGCTCATATGAACTGAATTACATATGATAAAATGTATACTTTAGTTTTTACAAAGAAAGATTACATTGGAAATATTGTTACAATTTTAATTGTTGTTGTAATTGTATAACCTTTTAAAAAAAATAGCAACAAAACAAAAAAATTATATATATATATATATATATATATATATATATATATATATATATATATATATAAGGATAGATGTAAACAAAATCTTAAAAGGTCAATATAAGCCTTCTCTTTAAATAATTTTTATTAAGCTTTATTTTAGTGACACATTTGGGTAGAGAATATATTGGGTAGAGAATATATAATTCCAAATCTGAAAATACAGTATGAGAACAATTAACTGCACAATTACTAGAAATGTTTACCTTGGATATTATTCAATTTGCAAGCACAATTTGTGGAAAAAACAACAACAACTGTGAACCAATTATATATATTGTCCTTGCATTCTTTCTTGTGGCTGTCACACACCTGAATGAAAGGCTCATTACGTATGCAGCCTCATTATGCGGGGGCCCATTGTCTCCTCAGGTGTGAATCACGCCCATCCAAACAAAAAGTGTCGTACAAAATTTAAATCAATGCATTGTGTTATGTGAATGATTAGGAAGGATGATTTTCACATCATTTTGAAGAAAAAACTCTAGGCGACAAAATGCATTATTTAGACGTCTTGTGGACACATATATAGTATGTGTTTTGTGGCCTTATTTCAGACATTTTCATTTTTAGTTTTTTCAATAACCATGCATAAACATTATTTTCTCAAAAATACAAACATGTACATGCAAGTTGTTCACATATTATGGTAGCCCTGTTTGTGCTAAATAGAGTGTAATTACACCTTTGCCATTAACATGTTTATAAGCAACTGAAAAAAGCACAAATGTAAGAGCATGTCAGAACATCTCAAGGACCCCAAAAACACCTCAGACCCCAGAGGGTTAAACTCCAGTATATTTTCTGCCATTCGGATTGAGTGACCGGTTTGTGCTCCTGTTTAAACTGCTTCACTTTCTCATGCAGTTTCTGCTGTGAGTAAAGAGGATTAAAGTGTATTTTTCCATCTGTTCTCCAAACACTTCTTTGAGCTCCTTTATTGTGTTTTTCTCCTCCTCAGTGAATCGACCCACTTTAATCACGATAATAAAAGCATGTGGTCCAGGAAAGGAGTATGTTATGCATTTCACTATTTCAGTTTTAACCTCCTCATTATTGAGTTCAGTATCATAAAGTCCAGAAGTGTCGATCACTGAGATCTCTTTACCAAACCTCACTGTAGTTTCTGCCTGACACCATTTCGTCACAGAGTTTGAACTGGTTAAAGATTTAAACAGGTTTACTATTAATAAAAATCAGCTTATCTCTACAGAAGATCACCACTCGACCTATAATAAGTTAGAAGCACATACCTTATGAGTGCGATCTCCGGAAACCAAATCAGATTTTAAACCAAACCAAGGCAGACAACACACATGCTTGGAAGCTGAGGGCTCGTTGAGTCTATCGGGAGGACAATGTGCGCTCCGGCGGTAGCTAAGCGCCTCCGTACTGAAATGCAGAAACCCGTACTGGCCGCGCTTTAATCAGTTTCACCCAAACCTCTGACTGTACACAAACAATCCTGCCTTTACAATACGAGTGGATACTTAGATAAAAAACACAATCCTGGCTTTCACCTTCCAGAAGAGGAACAACCTCAACCCAATGCCAGCCGCAGGACTTCATACACCACCCTGAAAATAGGCTAACGTTAGCTACGACAACCCAGCCAACATCACCAAACACACCTGGATGGCGACTAAATGACGACACGGGAAGAAAGGGGCGGTGACTCGTGATGCCATACACTCTAGCCAGCCAGTTTATATACACTCTACTGCATAGCACTGATAGGACGAAACTCAATGAGTAGACTGACCAACCACATGCAGGCAGGAATAATTTCATTGGACCTGCCACATAAGGCTGTGTCTGAAGTCAGTTAGTTCTTTTGTTTCTCTTTTCTTCAGAAACCCACTTTAAGAAAGAAGAGGAACTGTTTTCTGAATGTGTGAGAATTCACACTGGTCCACCTAAACTGGGTTCAGAGATGATCACAGTTGTGTGTGGGTTAAACCAGTGCGGTCAAACTACCTGAGTTGTCACAGCCAGCGATGACATGCTTCTGAAAACACTAGAGCTCAAAGCCACAACACAAAGAGACTGTCACGCAGGTGTAGAAACACACACGAAGATGAAGATGAAGATGTTTAGGTAGGTTTAGGGTATAGTGTAGGTGTACGTTATTTTAAAGCGTGATGGTTAATCTTTTAGCGCCGGACATTTCAACTCTGAACTGCGATGATACGTACAAACTTCGACGTAATAAAGCGTTGCCATATTCACGTTCATCTGTTCCGGAAAACAGAGTAAACACACTTTTAGCGCCACTCACTGGACATTTCACTTTGATACTGTTGTGAAACGTGCACAACACAACGTATTCTGCGTCTTGCAAAAATGTTGCCACAGGAACGTTTTTCACATGAGCCAGGGTTGCAACATTGACTTTTACAGCAAATGAAATGGAAAATAGCCTTTAAAGCATCTCTGAATAGCTTTAAACAGCTCCGTCTGTGTCACAGCACACAAAACCAGCTGACCGAGAATTATCCCCGTCAGAGCGGCTCGTGCCACTGCCAAATTTACAAGTCTACAAGTTAGTCATGGATATTGGAAACCTTTTCAGTAGCAAACTAATTTTATTACTAATAATGCAATTATTTTATTTCTAGACTTTAATGTCATGTGGGAAACTGCTAAAATAAAGAAGTGAGACTAACAGTAATTCTCTCGTGTGCAAAAATAGCCAATAAACTGTTCAGATCAGATGTGTGTTGAGACAGTGTGATTCACAGTATATGCACTTCTCACACGTTTCACACACACTTAAAGCAATACTTCACTGTGGCATCGTGTCACTAAACAGCAACTCTAGCAGAATTTCAATACTCATTTGATGAGAACAGAGGAAGTTACAAACCAGAGGAGGAGCTGATGATGTTTAAGGGAAGAGCTGTAACTATATATAATGAAGAGAAAGACTGACAGAAACACAAAATGGCTGATAAGTGTGATCTGTGTCTGCTGGGACTGATCATTCTCTCTTCACTTCTCACAGGTAAAGAAATCTGTATTTTCTCTAAAGACATTTAGTGGAATTAGTCTGGAAAGAGTTCATTTGAACATGCTCAGTTTATTCTTGCACACATTCACGTTGTGATCTCAGAGTTGTGTATTGATACACACAGATCATACTGTATTATTCCTGATACTGGACAAACATCTGATGATGAAGAATTATCCTCATATTAAGAGTGTGTCAGTGATTTGAACAGCTCTCTGATAAAGACTAATAGTTTATTCTGGAGAGTGTGTTGTTTGCTTTAAGTGAGGAAAAATACTATGATTTAAAACGTCAGCTTTTTATGCTGGTATGTTTTATGTTTCATTTATTAAAGGTGAACTAAGTAACTTTTTTACCTTAACTGAACAGCTTCGGAGTCATTGGAATGGTTATATTACTTATTTCGGTTTGAATGGTGGTCGTTTCACACCCCCCTGGTGCCCGTGAGCGGAAAATACGCACTTGCAACTTTGAGCCGGCGGGCCGCCGGCCGCCACGTCAGGAAGTCTCGCGTGATATCAGGTCTCGCGATGTAAACAATTGCTTTACGGCCAAAAGAAATCTGCTAAAATGCTGTCATTATTGCACTCCCTCACGCTGTCCGAACCCGAATGAAGACGACGTTTTAAAGAATGTCCCATCTGCTTTGATGTCGTTGATCTACTAGCCTCTGGTGTCTGAGAATCACCAACGAGTTTTTACAACAGTGTTGTCAAATATCTATTCCGAAGCTGTGGGGGGAGCTAGAGAGAAACCTGTGAGCAAAAAGCGAGAATACAGCGAAGAAATCCCGAAGCTACTGAGTGCTGCTTTAATATATATCATAATGATCACTGAGATATACTGTGTTTCAGGAACCAGTGGAGTGGATGATGCTCATGTGTTCATCAGTTCTGGTGAAAATGTCTCTCTGCCCTGTAATAATGCTCTTTCTGACTGCACATCTAAAACTACATGGACCTACTATAACAGTCATTCAGCAACAGTTGAACTGATTACTGAAGGGATAAAGAAGAAAGACACAGAGAGACATGAGAGACTGAGTCTGGAGTCTGACTGCTCTCTGAACATCAAGAACGTCACAGAAGAAGATTATGGATTATACAGCTGCCAACAATATGTGAATGGACAGAAACAAGGACATGATGCTGATGTTTATCTGCATGTTCTTCATGGTAAGTTTATGATTATGTGGTAAATTTAAAAACTCAGATGATGATTGAAGAGTCTGTGATTTTTGTCTTGTGTTCAGTTTCAGTGTCTCCATCATCATCATCATCATCATCATCATCATCACAGACTGAGATCAGTCCAGGCCGCTCTGTGACTCTCTCCTGTCAGTTGTATTCATATACTGGATTTTATTATGATGAATTCTCCTGTGATGATTGGATTCTTTATAAGGGATTTGAGCTGTTGTGGGTGAATCAGGCTGGTGTTGATCTGAAGACAGACTCCAGATATCAGATATTATCACCAGATCACTGTATCAGGACTCTGACTACAACACTCCTGAATGAAGCTGACAACAGAAAGTGGAGATGTCAGCTTACTCATGGAAATCAAGTCAAGACCTCAGTCAGATACACTGTCAAGTATTCAGGTGAGAAAACAGTGTTAGAAGAGCCTCATAATGTCAGTAACACTAAGGTCTATCAGTATCACTGAACCAGAACAAACTGAGGGAACAAAAGCTTCTTTGACTCTCACAGAAGAGTAACTCAAAGCATTGCTTCAAACTAATGAACTGCAGTGAAGGAACAGTCCAAAACGTGATCCTGGAAATAATAAAGGAATTGAAACTTGACAGCAAAAATATAAACTTTTATGTAATGTGATGATCATAGTTATAATACGATGGTCATATTGTACAGTATTAAACATCTGAACTAACATTCATCTTCACAGCTCAAGCTGATTCAACGACAGCAGTGAATCCAGTCCACATCACACACTCTCAGGATCCCTCAACTATAAACACACACGTTTCTAAAGGTACATCATCACTGTCTTTCTCACATCAGTGCTTTTCAGAGCATAATGCTAGAGTTATCTTCAGTGTTAACTCATCAAAATATGACTGTCATATTCTACAGTATGATTGTCACATTGAGTTGTTGTTTTAGTTTCATTTCATGGACTTTTATGGTGTGTCCCAATTAGCGTACTTATGCATATTCTAGGACATGTTTAGTATAAACAGTGAGAGTAGTGTGTTCATATAAAGGGGGTCGCACACCGGACGCGCAGCTCAGCGCCGCGCCGCGCAGCACCACGTCTTTTAAATTCGAACACATTATTCTCTATGAGATACACACCGGCGGCGCCTTTCGGCGTCTGTCCGCGGCGCCCAGCAACGGCTCAGGACCGTGTTCAAAATCCTACCGCGCCACAGAGCGCCATTTACATAGTTTTATACTAAATTTACATTTATGTGTCTCAAATCGTAGTTAATGTATATACGGACTTCACCCCGTGCTGCAATATACATTTAGTTTTATATTTATTTACAGAAATCAGAAAATTGCTGATGCTAACGGATTTTCAGGTGAGAGTTGTCCTAGACGTGGCGCGGCGCGGCGCTGAGCTGCGCGTCCGGTGTGCGACCCACTTAACACTCCGGTTCTTTCACTCGATTCTCCCAGAAAGAGTCACATGAAGACGATATGTTGAGCTCATCCATGCAGCGCATTCACTGTCTATTTAACGGATCTTCTATCGCCCTATAATCCATCGCGCTCTTTAAGATCAATAAATTCGAGGCTTTTGGTCATACCTAGGATATCCAGATCCACCAAAGGAGGGAGAGCATTTTCACATTTAGCTCCAAAACTCTGGAATAGCCTTCCTGATACTGTTCGTTGCTCAGACTCGCTCTCCCAGTTTAAAACTAGATTAAAGACGCATCTTTTCGGCCAGGCATTCATATAATATTTTTAATCTTACTGTTCAAACTACAATCCGGCCTCTAGTTCATAAACGCCAGAGGAGAACTGGCCCCCGACTGAGCCTGGGTTCTCCCAAGGTTTTTTTTTCTCCATTAGGTCACCTGATGGAGTTTTAGGACACCATTAGGTCACTTGATGGAGTTTTTCGGTTCCTTGCCACTGTTGCCTTTGGCTTGCTCAGTTGGGGATATTTTGGGGATATTTAATTTTTTTATCAATCAATAAATTCCACTAGAAACAAACCTTGTATTTTAATTGAATACTGTGAAGCTGCTTTGATACAATCTGTATTGTGAAAGGCGCTATACAAATATACTTGACTTGACTTGACTAGATCCATGAAAAACACCAAACAGACATAAAATACTGCTCATCCACTCACAAAATTATCAAAAAACATACATGTAAAAGTGAACAAAACAAATATACAAAAAAATAGAGAAACACAAAATAAGCCATACACTCGTAATGCTGTTATACTTGTAAACACTGTTTCCTGCACCTCAGTGTCTGGTCTCATATCTACACGGTTCAGACCTCTTACCAGCATACCTACCTGTGGATCTACTTACCTGATGTCCAGTTGTTTCCCTTCGTCACCGTCCATTGTCGATCGCCGTGTGTTTCATCATCAAAGTCATCATCTTCATCTGCAAAGACATTATTCAAGTTCAGCTAAGTGTTCACAAGTGTTTGTTTGTACACTCTACCTTGTCTGCCTATTTATGGATGTGACAGAAGACCAGACCAACAACATGCAGAGCACGAGCACCACTGTCACGGATCCTTTCGCCGAATTGGTGAACGCAGTTTGTCAGTCACTTCCTCCATCACCCACCACTTCTTTACCTGCTGCCTCTGCCAGTCCCATGGCCCGACCAGCGACCTACAGTGGCAAGGCGGAGGATTGCAGCGGGTTTATTCTTCAGTGCAACCTACACTTCGAGATGCAACCTCATCTTTACACTACCGATCGAGCGCGCATTGCGTTTGTGATCTCACTCCTCTCCGGTCATGCTCTTCAGTGGGCTCAAGCACTATGGCAAGCCGAAATTCCCGTTACTAAGTCATTGTCTGCATTTCTTCAACATTTCAAAGAAGTCTTCAGTCAAACCATGTCCACACTATCCGTCCATGATCATCTTTTTCACCTTCGACAAGGTAAACGATCGGTGGGTTCCTACGTCTTGCAGTTTCGTACACTCGCCGTGGTGAGTGGATGGAATGAATGCAGCTCTTCTCACAGCCTATTGTCAAGGTTTAGACCCTGAGATTCGTCAACTAATGGTTGTTCACGATGATATGATATTATGGGATTAGAGAAATCAATCCGAAGAGAAATTCATCCAGAAATCAATCCGAGTTTCCCAACGTTTTACTACTTGCTCATCATTTCAACCCGCTTTGCATCCTCCGCCTCTGGAACCATCTGCAGCCCTTCCAACACCAGAACCTATCCAGGTAGATACTTACCATCTCACACCGGCGGACCGTCAATGGCGGGCGATGGTTAAATCATCTATGTTTGTGCTGTCGGGAAGAAGGACACATCATCTCCAACTGTCCCGTTCGACCTCCACGCCCAGCGGTGAGTACCATTCAACTCTCTCCTAAAATTGCAGCTCTGACTCGTACCACAGTAATCCTTGTAACGTCCCATTCAACTGTTCCAGCACAAAGCTCTCATTGATTCCGGCTCAGTGAGCAACTTCATCTCCCACAACCTTCTACAGAGGCTCAATGTCAAGAGAAAACGCTGTCCCCAGAACCTAGAGATTCACACCATCCTGGGTAAGCCGCTGGGTCGTAGTCGCATCTGTCACTTCTCCCCCACCATGACGCTCCGCATCGGGTGCCTGAGAACAACATCTCTACCTGAAATTAGATAAATGTGAGTTCCACACCTCCACTGTCTACTTTCTCGGTTACATCATCAACCAACAAGGCATCCAGATGGACCAGAGGAAGGTGGAAGCAATCCGGTCCTGGTCTCAACCCGTCACCATCAAAGAACTTCAGAGATACATTGGATTTGCAAACTTTTACCGTAGATTCATTCACAACTACAGTCTTCTCAGCTCTCCTCTGACTTCACTCCTCAAAACACGGCCCAAGTCTCTATCCTGGAACCCAGAAGCCACCACTGCCTTTGCCACCCTCAAATAAGCTTTTGCCACCGCTCCCATCTTCATCCATCCTGATCCTGAGCTACCGTTCACCGTAGAAGTGAATGCTTCATCTACAGGAGTGGGAGCGGTACTTTCGCAGCGGCAGGGGAACCCCCCACTACTCCATCCGTGTGCCTTCTACTCCAAAAAGCTGTCCCCGGCGGAGCAGAATTATGACATCAGCAACAGGGAACTCCTCGTCATCAAGCTTGCATTAGAGGAATGGAGACATTGGCTGGAGGGAGCCAAACACAAATTCAAAGTAATCACCGTCCGTATAAACCTTGAATATCTCAGAGAAGCTTGTCGTCTCAATCCTCGTCAAGCCAGATGGTCCCTCTTCTTCACAAGATTCAACTTCCTAGTTACTTACTGACCTGAACACAAGGATTCCAAAGCCGATGCTCTCTCTCTCGTCTTGAACCTGATCTGGAATCCACTACTCCTGAACCCATCCTCCCTCCAGCCATGAACGTCAGTTCCATCCTCTGGTCTATTGACGAAGACATTCGCCCAGCAAACGGAACCTGCTCCGCCAGGAGGTCCAGAACGGTGTATCTACGTGAAGGGACTCAGCTCACACCTCTCTGGGCTCTGGACACCCAGGTAGCCAGCAAACCCTCTCGCTCCTCACTCAACGTCACTGGTGGCCCTCTATGACCCAAGACATCTCTCTATATCTCAAGGGCTGCTCAGTCTGTGCCATCACCAACACTCCCCGTCATCTGCCAGCAGGCAAACTAGTTCCACTAGAAACCATATTCTGATCCTTTGTCTCCTCACACAGTACCCAGTGAAGCTGAAGTACCTCCTCCCGAAGTCACCGAAGAAGAGCTCATTTACAGAGTCCAATCCATCGTTAACTCGCGATGACGGGGCAACTGGCTAGAATATCTGGTCGATTGGGAGGGGTACGGTCCAGAGCAGGGGTGGAGTGGGACCAAAAAATCTACCGGGAAATTTCGTAGACCACCGGCCCTCTGTGGTAAAAAACAACAACAAAAAAACAAAAAACAAAACGTTTGCTAAAAAATATAGAGGTGAATGAGAGAATATTAAATAGATTTTTTTTTGTTCCTCTATATTTTTTTTCACAACTTTCTAAAAGAGGAAAAAAATTGCGAGAGATGGATAACGGCAGTCAGAAGAACTCAGAAGAGAGAAATATATGTCAATTTGTCATCACTCCCACAGACGCTGCATTAGAAACCCTCACAGAAGCATTAACTAGTTTTTTGTAATTTTATTAAAGGTAATATAATATAAAATAGTGTTATAAATGTAAATACATATTTTTTTAAATTGAAAATATAAAAAAATTTCCAGGATTTATGCGGATGATGACCGTTAAAACGCGTCATCATCACCCTGTTGAAAAGGGTCCATGGCATTTTCACAGTGACACGACACCTTGCTCGTTAGCTTCTGCTAGTGTTAACATAATCCGTATACACTTAATATAGCAGCAGCAGCCAAGGGAAGTTACTCGTTTTAAAACTAGGAAATCTGCCACTAGTAGATAGTCACTCAATAGTAAACTATTTATTTGTCTCATATTTACCACAGCTACTTTCAAATTACACAAGCTTTTGGCTGGCTGGCTGGTAACTTAGCTGATGCTAATTCCCATCTGTGCCTAGCTTTGACGACATGTGCTTCAGTTTATTTCACCTGTAGTATCTTTGCTTGTTGATGCCCGGAACATGTCTGTTATTTTGGAGCATTTCATTGCCTCCTCCTCCATATTTTTTTTCCTTTTGAGTCTGACCTTCTCAGCACCAGATTTTTTTTAACACTTGTGCTGAGGGGGTGCTAGATCATTGACGGGGGAGCTGCGCAGTTATACAAATAATAATTGAGCAAAACTTGGCCACTAAATATTTAATATTCAATTATTTTAATGATCACAATTAAAGTTTTAATTTTATTTAATTGAACAAGCGCAACATTCAGCATTCAATCAAATATTCTAAAAGATGTATTATTACTAATAAGGTTATTTCAACATAATATTTCGTTATTTCGACATTTATGTGCGTGCAAAAAGCAAGATGTGCATTTGTAAATCCGGTGATGCGTGCATTGATTTTTAGTAATAAATTAGTGTTTTCTGACAGTGTCGGGTGTCGGCTGCAAAGATGAAGTTGACGATCGCCATATTCATAGTAAACGCGCCTATAGAGAGAAATGCATGATTATGTAATCAGAGAGTAGCCTTTTTCTTTTCGTTTTGAATTATTTCGTTTAAAGATATTTCAAGCTTTGTGCATTTGATGTATTTCTCATCTCTGTGTGAGGCATACACTGAGTTTCGTTAAGTTAGGATGAGATGCGCTCCAGTTAACGTGCAATGCAATTGACCGCGCGGGCGCCTCCATGATTATATTGTCTGTTTGTTATATTTGCTTCTTATTAAATCCAGGCAATTGGTTGATACAAAAATGATTAAAATTAAGATACAATTTATACAAAACGAAATTCACTTTAATGAAAGGTTTTCTACAAAACAAAACATAATGAAATGAAATGGTCAAAATCATGTCTGACCCACCCACTCCAAGTCTCTCGATATATAGCGCATCATATCTTACTTGTGCTGTTCACTTTTCATAAATCAACATAAATGGAAAAGAAATGACATTATAATATTTTAACAAATATGAAACTAAATGCGCTTATTTAATGGCTACAACAGTAGGCCTACCGACTCTCTATTTGTACAAATTGCTGTACATTGATTTAATTCTGAATTTTGCACAAGTTGAAAGACGTTTGTTCAAATCAAGTTCACGGATAATTGTGCGTGCATTTATTAATCATTATCATACTAAAATCATAAAAATGCTATGTAGTGTGGTGGATTTTAATTAATCAACGATAATTAATCAACTAACATTTGTTTTTCTTGCAGGAATAAAATTCATATGCTTTTAATGTTTCCAAACTCTTTGGAAAAACTTGTGACTGACTGACTGTATGTGTCTATGTGTAAAAATAACAGAAAGGGGAAGTGAAACTAGACATGACTAGTTTGAAAAAACTTGTGATAAGTAAGCACAAGGTTTGAGTTTGCTTTACCTAGTAACAGAGGGGTTTGCAAATGAAGAACCAATCAAATAGTGGGGATATTATGTAATGCAGCATGAAATTTATGCCATACCTCTATACTATAAAAACTGTTGTATCTGTGTTTTACGGTGGGATTCTCAATGAAATTTGTCTGAGATCCTCCGGCCTTGCTTCTTGGGAGAGATTTCCTGAGAACTGCTCGGGAAGATCTCCTGGCCGTGATTAAAGCATTTAAAGGACATTTGCAGGTCTGTTTGTCAATTTATTCCTGCGCAGGAAGCTAGTTTAGGTAGGAAGCTAGTTTAGGAAGGAAAACTAGTTTAGGGAAATCGAGTCAGAAAAGCTGGTGATCTATGGAGTGGGGACGTCGAAGACGGGAACCAATAGATAGAGCCAGGTAGTTAGGTTAAGTTAAAAGCTGGTGATCTATAGAGTGGGGAAGTGAAGAACGGGAACCAATAAATAGAGCCAGGTAGTCCGGTGATCTATAGAGTGGGGACGTCGGGGACGGGAACCAATAGATAGAGCCGGATAGTTAGGTTTAGGGAAAAAATCTACCACAGTAGGCCTATAAAAAATCAGATGAGCCCAGAATATAAACGCAACGTTTAATTCCACGTTAAGCAATTTCCTCCCATAGAAAACCATTAGGCCTATAAGAACGCTTAATGTAGCTTAATGCAGATTAGAATGCCCCCTTATTATGTCGAAATAACGAGATTTTATGTTGAAATAATGTCTTAATATCTCGAAATAAGAAGATAAGTTTTATTTTTTCTTCAAAATGCAGTTCAGGGCTTCCATAGAATAGCCTACAGCCTGAATATAATTGCTTCCAGAAATTATTTTTGGGGGTGCTTTCGGGGTGCTTTGGTCTTTCTTGGGGGTGCTGAAGCAACTGCTAGCCCCTCCCTAGCGCCGCCCATGCTCAGCGCCACCTATCAGTTTTCTTTTTTGCCTTTCCATCATTTAACTCACTCTCACGGTAGTTAGACTTCCACTGATCCCCCTATGTTTTCGAAAATCCTATAGACATGGTTGGACCTTTTGAACGGTTTGAGCACTTTTATATACTGTATTGAGCAGAGAGGCTGCACAGTTTGACCAGCGAGAAGCGGCGCACATCAGGCCGCCAGACGGTGTTGCTAAAATAACTCGCAATGTATAACTATTATCAGACCGGCCCTCGCGGCCTCAAAACACTACCGGCCCACCGGGAAAAGTCCCGACTCTCCCGATTGCCACTCCGCTACTGGTCCAGAGGAATGTTCCTGGGTAGCTCGAGATGACATACTTTACCCCTCCTTTCTAACCCAGTTCCACCAAGATCATCCTACTCGCCCTGCACCCAGAGGTCGAGGTCGTCCCCATCTTTGCAGTTTCCGGCCGTCTGGAGCTGCCCGTGGAGGAGGGGTATTGTCACGGAGTCAACAGAGCCATCACTTCCTGTCCACTGCCACTGTCCACTGCACTGTCTGCCTATTTATGGATGTGACACTAAGGCTGCGTCTCAATTCGCCTACTTATATTACGCCCTAAAAGTATGTATTTTTTTTGTGAAGAAAAGGTGCATACTTTTTAGTGTGTAGCAGAAGAGTAGACTTGTTTTGGGACAAATTATCACATCATACAATTGCATCTTTAATGGTTGCTCTCTGTGGATTAGTTACATGCATCTGGTCACGCAAACTGACCTGTCAATCATCTTACAATGTGTTGCTGCTGGTCAAGCAAATGTTTTGTTTCTGTTTGATATGTCACAAAATGCTTTGTTTCTGTTTGATATGATTGTAAATATATCTATTAAAATGCTGATATTCTGGTCTGTACCCAGCTGTCCTGTATCTTGCTCTCTCATTGGCTGTCAGTCATCGCCGATGTAGTTTTCAGTCAGAACACATTCACACAGCAGGATTTTTGAATCTCAGACAGGTCCAGATAGTTACCATGCTAAATATCTCACGGCCATCTGCGACTCTCTCAGATCGCGTCTTTGATAATTCACAGTGCATGATTGTCACTCACGTGAGCGAGCACTGATTTGCCAGTGATTTCGGGCATTTGTCAGCGATCTCCCAAAACGTGTCAGTGTGCGAAAATCAGGCTTAAAATTGTTCAGTGTGAACTCGGCATTAGGCTGTGTATGAAGTCAGTTGTAGTTCTTGTCAGTGTGTTTTTCTTTTCTTCAGTGATTCTGCTTGTTAACAGCAGTTGTTCATCACTAATGCTCAATCATCACTTTAATCACTTTATCATCTCATTAACTTTAACACTTATTCAGAGTTACTTTAACACTCTTTAGAGTGGGACCATATGTACTCTGAGCAGAGTTACTGTCAATTAAATTTAGGGATTTTGCTGTGTGTGTTCTCATGTTGGATTCCTCTCTTTAGTTTGGTAAAATAAATTTAAGCTGCTAAGTTTGTTTGCTGCGCCTCACCTCTTCTTCTCCTCATTCTGGATATTATTATGATGCATCTCAACTAACATTCATCCTTTTCAGCTCAAGCTGATACAACACCACCAGGCACAGACTCTCAGGATAATTCGACTACAAACACACAAGGTACATAATCACAGTGTTTTGTCTTTGTCTACAATTGTCCCCAATCTGCCCTGTCCATCTCTGGTTAAAATATAATGGTAATATTGTACAGTATGAATCATCTGAACAAACATTCATACATTACAGCTCCAGCTGGCTCAACGACAGCAGTGAATCCTACACGAGGTACATGATGATGCTGATGCTTTTAAGCCTTTGATGATGTTATTCAAAGAACATCTTTGTCTAACATAATTCTATAGAAAAATGAATGAATTACCATATAGACACTCTACCACATATATATATAATCAGTATGTAAGAGTTGAGTTGACTTTTTCCTTTTGTTTCTTGAAAGAAGAGCAATAAACAATAAATAAATCACAGGGCATTAATTAAAAGTCAGAGGAAGATCAGAATCGTTTGAAATGCCATTCAGTGCCGATGGCTTTTGTCTTTGTCTATAATTGTCCCCAATCATCCTTTTCAGCTCAAACTGATACAACACCACCAGTCACAAACTCTCAGGGTCATTGGAATAAAAACACACAAGGTACATAATCACAGTGTTTTGTCTTTGTCTATAATTGTCCCCAATCTGGCCTGTCCGTCTCTGACTCTGTGCTCGATCTCTTCTTCAGTCATAGTGATTTCTGTCGCTGCAGTCGCTGTTCTCCTTCTTGCTCTTCTCTGGCTGATCTGCAGAAAAAGAGCTGGTGAGTTTTCAGATTTACTCCTTTACAACAATTAAAAACAGTTCAGATGAGCAAACAAACACATCATGTTCAGACTGTAAGTATCATAGAAACATGTGGATTATATGAAATTCTCAAACAGAAGTTTATTCCTGCTGAGAAATCCTGTAATGTCAATCTCTCAGAGTTATCAAGTCAACAATCATTTTTATTATTCATTTTAATGCTTCAACAAAATCTGATTGTTTCAAAATATTAATGCTTAACTTTTGTGTTTTTGTGTGTGTTTTATCATAAATACTCATATTTCATGAGGCACTTGTTTTCAGATAATAAAAGAGGGACTGGCTACTCTGCGGTGAGTTCAGTAATGCAGTGATTTAGATTTGATTACTGTCTTTAAAGCTCAATAAAGTGTCATTCATGCAGTTTAACTGTTTGTTCTGAAGGTCAAAGATGAGAATGATCATAAAGAGACGAATGAGATGATCAACATGTCCATTCCTCCCTCTGCAAGAGCCAATGTGAGTCCACTAAAAGCTTTTATGTTATTCTACACACTGTTAGACCTTACCAGGTTTTTTTACAGTAAAATACTGGCAACACTGTTGCCAGTAATATACTGTTAATTGTATAGTTCTTTACTACAATCTACAGTATGTTACTGTAAAAATGCACTAAATTAAAACTCAAGTTAACTAATTTCACTTGCAGAAACCGACTGCCTTAAATTGACCAACTGTCATTTAAATGTATTAACTAAAATTTATAATGCATTAATAATGTGAGCAAAGTATTACTGTGAACTTCTTTCATTTGAAACCACAACAAAACCTTTGTAAATAAAGAGATTTCCACTGGACCAGCAACTACACAGTCACCGCCTGTTAAATAAAGCAACATACAGCATATCATCAATGTTAGTAGATCTTCTGCTGGACTGAAGCACAGGCTCTACTCTTCTGCACAATGGTGACCCAAAAAACAAGAGTTTACAGTAAACTACTGGCAACAGTGTTGCCAGTATAAACCTGTTTTATAACTTACAGTTTATTACTGTTAAAATAGATTTTGTGGGTGTGTCTTTTTATCTTACACTGTTAACCCTTTCAACCCCACAGGGAAATCCACACTACAAAGAGTAAAAGTAACATTGAGACAGTGTTGCAGTGAGATAATTAAGAGAATATGTAAGTGATTGTTGAGCATTAGTGATGAACACCTGCTGTTAGAACAGAAAATAGAGAAACACAAGAACTACAACTGACTTCCAGCCATTACACATTATTACACTTATTGTTAACCAGTATGACTTTATGTCTGTCATACATCTACAGAAGTTGTTATTGAGATGTTTAATTGAAAATGTTTGGTTTGAAGTTACCATTATAGAGATCAGTGCTTTAGTTGGGTTGCTGATGCTAAAGCATTAGTTTTTCTTTTGCTGCTTGAGCTGTTCTTGTGCAAGTCACACTTGTGCACACACAGTTTATGAATGATTGCAGTTATAATGATTATGATGAAAAAATCTTCATATTGCCTGTTCATTCACTAAGGAGTTCATTCTCACTCGTTCAGAGTTTAATCCTCAATCAAAAGTGTTACATTAGCACCACTGTGAAACCACAGCAATAAATTACAATGACTCTTTTTTTTAAAACACATCATGCATAAACCAAGAAAACAGAGCTACACTGTCTTTTAGAAACACAGAGATATCACAATTTAGCACATGAATCTCAACAGTGGTGGCAATATATATATATATTTTTTTTATTCATGCAGCAGTGCATGCTGGGAGTTTTATATTATCCTGGAACCCAGCATGCATTGCGACATGAAACTTTTGATTGTCACCATTGTTGAGATTCATATGCTGATTGTTGATGTATGTGTGTGTCTGAGTAAAGCAGGAATTAAAAATGTTTTAAAGCACTATCTGATTACGATATTCTTCAGAAGACCTGAATAAAGAAATATTGATTTCATGTTGTAAATTCACAAATATATGCAAAATATGAAATACCCATTAATTCAAAGAATATATACAGGAAAGATCAGAGAATCAGACATGTCCAGGATGATTGTGACATCATCACAAAATCCCAAAAACATCTGATCATCATACTCTTGACTTTTTCTTGCCATAACAAATGTGTTTTATAAACTCACTGTTACAGCAGTCAGAGAGAGATGAATGGTAAGAAGTCCAGGGACAAGAGACCAACTAAATCAAATACTGATCTCCATTATGGTGACAACAAACTTTACTATTAACTAAATCTCTGTTAATTCTCAACAAGAACTTTTGTACATGTATGAAATAAATAATTGTAAACTGGTTTCACACTCTGTGGCTGGAAGTCAGTTGTAGTTTTTGTGTTTCTCTTTTTTTTCAGGTCTTGTTTCTCTGTCCTTCAGTGATTCTGCTTATCAGTGTTCATCAGTGTCTCAATTCACTCTCTTCTTTTCATTCACTCTGTCAAGGGGACTATATTAGTGAACTAATGTAGGGAATAGTGAATGAGGGTATAGGGTGTGATTGGGAAAACAGCCTCTGAGTGTTGACTTTGAGCGCTGTTAATTTACAGTATATTCCTGTAATCTATTTTTGTTTTCTACGGTATATTACTGTTTTAATGGAAAATGGTATGATATTGTCAGAATTTGGCCTTTTTTTACAGCAAGGGTTAACAGTGCATATAATAGTGAGAGATATGTCTGTTTTGTGTGTTAAACTTGACTCTCTGCACGTTTGCATTGATGTTTAGGAGCAGACAGATGATGGGACTTATTCTGAGGTCACTTCTTCCAATACAAAGCCTGTAAACTCACTCAATGTGAGTAGATACCAGCACATGAGTTTGACTCTCAGATAAATGAAGCTCATGCTCTAATAATAATAATAATAATAATAATAATAATCGCTGGGGTTCAAACATTGATGGACATAATCTGTTCTTTCAGGATCATGATGATACAGTGACTTATGCTGCTGTCAGAGGAAGAGAAGATCAACCGTAGGATGAACTTTATGCCTCTGTGAACAAGAACAAGACCTTCACAAATAAACATTAACCCCCTGAGGTCGGCAATCACGCCGACGTGATCTGCTCGCTTTTTTTCCTTATCAGTGCAAAAAAGAGTCAAAATACTCTTTTGATTTTGACATACTTGTGTTATACATCAATCGATCCTGTTAAGTGTGTTTTTTTTTTTTGTGTATACTCACAATAAAAACAAAGTGTTGTGCTTTTTACCAAATAAAGAAAAATAAACATGAAGCGAGTTCTGCCTTCTGTCAGTTAAGTCCATTCTGAAACGCTTCCGAAAATTAACCATAACTCAGCGAATACTCAGTCAAACAGTCACACAGGCATGAAGCTTGAATTCTCTTCTTTTAAATGAAGTAATTTTTATAAAAAAAACAAATATTCTCAGTTTATGTAATTTGTATAAAGAGAGAGAGAGATGTTGAATAGCGCGTGCTATTCAAACGCAAATGTGAGGCGATCCATGCAAACCTTTGAGCCCACTTCAGCTGGATAACAATGAACACACACCGCGAGTTCACTTTCAGACTCGTGTACTTTAAGACGCTGTGAGGAATAATAGGCTACTATCTTGATAATAATCCTGGAAAATTTACCTCAGAAGTGCTGGAAGTTTCATTTCGAGGAGCAACAGATCCGGCTGAGGAATAGGTCAGTTCTATATTTGCTTTGTTCTAATCGCAAGTGTCTACGCAAAAAAGACTGTTTAAATATGAATCGCGTTTCTGTGTGTGAATGAATGAACAGCTTTTACCAAACTCTATTGCTATACTGAGATGAGTAAAAATCGACTACAAAAATTGGATAGATTATAAAGTTTTTACTGTAAAATACTGTTCATACATTATTCTCTCAAAAATACAAACATGTACATACATGTTGCTCACATATTATGGTAGCCCTGTTTGTGCTAAATAGAGTGTAATTACACCTTTGCCATTAATATGTTTATAAGCAACTGAAAAAAAACACAAATGTCAGGGCATGTCAGAACATCTCAAGGACCCCAAAAACACCTTAGACCCCAGAGGGTTAATGATCCAGATCATGAGCTCATCATATCAGGAGCAGACGGGAAGATTTCATCTCTCTGGGGTTTGGAGGAATTATATATTTGTGTGTGAACGAGCAGATATTTGTTGAATGTCCTGTGAATATGAATGAGATTTATTGTGAATCATCATCTGGTCAGAGCACAGAATCTCATCTATATCATCACAGCTACAGTAAAGTTAGAGACAGAAGCCCTGATGTGTTTTCATACAGGCCAGACTCAATCTAGTGTCTCACAAGCCTTTTCCATGACTGGAGTCTGTTTGACTGGCAGCACGTCACTCCTGGATAACAGAAAATGGGCAAAAAGGCGGGACGTGGGTGAGCTGAGGCTATTGGTATTGACCTGTTGCTGAAACCACGCCCGCCTAGCTCGACGTGGTCGAGTTAGCTCAGGCTAAGGAGCTAATGCTATATGCTAAAGGCCTCGCGCTAAAGTGACAGCTGATGATGTAAAGCCAATAGTTAAAGTTCATGTTTTTGCCCTTCGAAATATTATAATAGTTAAAAGACATAGCTGGGCCATTCTACAGAATTGGTGCAAAGTCAGAGTTGGAAACATCTTGAAATTTTTTTGTTTTTTCCCACAAATTTTGCATGTATGCAAATTGTATAATATCCAAGGTACGCTTTTCTAGTAATTGTGCAGTTAATTCTCATATTGTATTTTCAGAAAATGCTGGAATATTTTCCTTCTCCCCAAATTTGTCACTACCGAAACACAATATTAAATCATTTATTAAGAAGGCTTATAATGACCTATTAAGATTTTGTTTACATCTACCTTATAAATATATATTTTTTCTATTTAAAAAAAATATTTTTACTGGTTAAATCAATAAAGATTATAATTTTAATAATATTTTAAGTGTGATTTATGGGATTTGTTGTATTTTGAACCCAATCTTTCTTTGTAGAAGGCATAAAGTTTATCGTACTGATTTCAAAGTTAAGGATTCATTAGTTTGAATATGCATTGAACCAAACACTATCATAACATCTTAGTTGATAATTCAATATACTGTATTTTTGACAAAACATCCCATGTTACGGTAGTGACTGCACATTTTTGGTAGTGACAGTAATGTTTTGGTAGTGACCACAATACTTTGTTAGCCATGGCTGAATCAGACTGTCCACATTTTATGTTAATATAAATAAATAACTATGATGCACATATGCAGTCAGTACATATAGCAGACACACATCTGACAGTAAATATCTTATAAGAACACCTAGAGCTATTCTATATTTTGGGTCTTGAGGTGCAAGTGAGAAGAGGTATGCTCATAGATTTTTCTTCCCAAAAAAACAACAACTTACAATGTAGACTCAGACCCACTTTGTTTTATTTTCACATTTTCAACATTTTGTTTATGAGTCATTCAGATAAATCTCCAGAACCACTGAACTCTCTGTGTGTGTGTGTGTGTGTGTGTGTGTGTGTGTGTGTGTACATAAAACATTAATTTCAGAATAATTTTCCTCATTCAGATAAATCTCCAGAACCACTGAACTGTGTGTGTGTGTGTGTGTGTGTGTGTGTGTGTGTGTGTGTACTGGTGTCTGATCACCCTCACTGGATGTGCTAGGTGGTGTGGAAGCCCTGCAAAATGTCTCCATCTCTTTTTGTCTTTTCACCATCATCCTGTGTCTTTTCTGTCTTTTCCTCCATGCTTTTCTGACATGTCTTTGCTCCCTGTCAGATAATTCACTGATGCTCTTCTACTTTCCTTCTTCCCTTCGTTTCTTATTTCTTTCATTTTCTTTCCTCAAGTATTCCTCGTACTTTACTGGGTCTTCCCTCAACCTTTGTTTGTATTCTCTCTATCTCTCTGTTGTAGTTTTTCTATTTTTTTTAGGCATGTTGGTGTTTTGTCATTCTCCCTGTCAAGTTAATCATAGAAATTAACATTACTGACAACAACCTTACACCTAAGCTAGTATCATGGACTGCAACCTTAAGTAATTGTAACCTCATCACATTACAGAATTTTAACAGAATCTTGCATACTAAAACACTACTAAAACATACTACAGTAGTAATTATTTGCATAACTGTACTAAAATGTAGTTTATTCCTCCAAATAAAGGATTATGTGTTCCCTTTTGTCACTACCAAAACAATGTCACAACCGAAACTTCAAGAAAATGTTTCGGTTGTGACTGTTTTGGTAGTGACAATTTTAGATAACTTTTGAGCCTAGCTCGAAGATGCTAATCAGCACATGGTTAGCAATCACTGGTCAGAACAGTTGAACACATATAACAACTAAATTTTATGGAATAACATTCCAAAAAAAATTCTCAATAGCAGAAAAAATGAGTTTGGTAGTGACATTCCTTAAAGTTACACACAGATTTTTAGACTTTAGAACACATTTACCTCAAAATGATGGGATCAATCTACTCACCATATAGCACATGAGAGAGAGGGACACAGGAATATTTCCTGATCAAAAATGTAGGAGTGTGGTTAAAATCAGTCTCAGCCAATGGACTACAACATTCACTGTTTTGGTAGTGACATGAAAATGCGGGACATGTTTTTTTAGATAAAGTTTCATGATTTAAAAATAAAATATAAAATAAATATTTTTTTTAACTTCATTTTTAAAAAAAAAAAAAAAATATTTTTTTTAAAACAAGAATGGAAAAATTTGCAAAAAATTTTTCAATATCATTTTCACAAATTGAAATTTAGGGGTTAGGGTTTGGGACAGCCACCTCCTAATTGAAAGTAGCCCATAAATTATGATTTTATATATATAAAGCTTACTGATATCTTAAATATTATTGTGGGTTTCAATAGATAATTGAAGGATCTTAGTAAACATCTAAGATTTTAATAATTAAATGCTTTTCAAATGTGTTTTTTGGATGAGGGACAGCAGTTTGCACCAATTCTGTAGAATGGCCCAGCTACAAGTGAGACTGTGTATCGTGATTCTGTACTATTCTGCTTGTTGAAAATGTATTATGCAGTAACATACAATATTACTCTGAGCTTGTGTGTGTGTGACAGTGATTTATGTGCATACATGTCAGTCACTCTTTTTTTACAGTCTATGGTCCGTCAGCTCGGCATAGCTCATCAAGTTCGTGGAGAGCTTTATTATTTAGTCCATTTTAAATTCTGATTTTGGCCGCCTCTCTAATGGGTCAAAATCATAGATATAACCTCAGAAGTTCAAGTAAATGCGCTAGAAATCCTCGCTCATTCAAGGATGTGCATCTACTGCATGGCTGGAGAGAAAGCACTGACACCTGCAGGATTTCATCTGACAGTACTTTTTATTTAACACTAAAAAGATAAATAAGCATATTTAGTCTATCTGTCCCATGAGAGCAACTGTACCGCAGAACGAAATTGTCAGACATCCATGACTGCATATTCACAGAGGCAAACAACTGGAAAACCCATCCATCCATCCATCCATCTTCTTCCGCTTATCTGGGGCCGGGTCACTGGGGCAGCAGTCTAAGCAGGGATGCCCAGACTTCCATCTCCCTAGACACTTCCTCCAGCTCTTCCGGGGGGACATCAAGGCATTCCCGGGCTAGCCGGGAGACATAGTCCATCCAGCGTGTCCTAGGTCTTCCCCTGGGTCTCCTCCCGGTGGGACGCGCCCGGAAAACCTCCCCGGGAATGCGTCCAGGAGGCATCCGGAACAGATGCCCGAGCCACCTCAGCTGTGGGTTTGAAAAGCAAAACGCACCAAACAAAGGCTTCATGTTTTTACTCTAATCTCATTTCATATCATCATAACGAATGGAAACATTTTAAGTAACATATGATAATCAATATATTTTTCTCTAACGTAGTTGTTACTGAAATCTTTTGGAATATTTATAGGCTGCTATAGGCTATTGTTATTATTATTTTATACAGCACTGTGCATAGCCTATGCCTACAAGGCACACCAAACCTGGTGTTCATTATTGTTGGAAACATTTGTGTGTGTATTCTGTTCATTTTAAAAAGCAATTTTAATCAGAAAAATCTAAAAACTATTCCCAAAATCGTGCAGCCCTATACTATAGTTTCTCTTTATATCAGCATGTTCACAGGTTTTTTTTTTTGTTTTTGTTTTTTCAGGGACCAGATGCCCCACGGTCATGCTGAGTCCTGCTGACTTCAACATTCACATGAGTCTCTGTACATGAACATGGTAAAGTGAAAATCAAACACATTGGAAATGAAAGGTATGTACAATGTTTTTAGGAATGGCAGAAAGGTCTCTGTCTTTGGATCATTGTTTTCAATAATGTGCTTTTTTGTCATTTGTTGTGTATCTTTGGATTATGTTGTGTTGTAAATAAATCCAAACAATCTAAAAGCCATTCTTTTTTAAATCTGCTCATTCTTTGTGCAAGGTTGCTCAAAATGACAGGGCCTGATAGCTCCTAATAGAGCCATTAGGGGAGTGTCTTTGTCTTTCTCAGGTGTAAAAGGCTTACATATTAATGATGTGATCACGCCTCTTTGCATTAAGCTTTCTTACAGAAAACACGTCTTACAGTTTTTAAATCAATATATTGTCTTATCTGAATGAGCAGTCAGGGTGATTTTCACATAGTTTTGGAGCAAATATTCTAGGCTACGTGATACAATTTTCAAAAGTCTTGTGAAGAAATAATCAGTATGGGTTTCATGACCTTATTTCAGTGACAATTTTTTTTGTATTTTCACAAACCACGCATAAATGTCATTATCTCAAACCTACAAACGTTAACATACATGCTGCTGATATATTATTGTAGCAGAGTTTGTGCTGAATACAGTGTAATCAGACTTTAGCCATGAAAATGTAACAAGTAACAGAAATAAGCACAAATGTCAGAGCATGTCAGAACACCTCCAGGACCCAGAAAACACCTCAGACCCCAGAGGGTTAAAGGTACATATTAGTACCTGTGTACAAAGGTACCTTTTGAAAAGGTTCTGGCCCAGTGACAGCTTTTGTAAAGTTTTTACTAAGAGTGATTTCTATCAGGATGACTCTGAACCAGACTGTCGATGTGTAAACAGACGATTCAGAACAGGACTATGTCTTGGTCAATATTGCAGAAAACAGAAGTACGTTTGGCAGTAACTGCTATTTTAAGGGGAAAAAAAATATTACTGATATTCAATTTTTTAACAATAAATAACAATAAAAAATAGAGGGGACCTAGGATGATAACAGCACTAAACACTAGACAAGAGAGTCCATTATTCTGATCTACAAGGAAATGCTGAACATTTCGACACCATGTTTCACTTCCTCAAATCTGCTTCACAGCTTTATCAGCGCTTTAACCTATTCTGAGAACAGAGCTTGTTATTGACGCAGAGCAGAGAAGAGGTAAGCTAGCAGCGATGGGGTTAGGCTATGCTATATTGAGGATAAAAAAATTATCTTCCAAGCCATGGTAAAACAATATAAGTGATTATATTGTAACTTAATAACATGAGGTTTAAAACATCAGTCATATATGTCTGTTTGGGTTTGATTAGACAGGGTTTATGAACATTAAAATAAGAGGATATTTGCATTATTATTTGTATCATACTGCAGATATCTCTACTTAAAGTTAGCATTAAATGAAAATTCATGTTTCTAAGTGAATGATATTCATCTTATTGTGAATGTTTCATACATCCATAAAAATAGAATAGAATAGAATAGAGCAAAATAAAGTAGGATAGAAAAGAATAGAATAGTCTTTATTGTCATTATACGCAGGTGCAATAAAACTCTACACAGCAAATTTACCAGTGTTAAATGAACACTGCTCAGTGTTTATATGAGTCCAGAAATAAAGTAAATCTGGTTAATAATACACTGTAAAAAAAATTACATCCCCAAGTCAAAAATTTCAAGTGACCGATAACATCTAAATTTTTCAATTAGTCTGACGTATTATTTCTCATTGAGCCAATGTTAACAGACTATTGCAACAAGAATTTCACTTGAGCCAATTGAAAAATTTAGATGTCATTGGTCACTTGAAATTTTTGATTTGGGAGGGTTAGAAATTTTTTACAGTGTAAGTGTGTCACGGAGTCACCAGATCCGCACGCTTCGCCCACTCGTTCCCTCTCCCCGGAAGTCTGATTCACCGCTCCTGCACATCATCACCGACTCACACTATAAAGAGACACTTCCCTAGTGATGGCAAAATGAGGCTTCCTGAACCACTGAGACCTCGCAGCCCATTGCTTCACTCAAAGGGTCATTACTCGAAGCTTCATTCAGCATTGCTCACTAGTGACACCTAGCGACTGTGCAAAGAAACAGCAGACAGATAAATCAATACTGAACCAATGACCTGAGCAGACATTTGTCCATTGCCTGGGTATAAAATGGGACTGGGGATATATAGGAAACTGCAACACTGCAGGTTGGGGTGGGTGAAGGAAGGATTACAAATGATTTTTATTGAGGAACAGAATTATTTCACGTGTGTTGGGGTTTAGACGATTCCTCTTCTTGGACAAAACCTCTCCAGCCTTGGAAAAGATCCTATCTCATGGAACAGATGATGCAGGGGAACATAAAAACGCCAGTGCCAGCTGATATAAATGAGGATACTGATGCTTATGTTGAGCTCAATATTCTAGTGGATCCTATACTAGTGGTATAAATCAAGGTGGTCATAAATCAAGCAAAAGTGACACATGGTATATGTTAATACTACTCACACAACAAAGGTATATACTCATTGCTGTGGTGTGAAGATTGAGCTGCTTCTGAAGAGGCCGGCAGCTGAGCTGGGGGTGTGTTGGTGGAAGCAGAATGGAGACCACAACTTCTGATTACAGAAGCGCATTCAGATTTTAATCTTGATACCGCTTCTTGCAGTTTCCCTTGACTTAACAATCCCAGTGTTTTGAATCTGGGATCCAATAACGTGGGTATGGTCATCACACTTAGGCCATGTCCACACTAATACGTTTTCATTTTAAAACATATATTTTTCTCTCCGTTTTGGCCTTCCGTCCACACTGAGACGGCGTTTTATTAATGAAAACGAAGCTTTTTGAAAACGCACTCCAAAGTGGATACATTTGAAAACGCCATTTTTACGTTGTAGTGTGGACTGTGAAACCGGTGGTATTTAAAAACGATGACGTAAATGTAGTCATGTGACGCATATTGTACCAATAGATATTCATGTTTATGTGTTCATTATTCTGTTGCGTGATAACTTCATTATTTATTTTTCCATCTGAATCATATCAATGATCTTTTGTGGGGTTTTACGCATGCGCAGTAAAGGTGAATTTAGCGTTTTCAGGCGTTTTTCAAAAGTTTCTCATCCACACTGAAACGTCTGAAAACGCCTGAAAACGCTAGTCTGGACGGAGAGACCGTTTTCAAATATATCTGGATTAATGTAGACGTAGCCTTATTGATTCTAAATGTGCTGCAGGTTCCCTGACCCTCCGTACAAGGCTGTCACCCAGATGATGTTAACTTTGAATTGAGGCCTTCTAGCTTCTTATTTTAAGCGACGGGTGGCAACCCTAAGGCAGACACCGTTTTCTCTCCCGAAGGCTCTACTGTATCCTGGCGGAAAGGGGCAAGAACATCTAGAGCATCCTGGACTGCCTCATACTCCAGGGCTGTAGGAGGGGTGACGTCAGTCTTTAGAGAGGTCAGGGCTGCCCCCACTGGCTCTCTCAGCTGACAGAGACGCTCCAGCTTGTTACAAGAGCTGTTCCAGCGAGTGTCCACTTCAGTCATCATTTTCAGGACTGGTCTCCCCATCTGCTCCTGTACTTGGGTTAGTCTCTCTTTTGCTGTAGTGCTGGTTCGGAAATAGGTCACAAGTTTCCTACATTTGGATCGGATGTCGTTGAAGCTACTGATGTCATTTCGAGTCGGGATAACATAAGTGGGATCCAACACATACAGGAGCTCCCTAAACCCATCATCATCCACAATGGAAAAGGGTTGGGGGCCCGTGATGACCATGTTAACCAGGGCCTCATTCACCATTTCTTTTTTGGAATCTATAATAAAATAAAATACAGATGTATTGTAGGAGCCTAAAAAATTATTTAAATGATGTTTTTATTATTATTATCAATTACTTTGACTCCTGTGTGGATTGTTAGTAGTTTGATCTTGCTCATGCTGTGCTCGATAATGCCTGAGCATGGAGGAGGTGTTATTGCTGTATGTCAGCTCCTTTAGGCACAGCAAGCATTTCACCTTGAAACATAAATTAATAGACATGAAATATAATACAGCCATATAGTGAGGATTATTTTAATATCAAGACAGAAAAAATAAAATAATAATACACATACCTTATTGTGAGCCACCATTTCAAAATACTCCCAGACAGGGCAGGATCACCTCTTTCTTGCTGGCTCCATTACAAGGAAAAAGGTCACAAAAAGCAAACAAATCCAAAAGGGCAATCCAAGTCAAAAAGCAGTCCAGTCCAGATCCAAAAATCCAAAGCAATCCAAATAATCTTATCTAATTAAT
This sequence comes from Squalius cephalus, assembly GCF_949319135.1. NCBI lineage: Eukaryota > Metazoa > Chordata > Actinopteri > Cypriniformes > Leuciscidae > Squalius > Squalius cephalus. The sequence goes on from NC_137122.1 coordinate 8,813,594, forward strand.
ATAATACTATAAAATAGCTACTATAATGAATAATAACAATATACTATAACTAATCTAACCTGATATAATGTAATAATATACAGCCCTAACACAATAACGACGATGACACAACTCTCTAACTCTGACTCTACAACTGCTTCTACTACTCCTGCTACACCACAAGGAGGCAAGAGTTTCAAACCCCTTTTATCCGGAAGCGACACTCAGACCGAACCGATGACGTATCCACACAAACCGAGGCCTCGTTTGTCATTAGTCCCGTGATTTCCACGTAAACAACACAAGCCTGGAATCGCGGCTTCATCTGGCAAGCCCATTTTTTCTCAACACAAGCTCCGACGCCTCGGTTCAAATGTCACACCACCACACTTCCCCTTCACTTCCTTGTCTGGTCTCCTCCTTATGTGACTTAACACACTCCTACCTAACACTTACCTGTTGCTGCCTACCTGGAAGATTCCTCGTCAGTGCTTTATCTCCAATCATCCACTTCCTGTCTTCCGTCATCTGACCACTGTATCCACATTCATCTACATATGATAGTTCCTTATCCAGTTCAGATTCTTCAATATACACTCACCAGTCCTCTCTGCTGTTCACTCAGTGCCTCTGTTCAATAAAACTCTGTTTCTGAACTACTCCTGTCTGCTTCTCTCTACACCGTGACAGAGTGAAGCTGGTAATGCTGTCTGTGACAGGGTATTTATGAGTTTTGGAGGGCTCTTGTTTTGGAATACAACATCAGAATGTCCTGAAAAGGTGCAGTTGACTCTGTGAGAAGGTGTACTCTCCACCTGAGCTGAAATTGAAACAAACAGGGATCCCTTAAAAGATAGTACTATCGAACTTCACTTAGGGGTAGTGATGTAACGTTCGGCACCGAGGCTTCGAAGCTTGTATCAAAAAAACAAAACAGAATTTCTGGATCTCACACTGAAGCAGTGTATCAGAGCTTGATTCGTTTTGCCATAACCAAGTGATCTGTGACGTCCGAAGCTTCGTTTCCACACACAGTCACGTGACTGCTTCGTGTTCAGATTCAAAGATAACTCGAACCCCTTGATCAGGTCTCGAGTGTCGTGCCCTTCGGTAGTAGAAAATAAAAAAAGAAATAGACTTAGCCCTCACACTGTTGAACAAGTCCTGTTCCTTAATAAAAATCTTTAATTTATTAAATACCCACAAAATAAAATTCCAGCTCCCCAGTTCACAAGCACTTCACCAATAATTTTATTTTATGTTGATTATATATGCCTACATGAGCCTTGCCTATGAACTCGTAGGATTAGGACTGAGGGTAATGTTTATGTGAATAAGGCTGCATTTGTAGATCAAAGCAGATTCATAAGAACTGTTTCTGTACAAGTTAATTAGTCCCATTTATTATTATTTTTTCATGAATTCATTCATAGTTGTTTGTTCATACATTGTGTAAGAACTACATCAACACTAACACATGAATTATGAGGATTAATTGTATTGCTTTGTGGTTTACAGAGCACAAAGAGATTTATTAAATGAAACAATAAAAATAATAAAATAATAAAAAGTGTCTTCTGGGACAGAAAGGCAGCTTTTCCACCTTTTGACCACAAGATGTCGTTAGTGTGCAACGTGTTGAAAAGCTTCAAGTAATTGTTGCACACTTAAAACAGACTCCGTCTTCTCTTTTGCAACTTTATTTAGCCAGTTCTGTAGAAATGATCTTTTTTACACGAAGCAACACAACCTACGTTCACTTTTTCTCAGCCTGCCTACGTTTTTTTTTTCTCTCGCGCTGGCCTATGACATCATCGTAGCTGAACTTTCACCTCTCAGTAACATAAATCATTTTATCAAATTCAATTACAATGAAATTATAGTGATTCCCCTTACATAATTCTAAACATATCCCTATTCTAGGAAATTATGAAATTATAAGATAATACTTATAAATAATACTTCTAGGTCGCAACATAATGAACCATTTTACTATACATTCAAGGGGGAAAGCCCCAGTGCTTCACAAAGCTTCATTTCACCATCACTACTTAGGGGCAACAATAAATACAGAATGTGGAGTAAAAGTAGCAACAACGATTACCTTCTTTGAAGTCTCAAACAGAAAACAAAGCCAGTAGCCCACGCAAAAAACTGCTCTTCCGGTCTTAAACAGCGCACGGAAATCTAATCGCGTTCACAACTCCGCCCACAGAGAAACGCTCTTAAAGGGGCCATGTCACTTTTACCTTGTGATAAATAGATAGTTGATAGATAGATAGATAGATAGATAGATAGATAGCTGATGTTAATCATTTCAAAATACCTTAAAAACTTAATTTTCTACAAGTTAGTCATGGATAGTGGAAACCTTTTCAGTAACAAACAATTTTTTCACTAATAATGCAATAATCGTATTTCTAGATTTTAACGTCATGTGAGAAACTGCCAAAAGAAAGAAGTGAGACTAACAGTAATTCTCTCGTGTGAAAAAGTAGCCAATAAACTGTTCAGAGCAGATGTGTGTTGAGACAGTGTGTTCACAGTATATGCACTTCTCACACATTTCACACACACTTAAAGCAACACTTCACTGTGACATCGTGTCACAGCAACTCTAGCAGAATTTAATCACTCATTTGATCAGATGAGAGGAAGTTACACAACCAGAGGAGGAGCTGATGATGTTTAAAGGAAGAGCTGTAACTATATATAATGAAGAGGAAGACTGACAGAAACACAAAATGGCTGATAAGTGTGATCTGTGTCTGCTGCGACTGATCATTCTCTCTTCACTTCTCACAGGTAAGGAAATCTGTATTTTCTCTAAAGACATTGTAGGACTGAAAATAATCCAAGATATTTTAAATGAACAAAGACGTTTGCTTTACTGTTTTCCACCCCCTCTTTCTACCACAATGACCATTTGTAGTTCCTAAAGGCACAGAGGGGCTGATAGTGATCACTGTAGGCCAAGATGTGTGTACTTCAGGGGTCGATGAATTGTCACACATGTAGTACCGTGGGGGAAGTTGTAATTATCTGATTGGTCAGTTTAAACATCTCACATTTGGGTTTTAGTCACATGGTCAGGAAAGTATAAAAGAAGATTGTAACTGTTGCTCTGTCTCCTTTTTTCTCTGGGTCCCTTTCTTGGGTCTCTCTCTCTCTCCTCTCTCTCTCTCTCTCGCTCTCTCTCTCTCTCTCTCTGAGGATTGTGGGTAGCGGCGAGAGTGTTTGCATCAGAGCACGTTTGATTTTTCGGCGTTACCTGTTTTTTTTCCCATTTCTCCTTAATTATAAACAGTTTTTTAAGTAAAATTGTCAGATTAACTTCAGAGCGCTGACTACGGTCAGTGCAAATTTGCACGCAGGTATGGAGCTAGGCAGTGATTTTTCACGTTTGACCCTCGACCATGGTTGCAAGTGTACGCCGGATGACTCCATGTCAATTGAGGACGTACTGATATCGATCAGCGAACAGGTCGTTGGTTTAAATATTAAATCTGCCTCAAGGATGAACAGAGCACTCGTTATATTTCTTAATGAAGTTTCAATGGTCGATGAACTGTTAGAGAAAGGACTTGTTGTGAATGATACTTTTTTACTGGTACTGCCTTTGTCAAATCCTTCTAAGAAAGTTGTACTTTCAAACGTACCACCGTTCATAAAAGAAAGAACTTTGAAAGAAATTCTTGAACGGTATGGAAAACTAACTGCTCCGATTAAAGGTATAGTGGAGGATTTTCCCGAATTTTAGAAAAGAACCGCCCTCTCCACTTTTTGAAAAAATGCACATGTGCAACACTCTACCTGCTCCCAAGAGGGAACGCCTATTAAACGTGTGCACGAGAGAGCATGCACGAGCCTAGTTCTCCTCGTGCATGCTCTGTTTACAAGTTGCTGTCAGCATGGCTCATACAAGCCTACTTTTCAAAAGAAGATTTGCACTTTTTCCACTATGTTGCAAATTATAAACTAACTCAAAAACATTCATGCAAGACAAAATGTCAAATGCCCTTCCGTGTTTTATTTACTTATACTGATCGATTGAGTGAGGACTCAAGACATGATCTGCAATGGAGAAGTAGCTTGTTGCATTTGTGTAATAAATACTATGGTGAACACATTGGAATTATCAAAAATGAACACACAAGTTTTTAGAACATTTCAGCGTGATACCTTTTACCATTTGGTCATAAGGCTACTTTAGACAAATTGAGATGTTTACCATGTCTGTGCGTGACTTGTGCAAGGCTAGCATCGCTAATCATAGCTTACATTAACTTTTACTAGCAGTGATTTTAAATGGATTTCTCCAAATAGCATGCCAAACTTTACCTGTCGAGTAGAAACTTTGCGAAGCCCAACCTGTGCTTTTAGCGCATGCCAGCGTGTGAAATATTCTCCCAGAAACACTCTTTCTTCAGAGGCCTTTCTCTTCTTGGCACATAATTCGTAGACACTTTTTCTATTGCGACCCTCAGACATTTTGAAAAAACCCGGTGAGACCGGCGAGCTTCAAGGAATGTCTGAAACTGTAGCTCACCACACATATACACCTAGGGACGAGCACCTAAAAACTACCTAGGGACGAGCATGTACGACGGCCTTACGGAAACATATCACCAGAATGATTGACAATTAGGAGGACCAATAGTCTTGATGATCCACCCGGAAAAAGAAAATCCTCCACTATACCTTTAAGATGATTCCGTTGGGTCTTAAAAATCCAAACTTTAAGCATGTCATGTCTTTCCGACGTTTTACGTATACCGTAAAACTTTAAATAATAGCCCGGGCTTCTATTTACCCAAATCGCCAAACTGTACTGGCTTGTATTTGAGACAGGCGTCTATAAGAGACAGGCCTTTAATTTAGTGTTGAGATGTTCAAGCATGACAGTATGAGGTTACCACATTATATTATGTTTTATTTATAATTAATTCGAATGTGTTTAACAAATCAATTAATGTAAGAAATGTCTTTGGCTATTGGCAGCATAAAAAAATACATAAAAAACGAAACGATGTGACAGCAATGGGCAGAACACAAGTTACCGCTAAAATCCATCGAGCATATGAACTTGTTGCCCGAAACACATCAACAAGAAAGAATGAAGGCTACCCTGTAAACAACTGCAATCATGTGATAGAAAATTACTCTATTCATCACTATCATCATCCCCGCGATCCTCAATTACAAGTTCATTGGCGAATTCCTCCTCCACGTCGCTCTCCTCCACTTCTCCCTCTCCAGCCTCCGCTAACTCTGCCTGCCTTGCTTGCACTAACAGCTCCCGCCCCGATGCACACGGCTCTCCCTCTTTAAAACAATGGATAAGGTGATCCTCGCTTCCATCAGAAGCTACTGTCAGGCCACATACCTAAGGATAACATCCCGAAGTTAATGAAATATAGTATCTCCTCTTTCTCCCTCTGAGTCCCTCACACACACACACACACGCACGCGCGAATATTGATGAGTCGTTCATGAACGGTTGCGTCTGTCACGTGAAATCTAATCAAAACATAGACCAGACGATCTGACGGGTATTAGAAGATCAAATACAACCCGATACTAAAAAACAGACCAGGCCTCTATTTGAGACCGGCCTTTATTTACCCAAACCTGTCGTCACACCAGGCGTTTAAAAGAGACAGGCGTCTATTTGGGACTCGGCTATTATTTGAAGTTTTACGGTATGATACCCAATTCACAAAATGAGCTGCTTAATCTGGTGCTAAAAATAGCAGTAGAGGGTAAATATTATACAGTCTTTATCACTTCAGATAATATGCAATGTTTTTTTCTGTGGTGAACATGGACACCAGAAACAGACATGTCCCAAACAACAGAGCGTTAACATTTTGGCATGTTCACAAACAACTCCCAGAAAAAATGTTCAGGAGAATAATGCGGCCGTTAAAGAAAATAACGCGGACGTTCAGGAAAATAATGCGGGCGTTAAAGAAAATAACGTGGCCGTTCACGGAGTGATAGATGAAGCTGTTGAGAGAAATGTAGAGAGAAACAATGTAAACACTGGAGATGACACAGTAGATGGCGCTACAAGTGCTAATGCTGTAGGGGGAAAAAATTAAAGTATAGAAGCACAAAAAGTTCCTTCTCAGTCTAAAAACAGAGATGAAGATCTATTGATGAATGTAGAAAAATGATGATAAATCAGATGAAGAAGTAAATGAAAATTGTAGTCAGTCGTTTACAGCCGGCTCTAGTGTTGCCAGGTCTGATAGTGATTCAGATGAATGTGAGAGTGTAGGGAGTTTTTTAGAAATGGGAGACATTGATTCTCAAACAGGCACATCAGAATTGAGTGGCTGTGAAACAAAAGTCTATTCTACAAGAGAGATTAGTGCTTTCCTTGATGAAACTAAAGATGTACGGAATCCACAATTTGATTTGTTTTTTCCAGATTTAAGAAGATTTTTAGCGTCTTGAAGAGATGTGATGATAAATGCAACAGTTGAGGAGTTTAGTAGACAAAAACGGTATTGTCTTAAAAAAATAATTACAAATAAGTAATAAACTTAAACTTAAATAATAAAATAAGTAAAGAAGACGATTCATCAAGATACGAAAAGAAAGTAGCCGTTAAGAGATTGGAAAAAGATAGTGTTGTGAGATATCACCTGCTGCATTAAGATATTATGACATCCTTAAATACCGGATCTTTAAATGTAAATGGATGTCGTTATAAAGAAAATAGAAGTGCACTTTTCAAATTTTTGGCTTTCAAAAAGTCAAGTGTGATATTCTTGCAAGAAACACACACAGATGTATTTAACCAGGCAGAATGGCTAAGTAAATGGAAAGGACAGGCTTTTCTTAGCCATGGTTCCAGTGTAAGTGCTGGAGTAGCTGTTCTCATATCAGAAAGTGTTCAGGGTAACGCTTCCAATATGATAGAAATTATTCCTGGAAGAATGCAGCGGGTTGATATTATTTTGCAAGGTCTGTCTTTTTCCTTTATTAATGTATATGCTCCTAATGTTGGGTACGAACGAGTTATATTCTTTAAGAAATTACAGGACGCAATGATTAATATTCCTCGTGATAACTTGATTATTGTGGCTGGAGATTTTAATTGTACTCTTGATCATATAGTTGATAGGAATCATGACGAACCGCATCCTAATTCCGCTGAAGCTCTTAAGAAAGTAGTAACTTTTTATTCCCTTGTAGATGTGTGGAGAGAATCTTTCCCCAAAAGTAGGCAGTACACATGGTTGAAAGTGAATTCCAATACAATATCGGGTGCTAGATTAGATCGAATATATGTTCAGAAATGGCGAAGAGGAAACATTTTTGATAGTAAAATAGTTCCTACTCGAATTTCTGACCATTTCTATGTCTCTGTTATAGTTACAACATCGAGTAATACCTTCAAATCTTATTGCCATTTTAATAACTCTCTGTTGCACGATCGCACGTTTGTACATCTATTTGATTTCTTTTGGAGAGCTTGGAGAGAGAGAAAGACAGAGTTTAAATCCCTAAGTCACTGGTGGGACATTGGGAAAATCCATATTCAGTCTTTTTGCCAACAGCATGTAAAAAATAATACAAAAGAAATTCAGAAGAAAATCGAACAGTTGGAACAAGAAATTATGAGATTGAATAGCTCCATAAGTGAAAGCGGTGGATCAAGTGTGGATTTGCTTGAACAATATAATTTTCTCCTGAAAAATTTGCATGAAGAAAGAGATTATGGAACAATAGTACAACAAATATTTACTTAGCTTAACAACATGGACTCTTCAACATCATTCTTTTTTGCTTTGGAGAAAAAGGTTAGAGAAAAGAAATTAATTAGTCATCTTAAATTATCTGATGGAAGAGAGACAACAGATAAGAGAGAAATTACTTCACAAGTTTTGTCCTTTTATGAAGAACTGTATAGTGCTGAACCTTGTGATTCTGAAGCAACAGATTATTTTCTTACTGGAACTCCAAAATTGAATGAAGATGAGAAGATGCAATTAGAAAAGCCACTTTCACTTGAAGAGTTGAGCGAGGCTGCTAAACAGCAGTCTGTGGGACGATCTCCAGGATTGGATGGACTGACGTCCGAGTTTTACAAGGCTTTGTGGTCATTGATTGGACCAGATCTGCACTCTGTGTTTCTTGAATGTGAAAAATCAAGAATTCTTCCTCTCAGTTGCAGAAGAGCAATAATTACGTTATTGCCAAAGAAATGAGATTTAGGACTTTTAAAGAACTGGCGCACTATCTCGTTTTTAGGGATAGATTATAAAATACTTTCAAAGGCATTAACAAATCGCTTGAAAAAAATGTTATGGCTTCAATAATTTATAAAGACCAGTCTTATTGTATTCCAAGACGTTAACACTAGCAAGAACTTTTCCTGTGCGCAGAGGCGTAAGACAAGGATGCAGCCTCTCAAGACTCTTATATTCAATATCCATTGACCCTTTATTGACAGTTCTTAGAGAAAAGCTACAAGGTATTTCAGTCCTCAATCCCAAAATATCAGAAACTACTGTAGTAAGTCTTATTGCCTATGCTGATGACGTTACAGTCATAATAAGATCTCAAGAAGACATTTTTCAATTGAGCAAGTGTCTGGACTGGTTTCAAAAAGCATCTTCAGCGAAGGTAAATTGGAATAAAACGGAAGCATTACTTTGTGGTCAATGGCGGGAAGAAGTTATGTGGAACACAGAGGGGTTGAAGATCCCCGGAATCTTTTTTGGCACTCAGCAGTATATGACAAGGAATTGGGATGGAGTGGTTGAAAAGATATTGGGACGATTGAAGAGATGGAATTGGATTCAGCCACAGTTATCATGTAGAGGAAGAGTTTTTGTGATAACTTAGCTGCTTCAATGCTGTGGCATCGACTGACTGTTTTAGACCCTCCAGCTGGTCCTTTGCAGCTACTCCAGAAACATTTTGTTAAACTTTTTCTGGGGAGGACATCATTGGGTTCATCCAGGCATACTGAATTTACCTGTGTTTGAGGGTGGTCAGGGTCTCATTGATCTAACCGCTAAATGGAAAGCTATGAGATTACAATCAGCTCAAAAACTGCTTTATAACACTGATCCACAACCATGGATTATGTTTGGGTTAGCAGTATTACGAGCAGTTAGTAAAATGGGACTTGATAGATAATTATTCCTTATTTCTAACAATGCAATCAAAGGTTTGGGTTTAAATGGATTCTATCAGTCTGTATTAAGAGCATGGAGTATATTTAAGATGGAAAGAGAGAATCATTTTGGTCTTGAAGAACCACTTTCATAATTCATGGCTATGTCATCCGTCTAACTTGCCAAGTATTGAAATTAACACTTTTATTTCATCTGGTGTTTTAAAAGTGGCAGATTTAGTTGACACGGAACATAGTACATGGTTTTGTGCACAAGAAATAACTAAACAAATGGGCAGGAAGTCAGAAAGGATAGTGAAGAATGTTTTAAGCAAGTTAAAATCATCATTTCCTATATCATTTAACAAGTTTCTTGAAGATTATTTTGTTAATGGTTCAAATCAATGTTTTTTTCCTGAATTATTTGTAACACCATTGGCAGGATAATGGTGATATGAGACAACTTCTTTCCTTAAAAGAACTTCAACATATGTCATTTTCAGAAAGCAGTAAGCGACTTTTGTATATAGCTTGTGTGAAGTCAAGATTTTGTGAACAACTTAAAAATAAGACAGAAACAAAATGGAGGAGTTATTTATCTGTCCCTGATGTTCAATCACCTTCATGGCGTTTGTTTTATAAAAGTCCATTGCCAAAACGATCAGGAGATTTACAGTGGCGTATCCTGCACTGTGCATTAGCAACAAAAACATTTTTGTTCAAGAGCAACTTTAGTACATCTTCAGTTTGTAAATTTTGTAATGTATCGGATACTGTGTTTCACATTTTTTCCGACTGTTATAGAATTGTACATCTTTTGAATCTGATGATCATTGTATAATATGATAGAATAATACAAAAAAGTGGTTAAACGTCTCTCTCTCTCTCTCTCTCTCTCTCTCTCTCTCTCTGGTAACATTTTACATATATGCTGGGTACAATTAATGGTATAAGTTATCATCTCATACATTTATTTTGTAACTATTTTAAGTATAACTATATAACCATAACCATCTGATGATATTAAAGGAGAACTCCGGTCAATTTTAACATTGAGCTAATTTTTTTGTACATTTGGAGTGCTGTCAATACAGAGAACAACGACAAAAATCGGTGTTGCCTACACCGTGTTTTCCTGTTTTTAAAATTTGCACCCTGTTATCTTCAATGGGGCAAGTTTTAAACCTGCTTTTAGCCTCTTAACATCCTTTATGTGTCATTACAAGTGCACAGGTCATGTGAGTGATTCCTTCAAAGTGAACGCGAGTTAATCTGACTGCAGTAGATGTGAAAGATATGAATAAAAATGATGTTATTTCAGCCAGCGCACATACCTGTATTTACATCCTGTTTTCGGTCAAAGTCAACAGTAATCGATTGTCGAGTTCACGCGCATTGGTTTAGTACCTATGATCACGCGCGTGAACTCGACAATCAATTACTGTGGCCTTCGACTGAAAACAGGATGTAAATACAGGTATGTGCGCTGGCTGAAATAACATAATTTTTATACATATCTTTCACATCTACTGCAGTCAGATTCACCCGTGTTCACTCTGAAGGAATCACTCACATTTTCTGTGCACTTGTAATGACACATCAAGGATGTTAAGAGGCTAAAAGCAGGTTTAAAACTTGCCCCATTGAAGTCAACAGGGTGCAAATTTTAAAAAGAGGATAACACGGTGTAGGCAACACCGATTTTTGTCGTAATGTACAAATGTACAAACAAATGAGCTCAATGTTAAAATTGACTGGAGTTCTCATTCATTCATTCATTCATTATTTATTTGTAGAGCACATTTAAAAACAACCCATGGTTGACCAAAGTGCTGAACAGGACAAAATAATCAATACAAGGATATAGTAAAATTACAAGAGCAGTCAATATGATTACAAGCATACTAGAATAAATAACACATTGAATATAATACAATTACAGGTTAGGAAAGTAGATTAAGGATCAGCATTAAGAAAGTGTCTTTTAAGCTTAGATTTGAAAGTGGCAACTGACGTCTCTAATCTAATTGATAATGGTAGGCTATTCCATAATTTGGGGCCTGCTATTTCAAAGGCTCGGTCACCTCGATGTTTCAGTCTCGATCGACGTACAGAGAGCAATCCAAGGTTACTAGACCTAAGTGACCTGGGTGGGTTGTGGTAGTGTATTAGGTCCGATAGGTACCCCGGTGCAAGGCCGTGTAATGATTTAAAAACAAAAATTAAGATTTTGAACTCTATTCTCTTTCTGACTGGTATCCAATTTAGAGAGGTTAGGATAGGCGTAATGTGATCGAACTTTCGACTACCAGTCAACAGCCTGGCGGCAGCATTTTGTACTAATTGAAGGCGCGCAATTGATGATTGATTAGCTCCAAAGTAAAGTGAATTACAATATTCTAGTCGTGAGGTGATAAACGCATGAATGACTATTTCGAAATTCTTAGGAGAGAGAAAAGATTTTACTTTTGCAAGATGCCGTAAGTGAAAGAAACAGGATTTAACAACAGAATTAATTTGTTGATCAAACTTAAGGCCTGAATCGAACAGGAAACCTAGATTTTTTGCTGATGAGGTAACATGAGGATTTAACTCATCAAGATCTAAAGTCCCGGAGTCATAGCGATCATTTGGTCCAAACAATATTACTTCCGTTTTGTTTTCATTAAGAGCTAAAAAATTTTGTGTAAGCCATAGCTTCACTTCCTGAAAACATGCAAGAAGGACTTCTAGAGAGCTTGAGTTGTTTTGCTTAAAAGGAAAGTACAATTGGGTGTCGTCGGCATATAAATGAAATGACACTCCGTGTTTAGAAAAAATAGAACCCAATGGTAACAGATAAAGAGAGAATAAAATCGGAGCTAGAATGGATCCCTGTGGTACACCGCAGGAAAGATGTGCTGCTGAGGAAGTGCAATTTTCAATGCATACAGAGAATGTTCTATTAATTAAAAAAGACTGAAACCAATTTAAAACGGTGCCATGAATGCCTAAATTCTTCAGTCGAAAAATAAGGGTTGAATGATCAACCATATCGAAGGCAGAGCTCAGATCTAAGAGGACCAAGGCAACAGCACTCCCAGTATCTGTAGCCAGCATAATATCATTAGTAACTTTCAGTAAAGCCGATTCAGTGCTATGCAGTTTCCTAAATCCTGACTGGAAAGTATCATATAATGAATTTGTACTCATGTAGGAATGTAATTGATTGAGAACGACCTTTTCCAGGATTTTCGAAATAAATGGAAGATTAGAGATAGGTCTGAAGTTACTTAAATCAGATGTATCGAGATTAGGTTTTTTCAATAGGGGAGTGACTGTGGCATGTTTTAGGCAGTCTGGTACCGTACCAGTATTCAAACAAAAATTGATAAAAAATAGGAGATCAGGCCCTATGACATCAATAATTTGCTTAAAAAAGTGTGACGGAATAGTATCATTAGGACAAGAGGTAGGTTTTAGATGTTCAACAATGTCTTTGCAGGTAGTTAACGAAATTGGATCAAACATTCTCCAGGTAGATGGGCACCTAGGCACTTCAGGGAAAACAGGAGAACTCAGCGTTGTTTGTGGTCTTAACCTTATTGTCTTTGTGATAAAAAAAGATGAAAAATTTTCACATCCACACTGAAACGCCTGAAAACGCTAGTCTGGACGGAGAGCGTTTAAAAACGAAAACGCCGTTTTCAAATATATCTGGATTAATGTAGACGTAGCCTTATTGATTCTAAATGCACTGCATGTTCCCTGATCCTCCGCACAAGGCTGTCACCCAGCTGATGTTAAATTTGAATCGAGGCCTTCTAGCTTGGTCGTTACAGCGTGATTAAGCGTCTTCATCAGAGGTATCACTTTGGAGGCAGACACCCTTTTCTCTCCCGAAAGCTCTACTGTATCCTGGCGGAAAGGGGCAAGAACATCTAAAGCATCCTGGACTGCCTCATACTCCAGGGCTGTAGGAGGGGTGACGTCAGTCTTTAGAGAAGTCAGGGCTGCCCCCACTGGCTCTCTCAGCTGACAGAGACGTTCCAGCATGTTACAAGAGCTGTTCCAGCGAGTGTCCACTTCAGTTATCATTTTCAGGACTGGTCTCCCCATCTGCTCCTGTACTTGGGCCAGTCTCTCTTTTGCTGTAGTGCTGGTTCGGAAAAAGGTCACAAGTTTCCTACATTTGGATCGGATGTCGTTGAAGCTACTGATGTCATCAAAAGATTTCCTCGCAATAAGGTTTAGTGCATATCGCATGCCTAACATTCAATGATCTTACACATGCTATCATGTTGGCTGCAGCATCAGTTACCAGGCACTTCACTTCATCCTTTATGCCTCACTCCACCATGAGCTTGATATGTCCAGTAGTTCTCAGCAGAATGGCTCTTAGGGAAATGCTCTACACCTAGTAAAATAGTGCAGAGCTTGTCATTGTCATCTATAAAAGGACAAGTTACTGCTAGGTAGGCATCCATGTTTAGGGATGTCCACATGTCCGAGGAAAGGCTTATAGCTGCAACTTTCTGCAGCTGCTCTCTGGCCTTCTCCTTAGCCTCCTTATATTATGATCAACCATGACCTTCAAAGCCTGTGGATAAAAATAAATGCAGCTACTCTTACTTTTAACTCGTTAAATAATGATGAACCGCTTTATTAATCACATACCTTTCGAGCTGGGATAACATAAGTGAGATCCAACACATGCAGGAGCTCCCTAAACCCATCATCATCCACAATGGAAAAGGGTTGGGAGTCCGTGATGACCATGTTAATCAGGGCCTCATCCACCATTTCTTTCTTGGAATCTATAATAAAATAAAATGCAGGTGTATTGTAGGAGCCTAAAATATTATTTAAATAATGTTTTTATTATTATTATCATCAATTACTTTGACTCCTGTGTGGATTGTTAGTAGTTTGATCTTGCTCATGCAGTGCTCGATAATGCCTGAGCATGGAGGAGGTGTTATTGCTGTATGTCAGCTCCTTTAGGCACAGCAAGCATTTCACCTTGAAACATAAATTAATAGACATGAAATATAATACAGCCATACAGTGAGGATTATTTTAATATCAAGACAGTAAAAAATAAATAAATAAATAAATAATAATAATAATAATAATAATACACATACCTTATTGTGAGCAACCATTTCAAAATGCTCCCAGACAGGGCAGGATTTCCTCTTTCTTGCTGGCTTCATTACAACTATTAATAATAACTATATACTATAACTATTCTAAGCTGATATAATGTAATAATATACAGCCCTAACACATATATGACACAATAACGACGATGACACAACTCTCTAACTCTGACTCTCTGACTCTACAACTGCTTCTACTACTCCTGCTACACCCACAAGGAGGCGCGAGTTTCGAACCCCTTTTATCCGGAAGCGACACTCAGACCGAACCGATGACGTATCCACACAAACCGAGGCCTCGTTTGTCATTAGTCCCGTGATTTCCACGTTAACAACACAAGCCTGGAATCGCGGCTTCATCTGGCACGCCCATTTTTTCTCAACACAAGCTCCGACGCCTCGGTTCAAATGTCACATCACTACACTTGCCCTTCACTTCCTTGTCTGGTCTCCTCCTTATGTGACCTCACAGACTCCTACCTAACACTTACCTGTTGCTTCCTACCTGGAAGATTCCTCGTCAGTGCTTTATCTCCAATCATCCACTTCCTGTCTTCCGTCATCCGTCTTCTGTCTCCAGCCATCTGACCGCTGTATCCACATTCATCTACAAACAAGAGATCAAGATTATCATCCAGTTCAGATTCTTCAATATACACTCACCAGTCATCTCTGCTGTTCACTCAGTGCCTCTGTTCAATAAAACTCTGTTTCTGAACTACTCCCCTGTCTGCTTCTCTCTACACCGGGACAGAGTGAAGCTGGTAATGCTGTCTGTGACAGGGTATTTATGAGTTTTGGAGGGCTCTTATCTTGGAATACAACATCCGAATGTCCTGAAAAGGTGCAGTTGACTCTCCACCTGAGCTGAAACTGATCTGTGGAAACTAGGATAAAAAAAAAATAATAATAATGATTTTCTGAATGTATAGACACAACAGCATATTTATGAATTTTGGAGGGCTCTTATTTTGGAATAGACAGATAAAAAATAATTAGATGGATGGATGTATAGAAATACAAAATATAGTGGCGGATCTGATCTATTTTCTCATGGCTGGAGAGAGTAAAGCAGAACATTATAATCCATGTGTAGAAACTCTTCCTGAAGACATTTAATATCCGCTTTACAGACGCTCATGAAGTGTGTGCAAAATACTTTCTGTTTCACCAAACTGGAGCTGACGTTAATCATTTCAAAATACCTTAAAAACTGTTTTAGAATTAATTTTCTACAAGTTAGTCATGGATAGTAGAAACCTTTTCAGTAACAAAACAATTTTTTTCACTAATAATGTAATAATTGTATTTCTAGATTTTAACATGCGGGAAACTGCTAAAATAAAGAAGTGAATCTAACAGTAATTCTCTCGTGTGCAAAAGTAGCCAATAAACCGTTCAGAGCAGATGTGTGTGAGACAGTGTGTTCACAGTATATGCACTTCTCACACGTTTCACACACACTTAAAGCAACACTTTAGTGTCACTAAACAGCAACTCTAGCAGAATTTAAACACTCAGTATGTCAGATCAGAGGAAGTGAATAACCAGAGGAGGAGCTGATGATGTTTAAAGGAAGAGCTGTAACTATATATAATGAAGAGAAAGACTGACAGAAACACAAAATGGCTGATAAGTGTGATCTGTGTCTGCTGGGACTGATCATTCTCTCTTCACTTCTCACAGGTAAAGAAATCTGTATTTTCTCTAAAGACGTTTGCTTTACTGTTTTCCACCCCCTCTTTCCTCCACAATGACCATCTGTAGTTCCTAAAGACACAGAGGGGCTGATAGTGATCACTGTAGGCCAAGATGTGTGTACTTCAGGGGTCGATGAATTGTCACACATTTAGTACCGTGGGGGAAGTTGTAATTCTCTGATTGGTCAGTTTGAACGTCTCACATTTGGGTTTTAGTCACATGGTCAGGGAAAGGATAAAAGAAGATTGAAACTGTTGCTCTGTTTCTTTTATTCTCTGGGTCTCTTTCTTGTCTCTCTCTCTCTCTCTCTCTCTCTCTCTCTCTCTCTCTCTCTCTCTCTCTCTCTGGTAACATTTTACAAAAATGCTGGGTACAATTAATGGTATAAGTTATTATCATCTCATACATTTATTTTGTAACTATTTTAAGTATAACTATATAACCATAACCATCTGATGATATTAAGAGTGTGTCTGTGATTTGAACAGCTCTCTGATAAAGACTAATAGTTTATTCTGGAGAGTGTGTTGTTTGCTTTAAGTGATGAAAAAGACTATGATTTAAAACTTCTGCTTTTTATGATGATGTGTTTTATGGTTTAATTTATTAATATATAAAATAATGATCACTGAGATATACTGTGTTTCAGGTACCAGTGGAGTGGATGATCATGTGTTCATCAGTTCTGGTGAAAATGTCTCTCTGCCCTGTAATAATACTCTTTCTGACTGCAAATCAACTACATGGACCTACTATAACAGATTCAGTCATCCAGTAGTAGTTGAACTGATTCATGGAGGGATAAATAATAAAGACACAGAGAGACATGAGAGACTGAGTCTGGAGTCTGACTGCTCTCTGAACATCAAGAACGTCACAGAAGAAGATTATGGATCTTACACCTGCCAACAATGGATGCATGTGAATGGAAAAGACCAAAAACAAGGAACTGATGTTTATGTTTATCTGCATGTTCTTCATGGTAAGTTTATGATTATGTGGTCAATTTGAAAAGGGCAAATTCTCCCTGTAAACTCAGATGATGATTGAAGAGTCTGTGATTTGTGTCTTGTGTTCAGTTTCAGTGTCTCCATCATCATCATCATCATCATCTTCATCCTCACCGACTGAGATCAGTCCAGGCCGCTCTGTGACTCTCTCCTGTCAGTTGTATTTTTATACTGGACTCTCCTGTGATTATTGGGTCAGTTCTGGGAGAATTGAGCTGTTGTGGGTGAATCAGGCTGGTGTTGATCTGAAGACAGACTCCAGATATCAGATATCATCATCATCAGATCAATATCGCTGTATCATCATCACTCTGACTACAACACTCCTGAATGAAGATAACAACAGAGAGTGGAGATGTCAGCTTACTCACAGAAATCAACTCAAGACCTCAGTCAGATACACTGTCAAGTATTCAGGTGAGAAAACAGTGTTAGAAGAGCCTCATAATGTCAGTAACACTAAGGTCTATCAGTATCACTGAACCAGAACAAACTGAGGGAACAAAAGCTTCTTTGACTCTCACAGAAGAGTAACTCAAAGCATTGCTTCAAACTAATGAACTGCAGTGAAGGAACAGTCCAAAACGTGATGCTGGAAATAATAAAGGAATTGAAACTTGACAGCAAAAATATTAACTTTTTATGTAATATGATGATCAAAGTTAAAATATGATGGTCATATTGTACAGCACATGTGTCAAACTCCAGTCCTGGAGGGCCACTGTCCTGCAGAGTTTATCTCCAACCAGCCTGGAAGTTTCTAGTAATCCTGAAGACCTTGATTAGCTGGATCAGGTGTGTTTAATTAGGGTTGAAGCTAAACTCTGCAGGGTTGTAGCCCTCCAGGAACTGAGTTTGACACCCCTGTTGTACAGTATTAATGATCTGAACTAACATTCATCTTCACAGCTCAAGCTGATTCAACGACAGCAGTGAATCCAGTCCACATCACACACTCTCAGGATCCCTCAACTATAAACACACACGTTTCTAAAGGTACATCATCACTGTCTTTCTCACATCAGTGCTTTTCAGAGCATAATGCTAGAGTTATCTTCAGTGTTAACTCATCAAAATATGACTGTCATATTCTACAGTATGATTGTCACATTGAGTTGTTGTTTTAATTTAATTTCATGGACTTTTATGGTGTGTCCCAATTAGTGTACTTATGCATATTCTAGGACAGCCATTCCCAAACTGTGGTCCGCGGACCACTAGTGGTCCGTGAGGGTACTGCAGGTGGTCCGTGGAAAGGCAAAATAAAATATAAAATAATATATATTTTTTTACCTTCATTTTACTAGGAAATTCCCATTAAAAAAAAGTAAAAAGAATATGTAGGCCTATATTGATATAACATTTTAATTAAATTGTCAAGTTATTGTGTGATTACTAAAATAGCCTAGTGGTGTTCTGCCGTGACATTCAAGTTCAGTGCCGTTAGAACCACAACATTGGTTCGGTGGACAGCAACACGTTCTCTGAAGAGAAAAGGGCAGAGGCAAATCTCATTATCACATCACACGCATAGCCTTTAATGGTGCGTTCACAACGGACGAAATTTCGCTTCAAACTTTTGGTTTTATTGGTACAAAGTGGTCAAGCGTATCACTAGACGCAGCAGGCGCGAATTTGACATATGATCCCTTTTTGAATTTGACGCGCTCGCGTCCGGTGTGAACGCACAGTGGCATAGGCAGTTTATATGAAACGAAATGTTTATAAATGGAATGAAAAAGGCCTGTTATTATTTTAATTTCCAGTTAGTTTCTTGATTTCGCGTTTCTGAAATGTTTTGCTGATGTGCTGTTAAGTGGACAAACTCAAGCCTAGGTACTTTTTGAGGACTTTGAAGATTAAAAATCACGTAAAATCGCCAAAGGTTTTGAAATGTTGACTATATTCCAGTGTTCTTATTACTGTATAGATTTCATACTCCATTGCTATGGAAATAAGCATGTTGTTCAAATGAACCTGATTATGCCCTCAGGCAGGGACGTGCAGTCAGGGTAGGCAGTGCCTCACCAAAGGAAATGTTGACATTACATTTATTAATTCCAAGAACTTTATTAATTCACCACATTATTAATTGCATTTATTTTATTCCAAATATAATTTTTTGTAACAAAAATGTTCAGGAATACACACATAATATACAAATTTTGCCATTGTTTGCTCCTAAAACCATTGTTTCATGCAGGAAATTCAAAGCCATGGCCATTGAGGCAGAGGTTAGCAGTGCCTCTTCGGTCCATAGAACGTAGTTTACGTAGGTTTGCGCATGCGCAGTCAGTTCTCATGCTGTCTTGAATGATCAACATTGAGGCAGAGACCGAGCTTGCTTCATGTCACGTGACCCACTCGCTCTCGGGCTTGGCAACCGACGTCACTGCGCAGTGCATTCTGGGACGTAAACAAGAATGCGCCGCCATTTTGTGAGGCCACATCGGGCGAGATTTAAAACAATCACTTACTACACGAAACAATGTTGAAAAGTCGATTAAAAGAACGAAATGTACTATACAGAGACAAACTTCTACCTGACGCAAGAAAACGGTACATGGAAAAGATGTCATTGATCGGAAATATGGATCCGTATGAGGTGCCTGCAAGAGAATATACTCGAGACCCCGACGATTTACCTCCTCTGACATTTCCAGATATTTTTGTTTATTTAGTCTGTGGTGTGAGTGCTTATTCCGAGGCTCAGTTTCGTAATTATAAATCTATGGAAGCCCACGTTCAGTTCACAAATGGCTGGGTTCATGACTTGGAAGCCTACAAACCGCCGAGTTGTGAAAACACTGTTGTTCGTACAAAGGTGCGTATCATCTTGCTTACCTAGTTGTGATTAGTAAAACTCCTGACTACCTGCTATAGTGTTTTGTCCTCTGTAGTGGACATTATGTTTTAGCGATTTCTCTGAGACATTACATGTCCTGTACAGAGCACATTCAGGGCTTTTCAGAGATAAGTTACCAAATGATTGTATGTTTCACCATGACAACTGCGTGTCGGTGTGTGCGCGTAGCGCAGTTTGTAGGAATAAGCTGTTTTTGTACTTTAAAGCTGTACTGCTGACACAATGTTTTCTGACTGTAGCCTATTCAAATCCTGGTGCGCCGTCACCAGACCAATAGTGTGTGTGTGTGTGTGGCTGTCTGTGCGCGTTTGCGCATTTTGAAGGAGTGACTAGGCTGGTTGTCGGTTCGCTGACACCGCGCCGCCTCCCTCTCTTACTGTGTCCCGCACAAAACATTTGTTTGTTGTATAAGTCATAAGATAGATGTGTCCATTAATTTGATTATTAGATTTGATTGTGCATTAGCCTCACATATGACTGACTTTGCTGTATGCAGGCAGCGATGTGATGATGCCTGATATTGAACTTGGGTTGCTGAATGAATATATGAACATATATGCCACATTGATAGGTCACAGCCTACCCATGACAAGATTTCACCGCACGTTACTGCCCTCGGGCTCTTCAGTAAATAAATAAATATATGTGGCAGCCGTTGTGTGCAGTAGGCTAAACTTTCTTTTAACAAGCCTGTTGTACTGATATGATGACCAATGATAGTTTTAGTGCTAGTAAGCCTATTTAGAGGTGTGGATTAATTCAGGTAGGACTCTGAGACATATTTTATTATGAGGTGGAAAATTATCAAAAACATACATGTAAAAGTAAACAAAACAAAATATACAAAATAAGAGAGAAACACAAAATAAGCCGTACACTCGTAATGCTCGGCAACAAGTTTAACAGATAAAACTTCAGTTATTCATCAAGTCTGGGTGTCTTATGACCCCAATATGAAATAAACTGATTTAAATATCTTTTTAAAATATATATTTTTGACCCTAAAGAATAATAGTTATCTCTGCCTACATTTTGTTTCTGTCTGACCGGAGAAAGTTTGTCCTGCCATTCACCTCAACAGCTCAGATGAAACTGAAGAGAAAATGGCCGACTTCACTTATTTTTTACTCTAATGCTCAATTCGCCTTCTTATACTACGCCCTAAAAGTATGTGCTCTTTTTTTGTGAGAAAAAACAAACAAAAAAAAAAACTACATTGTTTCAGCCCAGATCCGGCCCACATCTGGCACATGTGGAAAGATGATCTGGCCCTCATGCAGTGTGGAATGACGGCCCTTGGGCGGACCGCTCCTGTTTGCCAGATCCGCTCCTGTTTGCCAGATCCGCTCCTGTTTGCAAAATAGTAATAAGTGAAGCTGGTAATGCTGTTTGTGGAGTTGTTTAATCCTCCTCTGCTGAGATCTTCACAGATTTAATGTCTTCTTTTCTCTTCAGTTGATTTCATCTAAAGCTGTGGCTGAAGTCAGTTGTAGTTCATGTGTTTCTGCTCGTCTCTTCTTCTGTTCTCTTCTTTCCTTCAGTGATTCTGCTTGTTAACAGGCTTATTAAGGCTGAGATGACTCCATATTTAATATACACAGGTTTTGTGGCTCAGATAAGGTCCAGTTCTGGTTTATTTCTTTGCTCTTGGCTCACATGTGGCATTGCTGTGGCCTGCTTGTGGCCCAGATCTGGCAAACAGGAGCGGTCCGCCCAAGGGCCGTCATTCCACACTGCATGAGGGCCAGATCATCTTTCCACATGTGCCAGACGTGGGCCGGATCTGGGACGTCACAATGTTGCTATGTGGGAATAGCTAGCCTAACGGCTAAGATGCTAACGGACTTTTTCGAAGACGCTAAACCATTTCTGTAAACGAAATATTCAACAGAAGCGTATCAATTACATGTAAGAAAGTGTCAGGAACAGTTGTGTGTATTATTTGTGTAACTTTAGGGCATAGACTTGCCTGAAAGCCGTGAAAACAACAGTGAGACAGAGTTTTTTGCAGCTTGCCAGTTGAGTTGCCCCGTTTTAAATCATACACTCATTGGGAGCTGATCCCCGCTAAAATGAAAATCCTGTGTGAAGATTGTAGACAAGTATTATGTGATGATGATGTTGTGTATATGTGGCATTATGTGTTGAACTGAACTAACAGACGTGATCCACAGATCCAGGAGAAACTGAAGTCAGTGTGACTGCTGGATCATTATACAGAGGTACGACACGTTCATTTATACTGACAGCTTTATAACATTAAACTATCAGTCAGTCTGTAAAAGCTTCATCAATAACTGTTGATAGTTGAATACCCTTGACTCTCCCTCGCACATATTAATCAAAATAAATCGACACGGTGGTAAAAGGTCGGAAGACCAAAGTTTCATGTGTAAATACAGTAACACACCATTGCGATACATCCATATGAAGACGTTGTTCTGCAGGATCGTCGTCTTCATTTTCATCTCGCTCCGGCTCCGACTCTGGCTCGAACATGTAAGGCTGGCTGGACAAGTCTTCCGTTGTTGACATTTTGTTAATAACGTGTGAATAAAAAGTTTCTGTGCCGCTAGATAATCGTATATCTGCTATCAAACTACAAAAATGGCCGAACGGGGTGGAGTTGAACCTCTGCAACCTGGAGAGGGGGCGGGGTATGAAGTGTCTCAGTTGTATTTAAAGAGACCGCACCAAAACGAGTTGCTCTCAGACGCACGTCAGGAAAGGGGCCTGTGGAGCTATAATAATGAGGAATTCAGACCCAAGCATTGCAGTTCCGCTTTATATAGACTACAAATGTATGATTTATATGTAAAAAGGAACGATTTAAAAGCATGATATGTCTCCTTTAAATACAGTAATGGACAGACTCAGACTGTATAATCTCTCTCTGTTCTGTGTGATGGAGCTGATTTGTTGATTCTTGGATCTTGTCTGTTCATTCCTGTCTTAATAAAACCTCTGCAATTGTGTTTAATATATCTCCTTTCCTGAGATGTTTCTTACAAATATGGTGATTTCCCCTCATGAGCTCGTAATGTATTGTAATATAGAATAGTAAGTGTGAATATTAATGGGTCAAGTGTTGATGTAAAAGAAGCGTTTCAGTCGTTTCTTGAAAGTGGCTTAAGTCTCTGCAGTTCTGAGAAAATTGGTTTGTTACTGAAATGCTACTCCTGAAATGCATATATCCACAATTTCGGTGTTCGAGCGCTATCTGAACCCGTCTCTCTCTCTCTCTCTCTCTCTCTCTCTCTCTCTCTCTCTCTCTCTCTCTCTCTCTCTCTCTGTATGCACGCAGATGGGTGTGAGTCCCGATCTTCGCCTCTTCCTCTGCGTTTAAAATTGTTTGAATATGTAAATTGGCAAGACAAAACATGTCCAAATTGTAAACTTTCACTCTATGATGGTTAAATTCAGCAGTTAAGTGATCGATCGGATAGCTCTTATATTATTTGTTTGTTTTTTCACAGAGATTAATCACATCCCAAAAGATAATGGATTTATGAAAATGTATAGATAATAAATGCTTAAGGAAAAATCTAAATATATATAAAACCTATGAAATGTAAAGCATTAAAAAATACTAAAAAGCATATCTATATAATAATAAATAAATAAATAAATAGATAGATAAATAAAACACACTTTAAAAAATGGCACCCCCCTGCTGGACAATACGTGTAGAAGCAACCTTCTAATAAACATTACATATCGAGCAGCTGTGTAGTCGTTTCATAAAATATTATAAGTAAAATTTTATACAGTATATATAAACTTTTAAATCTACAACGCAAGAAGTGTTTTTACAGAGATTAAGCACATCCCAAAAGATAATGGATTTATGAAAAGTTATAGATAATAAATGCTTAAGGAAAAATCTAAATATATCAAACCTATAAGATGCATTCAAAAATACTAATAAGCATATCTATATAATAATGAATAAATAAAAAAATAAAAAAATTAAACGCGCTTTAAAAACAATTAACAACAATACCCTCAGCCATTAGACATTGCAAATACAGCGACGATCCCCCTGCTGGACAAAAAGTATATAGACGCATCAAACTGGGGTGAAATCCTGTGATTCCTAGAACCTTGCATAGCATAAAGACATTGCAAATATAATCAAAGGCTTTTTAAAAAGTTCTTTTAAAATCAGAGACTGTAATAAAATATATCCTCAAATCGGAAAGATCTAGTATTACTTTGAAATATAATGTCAAAACATTAATCCCGTCTCTCCGTCAGAGAAATGCAGGGTTTGAACCTCAGGCATCGTTACAGAAACACCATAGCTATCACGGATGCATGCTATGGGGCGTTATGCTACGCAATCTTATGCATGCATCAAATAGCCATGTGCGAAAATACAGCAAATACGTTAAAAAATTAATATCGGTGAAACACACCATAGCAAATGACATAAAATTACATGCGGCCTCGAGCGATCAAAGCAACGCATCTGAAAAGACTGGCGAAGCACCCAGAAATGCATGAATTACGAATTGCCAGCCAAATAAATAGAAAATGGTGGTATCATTCACTGACTAGGTCAACATTATTTACACAACATATCGTAAACATTAATTAAGCTTATTCTAGACAATATTCATTAATATTGATAATAATAATTAAAAACTTATTTCAGCAACAGATATCATCGTTTAAATCATACCACTTTTCAAATAAAATAATTACACCCAATCACAGTTTAAAACTATAAAGAAAATTTAGCTCTTACCATGAAAAACGTGAAAAAACAATAAGGGTCTTGCGTGACCTAAGCCAAACTACTATTGAAACCCCCGTATGTTGACTGAAGCATAACGCTTTCAAGCCGATTCATACATATTATTAGTAAGATATTGTGTATAAATTTATTCAGTTTAAACATTTTAATGGTATAGGTCAATATAAAGGCTCATTGGTTTTAATGCATTCTGATAATCTGTATTTAACAACAGAACCTTTATCAACGACCCTTGGTTTTATAACTAAAAATGAATTGTTTAAATAATTTTGACTCGTAGTAAATAGACCCAAATTATAACCCGTCAAAATGTAACGAATTAATGTTTATCTCTGGCTTGTTGAATAATTTGGTCTGATGTGAAAAGTATATTCACAAGTATATGTGTAACGTTATAGGTTACTATATTTAATTGTAGATTATCTTAAAATAAATGAAAAAGCAGAGTCGTTTACCAATTAAAAAATAAACCTAATAAATGATAGGAGGGCAATATTGTATTAATACATTTCTTTATATCCAATGAAACTTTATTTATTTATTTATTTCAGGCGTTCAGACACCAGTCAGTCTGGGTTGGTGTTGCATCACTGTATGGGGTCGGGCGAGAGGATGTTTATCCGGACAGTATGTGTCAGAAATATCGCTTGGGTCTAGACCGGGTGAAGCCAGAACCCCCGCGTTCGGCTACAAATGGTTTGGGGGCTATTGATCATTCAATCATAAAACGAGGTGTTATTTCCCACCATAAAACCAAAAACACACCAGCTCAGACAGGATGGC
Source organism: Squalius cephalus (assembly GCF_949319135.1). Classification (NCBI taxonomy): domain Eukaryota; kingdom Metazoa; phylum Chordata; class Actinopteri; order Cypriniformes; family Leuciscidae; genus Squalius; species Squalius cephalus. The sequence goes on from NC_137122.1 coordinate 8,838,969, forward strand.
AACAGATATGAGATTTAATGATAGGAGACAGTTGTGATCATAATTTCATCGTTCTATGGATATTATCCTGCTGTAATAAAAACACCCCTGAAAAACATTCACATCATTGTCACACCAAGCAGATTGCAGTCATAAACACACATCCATAAACCTCACACAACCACACAGGGTCAAAGGTCACATACCACCTGGCCCCCATATATGGTCATATCCTGTCATAAAATAATAAATCATAGGGGTCATAAATCAAAAGTGACACAAGCTACAGCTTATCAACTACTCAGGTTCTTCCAGTCGGATCTCCGTATCCAGGCTTGTGTTGTTTTAGTGAAGGGACATTCAAAGCCTTGTTTGATTGCAGTGTCTCGAGAAGGGTTTGGACTCTTTCTGAAGACACTGGAAGAAATATTGACTTCCACTTCTCTCTGTCCAGTCCATATTACTCACTCTTACCCTCTTTTATCCAGTCTAAATAACTCCATCATTCCCCTCTGTTCAACAAAATCTCTGCCCAGTTACAAAATTATGAAACAACAAAACTTCAAAGAACTCTTTTATTTATTTATACATGTGTTTATGCTTGTATATGTTAATATATCATGAGCCATGTAACTCATCTTGGTGCTGTCAAGACTCCTGAGGATTTTTGTTCTGCACAATATTAGCATTGACCAGCAGGTGTCGCTGTGTGCATTCGAAACCTCGAGAAATCAACCACTTTTACACACATCAGGCTGAAGCTTCATCTCACCATAACTACCTTCAGGTTCACTTAGCTCAACAGTTATACGGTATATTCGCACACACACACACACACACATATATATATATATATATATATATATATATATAATTACAGTAGTAAATCACTTGCAACATTTTTTGAACAATGTCTAAAAATGTAAACAAAATATGAGTTTTGGTTTCTTTCCACTGTCACATTCGGCTTGCTCAGTTAATTAATATTCTGAAAATAATATAATAACTGTACTTGACCCTTTTATATGAGAACACAGAATAATTGAATGAATTGAGCTGGATAATGACACTATTGTCTTCAATAGAGGTGAAGTGTACAGAACATCTTCAGTTTGCTGTATACAGTGACACTTCACATGAGAGCATCCGCTAAAGAATGAGTCTCTTTCAGACTGTAAAGTTCGACGTCACATCAGAACGCACCGATGAATTGGGATCTGGCCTGAGAGATTCTGCTGTTTATTCAGCTTGAAAGAGTGAGTGCTGCTGCCATTCCCCCTGTGCGCTTCAGCACTATAAAGAGAGATACAGTTCCCTGAAAGAGCGTTATACACGTGTGACACTGCGTCTTTCGCCTGGCGTGTTTGGGCATTAAGCTCACTGAGGTAGAGGTCGTGGTTCAGTGATGTTCTCACTGCGGGAAGATGATCATCTCTGTGTTACGGTCGAGACTCCAATACCTCAGGAGTGTTCGGAAAAGGAAATAATTGTTTAAGCTCTGGTGTTTCCCGGACACATTTAAATGGTGAACAGACATGAAGTAAAGCTTGTTATGATGTGTTACTCCCTGTGTCCGTCTCATGCTTTCCGCTCACATAACATGGTGTCAGAAGTTTAGGAAAAACCAGTTAACTGTTAGTTGCGACGCCACCATAAATACTCGGGAGAGAGTGTGTGCGCGGACAGAAATGAAGATTAAAGTGGAGATCGGAGAAGCCACGAGTGAGTGAGACGGAGAAAAGAGGACAGATGAGCTGGTGAGATACAGCAGGAAAATAAAAGGAGGTGACAATGGATGATGAAGCAGCAAGTATGCGGCATCTGATGCCGTCGCTGATGCCCCCAGGCAAGTTTGATTTCAGCCATATTAGTGAATGGCCCAAATGGATGCGACGCTTTGAGTGTTATAGAATCGCGTCAGGCCTAGACAAGCAGTCACGAGAATATCAGGTTAATACGTTTATGTATACCATCGGAGACGAAGCTGAAGATGTACTGAATGTTCTTCCTCTGTCTGAGAAGGAGAAAAAGTCATATGAGACAGTGGAAACGGCGTTCACACGGCATTGTGTAAGCAAACGTAATGTGATTTTTGAACGTGCACGTCTTAACAGACGTAATCAAGAGGCAGGAGAGCGTATCGAAGCTTTCTTCACTGCTGTACATGCTCTGGCAGAACATTGTGAGTCTGGAGCTTTAAGAGACGAACTGATGAGGGACAGAATTGTCGTTGGTATACAAGATGCAAGACTGTCTGAAAGTTTGCAACTTGATCCTAAGCTCACACTGGAAAAAGACGTGATTAAAGTGAGGAAAAGTGAGGTCTAGTAAAGCAAAACAAAACAAAAGAGGCCTAGTAAAGTGGATGAAGACAGTAGATCGGCTGGGTGTGGGAAATGTGGAAATATAAAGAGACACAATTGGAGAGAGTGTCCTGCATGTGAAGGGGAATGCTCTAAATGCCACGAAAAGGGACATTTTGCAAAGCAGTGTTGGTCAGCTGGAACGGTTCATGGCATCACTCAGGATCGAGAAGAGCAGAGCATGAAAGACTTTGCTTTCCTGGGAGAGGTGAGTTCAACAGAGACAAGTGAGTGGATTGAACTAGTCAGATTGAATGGTCAAAATACTGAGTTCAAGCTGGACACTGGCGCAGCAGTCACTGCAATCCCAGAAAGCTTTTCAGCAGCCGTTCATGACAAACTCCAGCCACCCTGCAAAGCCCTGTATGGGCCCGGTAACCAGGCCCTCGATGTTCAGGGACTATTCACACACAACGTAATGAAGACCGTGGTCGCCCAGCCCTGTTTATTTGAACCGCGAGAGGCATCAATTGCCGTCATGTGCGTCAAGTTCAAGTGTTACTCTTGGCGTAAATCGATGCTTACGACCGTCCGCCAGAAACTAGTTATTTTAGTCAATAAAGGTTTAAATATTGATATTTTTCTAACACAAACACATCGCTGCACTTCAGAAGGCCTTTATTAACCCCCGGAGATGCGTGGAGCTCTTTAATGATGGATGGATGCACTTTGATGGACTTCCAAAAACAAACGGCCATTCACTGCCATTATGAAGCTTGGAAGAGCCAGGACATTTTTTTATATAACTCCGATTGTATTCGTCTGAAAGAAGAATGTCATATACACCTAGGATGGCTTCAGGGTGAGTAATTTTCATTTTTGGGTGAACTATCCCTTTCAGTTTAGCTTTGCATATCATATTTCTCCATTCCCATCTAGCAAACCGTCAGGAATGCTCAGCAAGCTTTCATCAAGTAATTCAAAAGTACGTTCTTAAAGGGATAGTTCACCCAAAAATGAAAATTCTGTCATCATTTTCTCACCTTCAAGTTGTTCCAAACCGGTATGATTTCCTTTCTTCTGCTGAACACAAAAGAAGATATTTTAAAGAAGGTTGGTAATTAAACAGTTGCTGGTCCCCATTGACTTCCATAGTATTTTTTTTTTCTACTATGGAGGTCAATGGGGTCCATCAGTCGTTTGGTTACCGACTTTCTTCAAAATATCTTCTTTTGTTAAATTAAATCTCCTGAGGTAAGCATACAATCTATACAAACTTCTGTTTGTGGTGGCAGTTTCCCTTACTTATTTATTTCCCAGCCAACCCAGCTTTTTCCATTTGGCCTATCGAGGCTAACTCACTAATAACTCACTAACTCAAGCTGTCTTCTCCTCACCACGGCCTAATGTGATAATATCTTAGGATCTTCATACAGAGAATCCTCCAACTGGTGGGCTTCATCTTCAGGCGGGAACTGAGAGTGTCTTCTTGTTGATTTCATTTATGGCTGTGTCTGAAGTCAGTTGTAGTTCTTGTGTTTCTCTTTTCTTCAGAAACCCACTTTAAGAAAGAAGAGGAACTGTTTTCTGAATGTGTGAGAATTCACACCGGCCCGCCTTAACAGCCAGCGATGACATGCTTCTGAAAACACTAGAGCTCAAAGCCACAACACAAAGAGACGGTCTACAGATGTAGAAACACATGCGAAGATGAAGATGAATATTTAATAAATCCAACAGGTAATTCAAACAGGAACAGAGTAACATGCAACACACACACTAAAGACGACACCAGACACTGACTGAACCAGAACTGAACACAAATACAGATGATGATGGTGATTGATGAGTGTAAAGCTGAAAATCATTAGTGTCCATGACAACAAAAGAGTGATTAAGGCAGACGATGATGAAACACAACGAGTCCAAACAAACCTGACTGTGACCGACACAAAAGACAACCATTACTGTGGACAGCAAGTTCGGTCCGACTACGGCATGATTGGTGTCATTGTTCTCAGTGTGACTCAAGAAATCTGTCAAGACCCGTTTCATTACAAAAGGAAAAAACAAAAGATATACATTTTTTTCATTATATTTTTTCAAGGAAGAAATATGTTGAGTATCTTCAGATCATGGTGCCGATGACACATACTGACTCTCATAATGACACACCAATGTATTCATAAAATATAGCCAACACTGGCTCATTGGAAAAACGTTGCAAAACGCAAAATACGTACCAATATGTACATATTACTGCAGTTTCTAAAAGAAATGAAGCCTAGAGGCAGTAAAACAGCAAGCACTTTTAATCGTTTTCACACACATTTCTAAGCTTGCTCAGTAGCTCAGCTGGAAGACCTTGGGTTCGAATCCAGTGAAAGACGAGTCATGGTATAAGAGCTCAAAGTTCATAAATAATCTTAAACACCATGGCTACGATTACGTTTTCATGTCGCATTTGCTTTTGTTAACACTATCGGGTAGGTTTAAGGTATAGTGTAGGTGTACGTTATTTTAAAGCGTGATGGTTAATCTTTTAGCGCCACTCACCGGACATTTCAACTCAGAACTGCGATGATACGGACAAACTTCGACGTAATAAAACGTTGCCATATTCACGTTCATCTGTTCCGGAAAAAAGGCTAAACACACTTTTAGCGCCACTCACTGGACATTTCACTTTGATACTGTTGTATTCTGCGTCTCGCAAAAATGTTGCCACAGGAACGTTAATCATTTCAAAATACCTTAAAAACTGTTTTAGAATTCATAGTCAACAAGTTAGTCATGGATATTGGAAACCTTTTCAGTAACAAAACAATGTCATCACTAATAAAATTTTAATGTCATGCTGGAAACTGCTAAAAGAAAGAAGTGAGACTAACAGTAATTCTCTCCTGTGCAAAAGTAGCCGATAAACTTCTCAGAGCTGATGTGTGTCGTGTGTTCACAGTATATGCACTTCTCACACGTTTCACACACACTTAAAGCAACATTTCACTGTGTCATGGTGTCACTAAACAGCAACTCTAGCAGGATTTCAACACTCATTTGATCAGATGACAGGAAGTGAATAACCAGAGGAGGAGCTGATGATGTTTAAAGGAAGAGCTGTAACTATATATAATGAAGAGAAAGACTGACAGAAACACAAAATGGCTGATAAGTGTGATCTGTGTCTGCTGGGACTGATCATTCTCTCTTCACTTCTCACAGGTAAAGAAATCTGTATTTTCTCTAAAGACGTTTGCTTTACTGTTTTCCACCCCCTCTTTCTACCACAATGACCATTTGTAGTTCCTAAAGGCACAGAGGGGCTGATAGTGATCACTGTAGGCCAAGATGTGTGTACTTCAGGGGTCGATGAATTGTCACACATTTAGTACCGTGGGGGAAGTTGTAATTATCTGATTGGTCAGTTTGAACGTCTCACATTTGGGTTTTAGTCACATGGTCAGGGAAAGGATAAAAGAAGATTGTAACAGTTGCTCTGTCTCTTTTATTCTTTGGGTCCCTTTCTTGGGTCTCTCTCTCTCTCTCTCTCTCTCTCTCTCTCTCTCTCTCTCTCTCGGGTAACATTTTACATATATGCTGAGTACAATTATTGGTATAAGTTATTATCATCTCATTTCATTTATTTTGTAACTATTTTAAGTATAACTATAACCATGTTGTCAATAAACCCTTTCAATTACAACTAATGTGCTAACTAGTTTTGATTTGGTATTGACTTGCTATATGGGCCATTCTACAGAATTGGTGCAAACTGCTGTCCCTCATCCAAAAAACACATTTGAAAAGCATTTAATTATTAAAATCTTAGATGTTTACTAAGATCCTTCAATTATCTATTGAAACCCACAATAATATTTAAGATATCAGTAAGCTTTATATATATAAAATCATAATTTATGGGCTACTTTCAATTAGGAGGTGGCTGTCCCAAACCCTAACCCCTAAATTTCAACTTGTGAAAATGATATTGAATAATTTTTTGCAAATTTTTCCATTCTTGTTTTAAAAAAAATATTTTTGTTTTTTTTAAAAAAATGAAGTTAAAAAAAATATTTATTTTATATTTTATTTTTAAATCATGAAACTTTATCTAAAAAAACATGTCCCGCATTTTCATGTCACTACCAAAACAGTGAATGTTGTAGTCCATTGGCTGAGACTGATTTTAACCACACTCCTACATTTTTGATCAGGAAATATTCCTGTGTCCCTCTCTCTCATGTGCTATATGGCGAGTAGATTGATCCCATCATTTTGAGGTAAATGTGTTCTAAAGTCTAAAAATCTGTGTGTAACTTTAAGGAATGTCACTACCAAACTCATTTTTTCTGCTATTGAGTATTTTTTTTGGGATGTTATTCCATAAAATTTAGTTGTTATATGTGTTCAACTGTTCTGACCAGTGATGGCTAACCATGTGCTGATTAGCATCTTCGAGCTAGGCTCAAAAGTTATCTAAAATTGTCACTACCAAAACAGTCACAACCGAAACATTTTCTTGAAGTTTCGGTTGTGACATTGTTTTGGTAGTGACAAAAGGGAACACATAATCCTTTATTTGGAGGAATAAACTACATTTTAGTACAGTTATGCAAATAATTACTACTGTAGTATGTTTTAGTAGTGTTTTAGTATGCAATATTCTGTTAAAATTCTGTAATGTGATGAGGTTACAATTACTTAAGGTTGCAGTCCATGATACTAGCTTAGGTGTAAGGTTGTTGTCAGTAATGTTAATTTCTATGATTAACTTGGCAAGGAGAATGACATAAAACACCAACATGCCTAAAAAAAATAGAAAAACTACAACAGAGAGACAGAGAGAATACAAACAAAGGTTGAGGGAAGACCCAGTGAAGTACGAGGAATACTTAAGGAAAGAAAATGAAAGAAATAAGAAACGAAGGGAAGAAGGAAAGTTGAAGAGTATCAGTGAATTATCTGACAGGGAGCAAAGACATGTCAGAAAAGCATGGAGGAAAAGACAGAAAAGACACAGGATGATGGTGAAAAGACAAAAAGAGATGGAGACATTTTGCAGGGCTTCCACACCACCTAGCACTTCCAGTGAGGGTGATCAGACACCAGTACACACACACACACACACACACACACACACACACACACACAGTTCAGTGGTTCTGGAGATTTATCTGAATGAGGAAAATTATTCTGAAATTAATGTATTATGTAAACACACACACACACACACACACACACACACACACAGAGTTCAGTGGTTCTGGAGATTTATCTGAATGACTCATAAACAAAATGTTGAAAATGTGAAAATAAAACAAAGTGGTTCTGAGTCTACATTGTAAGTTGTTGTTTTTTTAGGAAGAAAAATCTATGAGCATACCTCTTCTCACTTGCACCTCAAGACCAAAGTATAGAATAGCTCGAGGTGTTCTTATAAGATATTTACTGTCAGATGTGTGTCTGCTATATGTACTGACTGCATATGTGCATCATAGTTATTTATTTATATTAACATAAAATGTGGACAGTCTGATTCAGCCATGGCAAACTAATTATTGTGGTCACTACCAAAACATTACTGTCACTACCAAAAATGTGCAGTCACTACCGTAACATGGGATGTTTTGTCAAAAATAAAGTATATTGAATTATCAACTAAGATGTTATGATAGTGTTTGGTTCAATGCATATTAATACTAATGAATCCTTAACTTTGAAATCAGTACGATAAACTTTATGCCTTCTACAAAGAAAGATTGGGTTCAAAATACAACAAATCTCATAAATCACACTTAAAATATTATTAAAATTATAATCTTTATTGATTTAACCAGTAAAAATATTTTTTAAAAATAGAAAAAATATATATTTATAAGGTAGATGTAAACAAAATCTTAATAGGTCATTATAAGCCTTCTTAATAAATTATTTAATATTGTGTTTCGGTAGTGACAAATTTGGGGAGAAGGAAAATATTCCAGCATTTTCTGAAAATACAATATGAGAATTAACTGCACAATTACTAGAAAAGCATACCTTGGATATTATACAATTTGCATACATGCAAAATTTGTGGGAAAAAACAAAAAAATTTCAAGATGTTTCCAACTCTGACTTTGCACCAATTCTGTAGAATGGCCCATATAGTATAATAGTGCTTTGCAATACAATATTGTCACTCTCTATAGCAACGCTCTCCCACATATTAATCTATTGTAACTGCGCTTATTTCCCTCATTGGTATAAGTGGCAGTGGGTGGAATAGACAAGAAATGTACAGTTTTCTACAGTCTTGCTGACAATGTTTCTTTAGTCATTCGTCAGTCTTGCAGGAAATCCACCCTTACAACATTTAGTGGAATTAGTCTGGAAAGAGTTCATTTGAACATGCTCAGTTTATTCTTGCACACATTCACGTTGTGATCTCAGAGTTGTGTATTGATACACACAGATCATACTGTATTATTCCTGATACTGGACATAGTGTCACTCAAACATCTGATGATGAAGAATTATCTTCATATTAAGAGTGTGTCAGTGATTTGAACAGCTCTCTGATAAAGACTAATAGTTTATTCTGGAGAGTGTGTTGTTTGCTTTAAGAAAGAATAAAGACTATGATTTAAAACTTCTGCTTTTTATGCTGGTGTGTTTTATGCTTTAAAGGGACATTGTGTAGGAATTTCTCCCATCTAGTGGTGAAATTGTATTTTGCATTCAAACGAATAGTGCTCTCCAGCGCCTCACTTTTTCAAATGCGTGTTGCATCTACGGTGGCCGTTATGTACTAAAAAGCTATGACAGGATGTCTTATAATAGCACTTCATCGAGTTTTCCTTCGGGTGAACAGGTTTGTTATTTCAAACAAACTGCAACTTGACACAACGAACAAACGAATGTTACAGTATGAATTACTGACTGTGAAAAACATGAACTATGGCTATAGGCATACATACAGAATTACTGTATGGGTCTGTATTATTCAATGTGAGGTCACAGTATATATGATAAATAACAGAAAATGTCAGATGACATAAAACTTGAAATAGCTTTAGGTGTGCAAACAATGCAAGAACAGTCATATTAAAATAGATTATTATCAAACTTCTAGGTTACAAAAAGTAAAACTTACAACCTTGTTTTTAGCGCCTTCTCTACTTTACTCAATAGCTGCTATTCATCAAAGAGCCTGTTTAACTTTTAACTATAAATGTTCTACTGTCTATATAATAAAGTACACAACCAAGCAATGAAAAAAAGAAAGCAGGCAACTTCAGGGTCTCTTTTGAAAGCTTTCTCCTGCATTAGCTCTTTCCACCTGGAAAAAGCTATCCCGACATTAGCCCTTGTGTTTTGTAATCTCCGCTCACGTTTCCTTTTACGGTCTATTTTGGTCTTTTTCGATGCCGAGGACTTCTTATCCTGTGACTCAGCATATGTATGCTCCTCCATTATAAATAACCGTGCAGTGCAGCCTTTTAAACTTGCCGCGGCAGTGACAAGCGCCTCTCTCTGCTCTGCTCCTCCACTTCTGCTGGCTTCAGTCACGTGACGCTGGCTCTGAACGAAACGCGTTGGCCTGGTACTTTTTGTCCCTCTCTGCTATTATAGTTTTTCAAGATGGCGGAACTACATGGAAGCTTCCGTGGACCTACCCGTCCAATGTATATAAAGATAATAAATTCTTCGTTTACGAGGATTAGTCAGATCATTGGCAGAGGTATTTGTACACCATCGAGGACATATTTAAGAATAAAAATATTGATTTTAGATAATAAAATACTTACAAAAACTACACATTGTCCCTTTAATTTATTAACATATAACATAATGATCACTCAAATACACTGTGTTTCAGGAACCAGTGGAGCGACTGAGACTGATGTGTTCATCAGTTCTGGTGAAAATGTCTCTCTGTCCTGTAATAAAGACAAATCTGGCTGCAAATCTAAAACTACATGGAACTATAACAGATTCAGTTATTCAGAAACAGTTAAACTGATTACTTTAGGGATAAAGAATAAAGACACAGAGAGACATGAGAGACTGAGTCTGGAGTCTGACTGCTCTCTGAACATCAAGAACGTCACAGAAGAAGATTATGGATTATACAGCTGCCAACAATGGATACATGAGAATGGAAACCACCAACAAGAAGGACCTGATGAACGTGTTTCTCTGCATGTTCTTCATGGTAAGTTTATGATTATGTGCTCAATTTAAAATTCTCCCTTTAAACTCAGATGATGATTGAAGAGTCTGTGATTTGTGTCTTGTGTTCAGTTTCAGTGTCTCCATCATCATCATCATCATCATCATCTTCATCTTCATCCTCACAGACTGAGATCAGTCCAGGCCGCTCTGTGACTCTCTCCTGTCAGTTATATACATATACTGGATCTTCCTGTGATGATCGGGTTCGTTCTGGGAGAATTGAGCTGTTGTGGGTGAATCAGGCTGGTGTTGTTATGAAGACAGACTCCAGATATCAGATATTATTATCATCTTATCCCTGTATCATCACTCTGACTACAACACTCCTGAATGAAGATGACAACAGAGAGTGGAGATGTCAGCTTACTCACAGAAATCAAGTCAAGACCTCAGTCAGATACACTGTCAAGTATTCAGGTGAGAAAACAGTGTTAGAAGAGCCTCATAATGTCAGTAACACTAAGGTCTATCAGTATCACTGAACCAGAACAAACTGAGGGAACAAAAGCTTCTTTGACTCTCACAGAAGAGTAACTCAAAGCATTGCTTCAAACTAATGAACTGCAGTGAAGTAACAGTCCAAAACGTGATGCTGGAAATAATAAAGGAATTGAAACTTGACAGCAAAAATATTAACTTTTTATGTAATGTGATGATCAAAGTTAAAATATGAATGTCATATTGTACAGTATTAATCATCTGAACTAACATTCATCTTCACAGCTCAAGCTGATTCAATGACAGCAGTGAATCCAGTCCACATCACACACTCTCAAGCCTGTTTTATACTTCTGCGTCGAACTCACGCCGTATCTACGTCGTAGGCTGTGTGTAGCGCGCGTACCCTTCGGCGTAACCTGACGTGCACCTCTCCAAAAATGTAACAACGCGTCAACTCTACACGGACACAAGCGCTGTGATTGGTCTGCTAGAACCCCTCCCTCGGGTTTCACATGCTCCCTCTGCAAGTGTAATTGCGCATCAACGCGGACAACGAAGCAGAAGTATAAATGAAAACCAACGCGTTGCCTACAGCGTAGAGGCTTCGGCGTAGGTCCGACGCAGAAGTATAAAACAGGCTTCAGGATCCCTCAACTATAAACACACACGTTTCTAAAGGTACATCATCACTGTCTTTCTCACATCAGTGCTTTTCAGTGCATAATGCTAGAGTTATCTTCAGTGTTAACTCATCAAAATATGACAAAACAAATATACAAAAAAAGAGAGAAACACAAAATAAGCCGTACACTCGTAATGCTCAGCAACAAGTTTAACATATAAAAATTCAGTTATTCATCAAGTCTGGGTGTCTTATGACCCCAATATGAAATAAACTGATTAAAATATCTTTTGTAAAAGAATATTTTTGACCTTAAAGGGGTGATGAACTGAGAAATCAAATTTTCCTTGAGCTTTTGACATATAAGAGGTCATCATACTATAATAATATCCTGTAAGTTTCAGAACTGAAAACGTTCTTGTTAGTCCAATAAAAGCTTTTATTGACACCAGGCTCAGCAAACGACTCGTTTTTCAAAGTGGGGAACTATGACGACAAAGAGGATAAAACACCACCTCCGCAGAAGAAGATCAACGCCTACTTCAACACGGCCGGTTTAGCCCCGCCCACCGATTCACGCAGTGAGTTGAAACCAGGGGCGGCCTTAAGCATCTGGGGGCCCGTTTCAATAACTAAAATGGGGCCCTGCCCACATAAAATGTAAACATAATAGAGCAGAAAAAGCAAGGATTCCTGTTGGTTTGCATCATATTATTTTATTACGCGCACTTTCAGCTTCATGAACAGGCAGTTCAACATAGAAATAATCCAACCTTATTTGATTAAAACTATATACAATTATACAGCGTTTTACGTTGGAATAAGCCTCGCCCTTTCACGCAGGGCAACATCACTGCTTTTGATTTGCGCAGTAGCTATATTTTCAGCTGTCTGGGCTGACTTAAAAAAAAAAAACAGCTCAAACATCCCCTCAACTTGAAGTATTACGGAGCCCGAGAAGTCACCTGTGTGAGTAAAAATAATTTTTTAAAAATCCGTGGCGACGGTTTTGCAATCCGTGCGCCCATGCAGTTTATAAACCGTACTCACGAATTCTCAAACTGTTCCCTCGGTTTAACAAATCGTGCCCACGAGTTTTTAATCCGCGCTCTCAGATTTGTAAACAGTGCCTTCAGTTTTTGCAATCTGTACCCACTAATTCATAAACCGTGCCCACGCTTTCACAATCCGTTCCCACGGGTTTGTAAAATGTAGGCTACTCACGGATTTGTGGCTCACTCTCATTTTAGAAGAACACCAGGAGGTACGTTGTTAACGAATCTTATAGTAGGCCTATATTGTTTTATTGTGTATTAAGTGGAATACATCGAATTGTCTTAACTGCGTCTAGCGGGTTTGGGTGAATATACAATTTAATATTAATGGCGTGCATCAAAATCTTTTGTTTATTTGTGATAATCTTAACACTTTAGTATTCTAAAATACTAAATAACAAAAATAACAAAAGCGTCTTCTAATGTAGCCTATAAAATGTAATAATAATAATAATAATTATTATTATTATTATTATTATTAGTTTATAACTATAAATGAGTCCACTTAAGACAGTAATATGTTTATCATAAAATAATTTATGAACGCTTTATTTAAGCAAAAATTATGCAAAAAATGTAGGCCTATTTTATCCAAAACTGTAAAAGGTTAGGTTATAGCCTATAAAAATAAAGCATTGATAAATTATTTTATGACAAACATATTACTGTCTTAAGTGAACTCATTTATAGTTAAACACAAATAATAATAATTATTATTATTATTATTAATAATAATTATTATTATTATATAATTATAATATATAATACAAAAGCAATTCGTCAAATATCAGTCATAATACAGGTTAGAAAATAATACTAAAGTGTTAAGATTATCACAAATAAACAAAAGATTTTGATGCACGCCATTCATATTAAATTGTAGCCTATATTCACCCATACCCGCTAGACGCAGTTAAGACAATTTGATGTATTCCACTTAATAGGCTACACAATAAAACAATATACTATAAGATTCGTTAACAAAGTACCTCCTGCTGTTCTTCTAAAATGAGAGTGAGCCACAAATCCGTGAGTACATTTTACAAACCCGTGGGAACGGATTGTGAAAGCGTGGGCACGGTTTATGAATTAGTGGGTACAGATTGCAAAAACTGAAGGCACTGTTTACAAATCTGAGAGCGCGGATTAAAAACTCGTGGGAACGGTTTATTAATCCGTGGGCACGATTTGTTAAACCGAGGGAACAGTTTTTGAATTCGTGAGTACGGTTTAATAAACATTAAAATAGTAACATTAAAAATGATGGCCAAATTTGAAAAGTACGGAGTGTCTTGCAACATGTTACTAACATGTACAAGTTCAAATAAAGTTTTGACAAAAAAGTTTTTATAAAAAGATAAACCTCGCATATTTCAGCCTTTAAATCATTTTTATAAAAAGAATGATTCAAAAAAGACAAAATACTGACATTTACAATGCACATTAGCTTATCTTTTATTATTAATAGTAAAATTAGGTCCGATTTTCCCGTGGCGTCTGTCGTTGCTAATGCTATGCAACCATGCGCTCTCCACAACGACAAAGAAGTTTTAATAGCTAATGGATTTCCACCACCGAAAAACGCTTGCTGTAGCTCTGCTAGAAGATTTATTTACGGAGAAGAAAAAAACACCCGTAGTTTGGGTGTACCCCCATCCTTCATGTTGACTCGTTGCGCCTGGAAAAAATGAGCGCGTCGCTTCAATTATTTGAAATAATGAACTTGAGCGCGCAAAAGACGCAATATTGAACGGCCCTTGTCGAGCTACCTCCAATCAGGCCACGAGCTACTCTCTCGAGCGACGTGTTGGAGACCACTTTAGACATTATGTCTGAAAATCAATATCCTAGGGAGAAAATGAATGAGATTTTCCTGTTATGTTGGGGGCCCCCTTGGAGGGCGGGGCCCGTTTCAATTGAAACGGGTGAAACATAGGTAAGGCCGCCTCTGGTTGAAACTCATTATAATATGCAAAACTGTTATCCACTCACAGCAGTTTACTTCCAAGTCTTCAATGCGACACGCCCATAAAAAACGAGCGTTTTTGAACTAGGCTCAAAACTAGAAAATAGCATATTACTTATTCATTTTGATGTTTTTGAATGTAAAAACCAAGCGAACGTCATAAGTTGACCTCAGACAACAATATAATTAAAAAAAAAAAAGCCAGTTCATGACCCCTTTAAAGAAAAATAGTTATCTCTGCCAACATTTTGTTTCGGTCTGACCGGGGAAAGTTTTGTCCTGCTATTCACCTCAACAGCTCAGATGAAACTGAAGAGAAAATGGCCGACTTCACTTATTTTTTACTCTAAGGCTGTGTTTACACTTTTTATGCTCATCCCTTGTTAATGTTGCATGAGTACCCACTACTGGAGAACTCTTGAAATGTGTTTGAATGAAATACTCTATGCCCGTGAACACATGTAATCTGATATGGAGCTGATTATAAATTATAAATGAGTTTTACACGCCATTATATAGGCCTGTATGTATGCTTGGGCTGTTGGAGCATTGTTGTCACCATTGTTGGGATTTAAAAACCTAAATTCAGAATGTCTGATCTGTTGCAAGAAAGTGTTGTTGGTGAATATAGTCTATTAATATAATAATAATAATAATTCATTACATTTATATAGCGCTTTTCTCAGCACTCAAAGCGCTTTACATAGAAGGGGGAATCTCCTCAACCACCACCAATTATTAATAACAAACAACCACTTTTACCGTCACCATAGCGGTGGCCAAACATTTTCAATAAAACACTGTGTAAAAATATGTGTAAGACATATACAAACATGTGTCCACAAGACTTTTGACTAATGGATGTTGTCGCCTAGTTTTTGCTTCAAAATGATCTGAAAATCATCCTGGCTAATCATTCACATAAAACAATACAATGATTTAAACTTTCTAAGACACATTTTGTTTGGAAAGGCAATATGCGTGTGGGATCATGAATAATGAAGTGGTTCACACCTGAGAAGACAATGAGCCGCATAATGAGCTGCATAATGAGCCTTTCATTCAGGTGTGTCACTGAGTGAATGAAAAGAATTGCAAGGACAATATATATATATATATATATATATATATATATATACACACACACACATACATATATACTGTACAGAATTGGTTCAGAGTTGGAAACATCTTGAATTTTTTTGTCTTTTTCCACAAATTGTGTATGCTTGAAAATTGTATAATATCCAAGGTAAACATTTCTAGTAATTGTGCAGTTAATTCTCATACTGTATAAATTATACATTTGATTTACATGCCATTATATAGGCCTGTGTGTGTGCTTGGGCTGTTGGAGAAAATATATTTAAAAAAATAAAATATATATAAAATAAATAAAAGTTTAATATCATACTCTATAGAGTTGTGTGCTGTGGCATGCTTCATGCCGCAATGCATGCTGGGAGCCATGAGTTTTATACTATGGGTGGCTCCCAGCATGCATTGCGTCATGAAGCATGACACCATTGTCAATGGATTTTGTCTTTGTTTATAATTGTCCCCATTCATCCTTTTCACCAGACACAGACGCTCAGGGTCATTCGACTACAAACACACCAGGTACATAATCACAGTGTTTTGTCTTTGTCTACAATTGTCCCCAATCTGCCCTGTCCGTCTCTGACTCTGTGCTCGATCTCTTCTTCAGTCATAGTGATTTCTGTCGCTGCAGTCGCTGTTCTCCTTCTTGCTCTTCTCTGGCTGATCTGCAGAAAAAGAGCTGGTGAGTTTTCAGATTTACTCCTTTACAACAATTAAAAACAGTTCAGATGAGCAAACAAACACATCATGTTCAGACTGTAAGTATCATAGAAACATGTGGATTATATGAAATTCTAAAACAGAAGTTTATTCCTGCTGAGAAATCCTGTAATGTCAATATCAACGAGTTATCAAGTCAACAATCATTTTTATTATTCATTTTAATGCTTCAACAAAATCTGATTGTTGAAAATCTCAATGCTTAACATTGTGTTTTTCATGTGTGTTTGCTCATAAATACTCATATTTCATGAGGCACTTGTTTTCAGATAATAAAAGAGGGACTGGCAACTCTGCGGTGAGTTCAGTAATGCAGTGATTTAGATTTGATTACTGTCTTTAAAGCTCAATAAAGTGTCATTCATGCAGTTTAACTGTTTGTTCTGAAGGTCAAAGATGAGAATGATCATAAAGGGACGAATGAGATGATCAACATGTTCATTCCTCCCGCTGCAAGAGCCAATGTGAGTCCACTAAATCATCAAACATTACGTTCACTGTCTGTTCAATAATGTGATTTAAAAGCTTTTGTGTTATTCTACATATTATAGTGAGAGATATGTCTGTTCTGTGTGTTAAACTTGACTCTCTGCACGTTTGCATTGATGTTTAGGAGCAGACAGATGATGTGACTTATTCTGAGGTCACTTCTTCCAATACAAAGCCAGTAAAATCACTCAATGTGAGTAGATACCAGCACATGAGTTTGACTCTCAGATAAATGAAGCTCATGCTCTAATAATAATAATAATAATAATAATAATAATAATAATAATTGCTGGGGTTCAAACATTGATGGACAGAATCTGTTCTTTCAGGATCATGATGATACAGTGACTTATGCTGCCATCAGAAGAAGAGAAGATCAACCGTAGGATGAACTTTATGCCTCTGTGAACAAGAACAAGACCTTCACAAATAAACAATAAAGGTCCCATTGCAGGAAAATTTCACTTTATGAGATTTTTTAACCTTAATATGAGTTCCCCTAGCCTGCCTATGGTCGCCCAGTGGCTAGACGTTTTGATGGGTGTAAACCAAGCCCTGGGTATTTTTGAGAAAATGAAAGCTCAGACGGGCGAATCTAGAAATCTTCCCCTTATGTCGTCATAAGGGGAACGGTTACCTCCCCTTTCTCTTCTTTGCCCGCAAAGAGAATTTGGCCCGTCCATGAGAAAATGAGCTGCGCGAGCGCGATAATGGTTTTCCTCGAGAGACATCATGGCTTGCAAACGAGCGAAGCATTACAGTTGCTCAGTGTTTGGATGTACAAATGAACACAAAGGTATTTTTTTAGTTCCTTCATCCGAGCCTCTGAAGAACCAGTGGGTTATGTGAATTTCTGATGCGTAATTGTTCAAGTTCAGACATAATCTTTCTCTCTAAGTCGTTCAATACTGTTTATGCATCAGTAAATCAAGCCAGTGACTAAACGATCAACTTCACATCGTTTCTCTTAGTAGGATGAAAATAATCTTACTTAAACTGTGATTAATATATATACAGAAAGCGATCAAAGAAACAATCCCTTTCCAATCGCCCAAGCTGTCAATCACACAGCGCGAGTTTATCTGGACACTTGCCAAAACTCGTTATAAAATCAATGACGCTGTTACGCTGCACAACGAAGCTCTTACTGTACTTACCTCATGTTTGCATTGGTGAAATCATTAGTGAGAGTGCAGAAACTGCGTTGCAATGATAAGATCTTCATTCACGCGACGTCATATGCTCAATGCTCATCACTGCAACCTTTTATGTGACGGGAATAGATCTAAAAACTTTAAAAAACTTCTCACGATTCGTTAATCCCGATAGCTGTAATAGTAAAAACGTATAATAGCTGTAATAGTAAAAGTTTTCGAGAGAGTTCCACATGTAATGCGAGATATTCCAGCCCGTTCTCATCCTAGGGCGTCATATATTGACGCTTCTGACATTTCGTCGACATCGAACGCACATGGCACCCTTTAGCGTCAATATGAGACGCAGATAGAAATGGGCCAGAAGGCGCCTCCTAGCGGTCTAACCCTAACCCTACACCAGACCTAAACCTACCCATAACCGAACAAAGCTCTGTGCATGTCATATTGACGCTAAAGGGTGCCATGTGCGTTCGATGTCGACGAAATGTCAAAAGCGTCAGTATATGACGCCCAAGGATGAGAATTCGTTGGATATTCCATATGCAAGGATGTCAGCCAATCACAGCAGTGGGCGTTTACACTGAAGTCTCACAACAGCCAATCACAGCAGTGGGCGTTTACACTGAAGTCTCACAGCAGCCAATCACAGCAGTGGGCGTTTACACTGAAGTCTCACAGAAGCCAATCACAGCAGTGGGCGTTTACACTGAAGTCTCACAGCAGCCAATCACAGCAGTGGGCGTTTACACTGAAGTCTCACAGAAGCCAATCACAGCAGTGGGCGTTTACACTGAAGTCTCACAACAGCCAATCACAGCAGTGGGCGTTTACACTGAAGTCTCACAGCAGCCAATCACAGCAGTGGGCGTTTACACTGAAGTCTCACAGAAGCCAATCACAGCAGTGGGCGTTTACACTGAAGTCTCACAGCAGCCAATCACAGCAATGGGGGTTTACACTGAAGTCTCACAGCAGCCAATCACAGCAGTGGGCGTTTACACTGAAGTCTCACAGCAGACACGCCCCTTCAAGCAGAGCGTTCAAATCAGAGGCTAAAATCAGGCTAGGAAATATGCCTTTTATTTCTAAATTATAACAACTTTTGATCTAAAAAAGATACTAACATTATAAGGGCACCCCAGGAAACATTCTAAAATAATAAAATAATCCATGGAATGGGACCTTTAATGATACAGATCATGAGCTCATCATATCAGGAGCAGATGAGAAGTTTTCATCTCTCTGGTGTTTGGAGGAATTCTATATTTGTGTGTGAACGAGCA
This sequence comes from Squalius cephalus, assembly GCF_949319135.1. Classification (NCBI taxonomy): domain Eukaryota; kingdom Metazoa; phylum Chordata; class Actinopteri; order Cypriniformes; family Leuciscidae; genus Squalius; species Squalius cephalus. The sequence goes on from NC_137122.1 coordinate 8,858,302, forward strand.
GATATTTGTTGAATGTCCTGTGAATATGAATGAGATTTATTGTGAATCATCATCTGGTCAGAGCACAGGATCTCATCTATATCATCACAGCTACAGTAAAGTTAGAGACTGAAGCCCTGATATGTTTTCATACAGGCCAGACTCAATCTAGTGTCTCACAAGCCTCTTCCATGACTGGAGTCTGTTTATCTGCTGGATTTCTGTCTGAAAACCTTCATCTTCATGCAGAAGCTCATGCTGAAATCAGGGCCGGATTAACAATTTCCTGTGCCCTGGGCAACAAGACTCAAGGCCCCCCGTAGTTAGGGGGGTTCGGGGGCATGCTCCCCCGAGAAAATTTGTATTTCTCTGACCTACATATGTGCAATTTAGGACTTTTGAAGGCCAAAAAAATTATAAGAAATAGGCTATCTTTAAAACCTTGTCATTAGATTATTTGTCAATACCTGCTCTCTCCTCATCTTCATATTTCTTATTATTTCAGTCTTCTTATCCTGGCCTATTTCTTCCCCTCCTAAAGCTGAACTTTGACTGATAGTCTTTTCATTTTCGTCTGTGTCAGTGACAAAAGTAAACATAGGCTCAACTGATATTTATACGTTTTATGAATCATTTTCTTAGACATGTTAATTTACTCAAGGCTACCAGAAAAGCTGTAGCCTAAGTCAGTACTGCCATTAGGAACCTTCTGCAAGCTTTGGAATTTGAAAACGTCTGTTTTTTAAAATAATACAAATTATAGACTACGTTTACCGCAGTTGGTGGAATTGGCAGATGTTCCCTTAAGCATTGTGCGCTGTGGAAACGCGTCAAAGCATTCTCAGGTATGATTATGCAGCATTAATGAATGAATGATTTTGAACGAATATTTCATCATGTCGATATACAAACTAATCTTGATATTGATATCTTTGTTAGACTACCGACCCTATAGAACAGTGGTTCCCAACCCTGCTCCTGGAGTACCCCCAACACTGCACGTTTTCTTTGTCTCCCTAATCAAACACACCTGATTCAACTCATCAGCTCAGTAACCCATGTGATAATGAGCTGATGAGTTGAATCAGGTGTGTTTGATTAGGGAGACAAAGGAGCAGGGTTGGGAACCACTGCTATAGAACAAATGTCCGGCTAATATCGAGCCTGAAACAAACTTTACCGCGCTCAACCAGCGGGAGTGCATTTCACGAATTAGTAATCGCTGGCGTTCAGCAGGGAGGGAGGAAAGTCTGCGTGAACCCGCGTAGATGCAGTTTATGCAGTGAAGACTGTAAAGAGTTTGATAACTTTATTAAATTTCTGTGTATTTCCTACCTGTCAGGGCCCCCTAGATGTCATGGGCCCCTGGGCAAGTGACCAGTTGCCCTAATGGTTAATCCGGCCCTGGCTGAAATGATCCTCTTGCTTCAGCTTGTATATCAGCTGTTTCTTCTACAGAGAGACGTCCGTCTGAGAATTACATTAGTTTCTGCTCACATTATATTGTCATAAAATATCCTAAAATTTGACTTTGCAGTGTGTATATGTCACAAAATGAAATGCTGGCTATTTCTTTCTATTTTTCACATGTGACAATAAAAAGCAAAGTTGTTAAAATAAAAGTTGTTGTCTCTTCAATTCCTGTAAAAACAGACATAACTAAACTTGCTCCTTTTAAAAACCCTCTATTTGAAAACCCACCAGCCGCCACTGGAAAACAAGTACGTTTGGCAGTAACTGCAAAGCTATTTGAGGAAAAAAATATTACTGATTTTCAATAAAAAATAAATAAATAAATAAATAAAAATAAAAATATGGGGGAGCTAGGATGATAACAGCACTAAACACTAGACAAGAGAGTCCATGAGCTACAAGGAAATGCTGAACATTTCGACACCATGTTTCACTTCCTCAAATCTGCTTCACAGCTTTATCAGCGCTTTAACCTGTTCTGAGAACAGAGCTATTCTCTGAACGTGTTCAAATGCATCCTGCAAAATCACCATCATCTGGAAATCACACTGAATGCTGCACTTGAAGTCCATTTCAGAGTCTTGCATATCTGAGCTTTCTCTATTCTCCTGAGTAACTCTCTCAGTTAAATGATCTATAAGAGATCGTTTGAGGTTTTGCATATGTGATAGTCCTATTTCTCTTTATTTTGCAGATTTTAAACACACATAAACACTAACATTTTACATGAAGCATTGGCTTTATCACATTTGCTGTCAATGAATAAATGATGTTACTGCCATGATGGTGTTGTTCCAGCATCTACCAGCAGAGGGTTGATGAGATTATTCAGTCAATTCCTGACCCAATCCCAGAGGAAAAGGATCAAGCACTCTTTTAAAAAGACAAATGTCGGCCTATACTTTTGGACTCTGCTCATATATATATATCACAAAAAGGTGCTTGTATATAGACTGTTTAATGTACAAGGGATCATTAAAAGATCTCTAGTAGAGAGAAATTGTACTAATCCCCGAACTTCATGACACATGACCCTAAGAGTGAAAATGAAATAAAATCATGCCCTGACGAACATAACTACTTTCTACTCAAGGACCTTGACAGAATTGTAGAGTAAAAAGTATGATGTTTGTCTTTCAAATGTAGTGAAGTTAAAGTAACAAGTTTCCAGAAAAAATAATACTCAAGTAAAGTACAGACACTCAAAAAGTGTACTTAAGTACAGTACTCAAGTAAATCGTTACTGTCCACCTCTGAATGAGAAACAGCACTTACTTCTGTTATAATCTCCATAATGACCATAATGATGAGATATATGGATGATGGAGATCATGAAGATATCAACTCTGACTCTGATCAACACAATGTTAATCACTCTCAGAAAAAAGTACTTTTTTCAAAAGGTACAACTTTATACCTAAAGCGTGCAAATTGGCACCACAGACTGTAAGAAAAATATGTGTGTAGTGTGCGTGACGTCACCCGTTGGTTTCTGAAGAGCGTTTTTGAAGCCTAAAGTGGACAGAGCCGGCCGTCGCCATCTTGGCAGCGCGTCACTCCCGGATAACAGAAAATGGACAAAGAGGCGGGACGTGGGTGAGCTGAGGCTATTGGTATTGACCTGTTGCTGAAACCACGCTCGCCTAGCTCGACGTGATCGAGTTAGCTCAGGCTAAGGAGCTAATGCTATGTGCTAAAGGCCTCGCGCTAAAGTGACAGCTGATGATGTAAAGCCAATAGTTAAAGTTCATGTTTTTGCCCTTCGAAATATTATAATAGTTAAAAGATATAGTTACAAGTGAGACTGTGTATCGTGATTCTGTACTATTCTGCTTGTTGAAAATGTATTATGCAGTAACTTACAATATTACTCTGAGCTTGTGTGTGTGTGACAGTGATTTATGTGCATACATGTCAGTCACTCTTTTTTTACAGTCTATGGTCCGTCAGCTCGGCATTGCTCATCAAGTTAGAGAACTTTATTATTCAGTCCATTTTAAATTCTGATTTTGGCCGCCTCTCTAATGGGTCAAAATCATAGATATAACCTCAGAAGTTCAAGTAAATGCGCTAGAAATCCGCGTTCATTCAAGGATGTGCATCTATTGCATGGACAGAGAGAAAGCACTGACACCTGCAGGATTTCATCTGACGGTACTTTTTATTTAACACTAAAAAGATAAATAAGCATATGTAGTCTATCTGTCCCGTGAGAGCAACGGTACCGCAGAACGAGTGTAGCCTCTATATCTATAGACACTTTTAAATCTGAACTCCAAAAAGCAACAAAATTGTCAGACATCCATGAGTGAATATTCACAGAGGAAAACAACTGGAAAACCCATCCATCCATTCATCTTCTTCCGCTTATCCGGGGCCGGGTCGCTGGGGCAGCAGTCTAAGCAAAGATGCCCAGACTTCCCTCTCCCTAGACACTTCCTCCAGCTCTTCCAGGGGGACACCGAGGCGTTCCCAGGCCAGCCGGGAGACATAATCCCTCCAGCGTGTCCTACTGTAGGTCTTCCTCTGGGTCTCCTCCCGGTGGGACGCGCCCGGAAAACCTTCCCGGGAAGGCGTCCAGGAGGCATCCGGAACAGATGCCCGAGCCACATCAGCTGACCCCTCTCGATGTGGAGGTGTCATGATAGAAACACGGAAGCAAATGCAAGTTAACTCTCTCTTTATTGTATAACAAGTTGATGGTAGATATAGTCCAGAGTGAAACAGGGTAGTGGCGCAGGGACTTCGATGGTCAGATGTGTGCCGTGATGAAGAGTGGTGACGTGACGTGACAAATCCAGGGTGAACATCCACGGGGACACGAACAGGAAACGAGGAGACACCGAGACTGGAACGAAGACGAGATCACACACCGGGAACCACATACAACGATCTGACAAAGGAGATGAGAATTGAGTGAGTATATATAGGTGCTGAGATGAGCTGCAGCTGGTGACGGGAGTGATGAGCTTGATCGCTGATGAGTGATGATCAGCCGGCACGCCCACACAATCAGCACACAACACACAATAACAGAAACACGAGACAAGAAAGAGGCATAGGATTTATGAACCGTGACAGGAGGAGCAGCGGCTCTACTCTGAGCTCCTCCCGAGTGGCCAAGCTTCTCACCCTATCTCTAAGGGATCGCCCAGCCACCCTGCGGAGAAAGCTCATTTCGGCCGCCTGTATCCGGGATCTTGTCCTTTTGGTCATGACCCACAGCTCATGACCATAGGTGAGAGTAGGAACGTAGATTGACCGGTACATCGACCACATTACTGCAGACGCTGCACCGATCCGTCTGTCAATCTCCCGTTCCATCCTTCCCTTACTCGTGAACAAAACCCCAAGATACTTGAACTCCTCCACTTGAGACTCTCCACCAACCTGAAGTGGGCAAGCCACCCTTTTCCGACTGAGGACCATGGCCTCAGATTTGGAGGTGCTGATTCCCATCCCAGCCGCTTCACACTCGGCTGCAAACTGTCCCAGTGCATGCTGAAGGTCCTGGTCTGATGGGGCCAGCACGACAACATCATCCGCAAAGAGCAGAGAGGAAATCATGTGGTCCCCAAACCTGACACCCTCCGGCCCCTGGCTGCGCCTAGAAATTCTGTCAATAAAAATTATGAACAGAACTGGCGACAAAGGGCAGCCCTGCTGGAGTCCAACATGCACCGTGAACAAGTCTGACTTACTGCCAAAGGGCCTTATTGGCAAAGGGCCCCGGACCCCATACTCCCAGAGCACCCTCCACAGGACACCGCGAGGGACACAGTCGAACGCCTTCTCCAAATATATCACAACTGGAAAACAGTGCTGGTTATTCTCTCGATACTCGACCACGACGGAGTCCAAAGGCGTGGGCGAAGTAATGGGTATATTAAATTGTATGAAATAATCCCAAAAAAAGCACAAAGCACAAAGTTCAGCGGCTGGAATTTGCTGAGGTGACGTGACGCTAACAGACAGACAAACTGCTGATAGTGACAGGCTGACATCAGCGGCAATCCACCTGTCACTCAAGTGGCCCCGCCCTTAATTATGCATAACTTTAAGGCTTAATGTTATTTAAACGGATGAGTTATAAATAAATTCACCCCCTCACAGTTTTCATGAAGGGCAAGATTAGTTATTTAGACCAAAACCAATTTTTGTTCCAGGCTGTAAACATATTGTTTTCTGCTGTAAAGTTGGGCATTTTAACATGGGGGATATATGGAATTGACTCTCTTTTGCAGCCTCTCTCTAGTGGCCAGACGATGAACTGCAGTTTAAGTTACTTCTGTATCGACTTCACAAGAGAGACCGGAAGGTTGCCGCTTGATTGGCACCTTAAAGGTACATATTAGTACCTGTGTACAAAGGTGCCTTTTGAAAAGGTTCTGGCCCAGTGACAGCTTTTGTACCATTTTTACTAAGAGTGATTTCTATCAGGATGACTCTGAACCAGACTGTCGATGTGGAAACAGACGATTCAGAACAGGACTATGTCTTGGTCAATATTACAGAAAACAGAAGTACGTTTGGCAGTAACTGCTATTTTAAGGGGGTAAAAAAATATTACTGATATTCAATTTTTTTTTTTTAAATAAAGAAAAATAAAAAAATAGAGGGGACCTAGGATGATAACAGCACTAGACAAGAGAGTCCATTACCACACTCTGGGCTACAAGGAAATGCTGAACATTTCGACACCATGTTTCACTTCCTCAAATCTGGTTTAACCTATTCTGAGAAGAGAGCTTGTTATTGACGCAGAGCAGAGAAGAGGTAAGCTAGCAGCGATGCTATATTGAGGTTAAAAAAAATTATCTTCCAAGCCATGGTAAAATAATATAAGTGATTAACATTACATTACAACTTAATAACATGAGGTTTAAAACATCAGTCATATGGGTTTGATTAGACAGGGTCAAATATTAAAACATGCTGTAATGTTAAACTATTAACAGTTTATGGACATTAAAATAAGAGGATATTTGCATTATTATTTGTAAATATCATACTGCAGATATCTCTACTAATGATGCTTAAAGTTAGCATTAAATGAAAATTCATGTTTCTAAATGAATGATATTCATCTTATTGTGAATGTTTCATACATCCGTAAAGAATAGAGCAGAATAAAGTAGGATATAAAAGAGTAGAATAGTCTTTATTGTCATTATACGCAGGTGCAATAAAACTCTACACAGCAAATTTACCAGTGTTAAATGAACACTGCTCAGTGTTTCTATGAGTCCAGAAATAAAGTAAATCTGGTCAGTAATAAGTGTGTCACGGAGTCACTAATGCTGCGTTCCAGTCCAAAATTGTCATGCCCTTCACTCGCTAACTTCCCTTCGTCTCGTTCACTCGGATGTATGTCATTGCGAGTGCCCACTACTGGCGGAAACTGCAATGGTCTGAACTGGAACGTCCTAAGCCCTTGATCACTTGGAATCAGCTGTGGAGTTGATTTATTATTTACATTTTTTTTCCCTTTAAGAATTTGTTTAATGCAGCATCCAAATGTTTATAGGTGTGTTTGGGTTGTTTTAAATTTAAAAAAATTATAATTAATATATCATAGAGTTGTCTGTGTGGTGGTGATTAGACGAGATATGCGGTGACGTCACAATCGTGTTGCATTGTGGGACATATAGGTGCCTGAAGTGTACATTTGAAGCAGACTCGCTCCCTCGGTCAAAATCGAGGGAACGAGGGTCTGTACATATAAACTTCCCTCGTCCACTTCACGAAGTGGAACGCACTTCAAAATGGCGGCAGGGATTCCCCCGAGGGGAAGTGCTTAGGGAAGTTCGCAAGTGCGTGTCTAAAAGTGGACTGGAACGCAGCACAGATCAGCTCGCTCCGCTCACTCGTTCCCTCTCCCCGGAAGTCTGATTCACCGCTCCGCTCCTGAACATCATCACCGACTCACACTATAAAGAGACACTTCCCTAGTGACGGCAAAATGAGGCTTCCTGAACCACTGAGACCTCGCAGCCCATTGCTTCACTCCAGAGGTGGGTAGTAACGAAGTACATTTACTTCGTTACATTTACTTGAGTATTTTTTTGGAAAAATTGTACTTTTAAGAGTAGATTTGAATGTGGGTACTTATTACTTTTACTCGAGTACATTTCTAATGAAAAAACTGTACTTTTACTTCGTTACGTTGGGCGACGTTCCTCTCGTTACTTTATTTTAATGCAATATGTGTTGTTAAATGCGTAAGTGTGATGTATCTTTTTTCTGGGCTTGAGCGATGCTCAATTCACAAATGAATCACTCTTTTGAGTCGATTCTGTTCAAAGACTTCATCAAACAAGTTGGCAGATCTGTCTAAATCGGTTCGCGAATCAGTTTGAATGATCTGTTCAGTTCCTGCACGCACTGAATCGTCTGAAACGATTTCAATTCACACTCGACTCGGAGTCGTAACAGGAACATTTAAGGACATCAAGAGCGTTGGATGAAGTGGCAGTGGACCTACAGTACAGTCAAGTGAGAGCAAATCTTCCAATGCATCATATATTTGCCAGCGATGAAGATCTTTATTAGTTGAACATCTTCGTAAGCTGTCTGTGAATGAATGATTCCACAGGACGATATATTCGATTTCATTTCACTCAGACTCAGGTAATACATTTTACAACCAAAAAGATTATTACGCCATGATAGCACTACTAGAAAGTATGACATTACCCGTTTTTTGGACATATACATTAATTTATACATTAAATAAGCTACCATTGTTCACAGTTTATGAACACCCGCCATCCCGCGGTAGTTTGTGTATTGTTGCGCAGTGGCGCGCGAACTCGGCTTGAAAACGAATGCCTTGCCTGCCGTCGACACAGTTGAGTTAACCAGTTTAAACATGCTTGCAGAAATACCGTATACATTTGATTATATTTTGGAGAACCGACAGAAGAAGATCCGTCGATGTACTTTTGTTTGTTTTTTTGTGTTCAGATATTCAGTAGCAGTCATGAGCGCGAGCACATGTGAAGAGTTTTAACTCTTTCTTCTCTGTGTCAATTACATGCTTTGAATGCAACACTCTGCAGATTCACTTTATTTCGACATTGTCTAATAATCCAAATGTAGTTGTATAAGTTACTATTATAAAAACCAAAGGACAGGCAATGATTTTCTTTTTCGGGCTACAGATTTTACTTTTTGTTGCAAAGAGAGCCAATCTACTTATGAAAACAATAGTCATTTAAATGAAAATAAAAATCTAAATAATATCATTTTATATATATGATGACTTCAGATGCAAAAGCCTATAAGTACCATCTGAAATTTTCTTCTAAAAGAGCATTTTTATCAAGCTTGTATGTTTATGTTCAGTTATTTCACTTAAATGGCAATGAAAAGTACCTATTAATTGTCATTAAAGTGAAATTACTGAACTTAAATATACGAGCTTGATAAAAATGCTTGTTTTAGAAGAAAGTTTCAGATGGCACTCAGAGGCTTTTGCATCTGAAGTCTTCATATATATATATATATGCCTATATGATCCGAAGTAAGTTACTCGCTACTTGAGTAGTTTTTTCATTGGATACTTTTTTACTCTTACTCAAGTAACTATTAAGATTATTACTTTTACTTTTACTTTGAGTAAATATTTCTATAAGTACTTGTACTTTTACTTGAGTACAGTTTTTGGGTACTCTACCCACCTCTGCTTCACTCAAAGGGTCATTACTCGAAGCTTCATTCAGCATTGCTCACTAGTGACACCTAGCGACTGTGCAAAGAAACAGCAGACAAATAAATCAATACTGAACCAATGACCTGAGCAGACATTTGTCCATTGCCTGGGTATGAAATAAAATATGTCTGAATTTACTTGTGCAGAGACAACTGTCACACACAGTTCATTAATTATTCATAAATTGTTTGGATAGTGACAGTATGAACAACAAAAGTGAGACTGTGTTGAGTGCAGTGCTTATGGTGGAGGGAGTGTAATAAACAGAAAAGTGTGGGGTGGGAAAGGTTAAGAATTGTTTCTGGATTGTTTAGTGCATTGAACTGTTACTAGTTTTAGTGCAGTGTTGTGCTTATGGGACTGGGGATATAGAGGAGCAAACTGCAACACTGCAGGTTGGGGTGGGTGAAGGGAGGATTACAAATGATTTTTATTGAGGAACAGAATTGTTTCAAGTGTGTTGGGGTTTAGACGATTCCTCTTCTTGGACAAAACCTCTCCAGCCTTGGAAAAGATCATGGAACAGAGGATGCAGGGGAACATAAACACGCCAGTGCCAGCTGATATAAATGAGGAGACTGATGCTTATGTTGAGCCCAATATAAAAGTGGACACATGGTATATGTTAATACTACTCACAGAACAAGAAGAAGATTTTGAAGATTCAGACATTTGTCCATTGCCTGGGTATAAAATAAAATATGTCAAAGAGACAACTGTCACAGTAAGGTTTAGTGCATATCGCATGCCTAACATTCAATGATCTTCCACATGCTGTCATGTTGGCTGCAGCATCAGTTACCAGACACTTCACTTCATCCTTTATGCCCCACTCCTCCATGAGCTTGATATGTCCAGTAGTTCTCAGCAGAATGGCTCTTAGGGAAATGCTCTACACCTAGTAAAATAGTGCAGAGCTTGTCATTGTCATCTATAAAAGGACAAGTTACTGCTAGGTAGGCATCCATGTTTAGGGATGTCCACATGTCCGAGGAAAGGCTTATAGCCACAACTGATCTCTGGCCTTCTCCTTAGCCTCCTTGTGTTTATGATCATCAACCATGACCTTCAAAGCCTGTGGATAAAAATAAATGCAGCTACTCGTACTTTTAACTCGTTAAATAATGATGAACTGCTTTATTAATCACATATCTTTCGAGTTGGGATAACATAAGTGGGATCCAACACATGCAGGAGCTCCCTAAACCCATCATCATCCACAATGGAAAAGGGTTGGGAGTCCGTGATGACCATGTTAACCAGGGCCTCATTCACCATTTCTTTCTTGGAATCTATAATAAAATAAAATGCAGGTGTATTGTAGGAGCCTAAAATATTATTTAAATGTTTTTTTTTTTCATTATTATTATTATTATTATTATTACTTTGACTCCTGTGTACTCCCAGACAGGGGAGGATTTACTCTTTCTTGCTGGCTCCATTACAACACACGTCCACCAGTCCCACGACCATCAGGGAGATCTAATCAGCCTAAAACAAATCCCTAAAAATTGTTAAAAGCAAGTCACAAATTTCAAACTAAATGAAAATCATTCTGACCTACCTCTCACTCAATATACAGCACCCACACACAAGCGTGGGGGAAACACCCTACAAACAAAACAAACAGGGATCCCTTAAAAGATAGTACTATCCGAACTTCACTTAGGGGTAGTGATGTGACGTTCGGCACAGAGGCTTCGAAGCTTGTATCCAAATAAAAAAAACATCTCACACTGAAGCAGTGTATCGGAGCTTGATTGGTTTTGCCATAACCACGTGATCTGTGACGTCCGAAGCTTCGTTTCCACACGCAGTCATGTGACTGCTTCGTGTTCAGATTCAGAAATATTTCACTTTCACTACCCAGTTCACAAGCACTTCACAATTCCACATTAATTTTCTTTTATTTTGATTATATATGCCTACATGAGCCTTGTCTGTGAACTCATAGGATTAGGACTGAGGCTAAAGTTTATGTGAATAAGGCTGCATTTGTAGATCAAAGCAGATTCATAAGAACTAGTTAATTAGGTTAATTAGTTAATTAGTCCCATTTATTTTATTTTTTTTCATAAATTAATTCATACAGTTGTTTGTTCATACATTGTGTAAGAACTACATCAACACTAACACATGAATTATGAGGATTAATTGTATTGCTTTGTGGTTTACAGAGCACTGAGTGATTTATTAAATGAAACAATAAAAAAATAATGGATGGGTCTTCTGGGACAGAAAGGCAGCTTTTCCACCTTTTGACCACAAGATGTCGTTAGTGTGCAACGTGTTGAAAAGCTTCAAGTAATGAACCATTTTATGATACAGTCAAGGGGGAAAGCCCCAGTGATTCACAAAGCTTCATTTCACCATCACTACTTAGGGGCAACATTAAATACAGAATGTGGAGTGAAAGTAGCAACAACAATTACTTTCTTTGAAGTCTGAAACGGAAAACAAAGCCAGTAGCCCACGCAAACCACTGCTCTTCCGGTCTTAAACAGCGCACGGAAATCTAATCGCGTGCACAACTCCGCCCACAAAGAAACGTTCTTAAAGGGGCCATGTCACTTTTACATTTCTATAGGCCTTATTCGCAAACACCGGAAGTAGCTAACCGCGGCCATATTGTTGACATGACATCTGTCCTGCCCCTAGCCGCACGCAGGTTTGAGTTGAGGGAAGCAGTAGCTTAATGGCTTCATCTCGTCGGTATCAAGAGAAGATAAGCTTGATTGTGTGGACCCATATCAAATAGACCCAATAGCCTTAAGTAAAAATCCGTCCTTATTGCCAGCCGTAACTTATCCGGATATTTATTAAATTTTACAGAGCTGCCAACTCTCACGCATTCACCGTGAGACACTTTTCACACGCTCTCACGCCACACATCCATTTTCTCACGAAGCAAAGAGGGCACAGAGACCGACAGACTAGACAGAGCAGGTTAGTTATGATATAAAAAATCTATCATTTTCTGTCACTTTTATTACGAAATTCAAACAATAAATACCGTTTTGGCGCTTGTAAATGTGACGCGACAGATCCCTAGCTGCACGTGAACCGATCATCTCTAGCTAATAGTAAATAAACACGAACACTGTTGAAAGATACAGTACAACTTACCGAAATGTATATTCCTCATACATAATATCGACCAATCAAACAAACAAACAAACAAAGGGTTCAATAAAACTGCTGGAGAACAATTATGTCACATAACATTTACCTCAGGAAAGCAATTTGATGACCATAATATAGGCTATAGTTAGTTGGCTAGAAAAAAGAGCTATAGAGTATTTTGCTAAATATGTGTACTATATTATATATTTATTATATGTTTACTTATATCATTAAATAAAGTTATAATAAAAAAAACGCATTATATCTCTCTCTGTATGTTTACAGCATTAGGTGAGTTGTTTTTTTCTTGAAAAAAAAATTATGCCTATCTTGTGTAGCCTACCTAATATTTATCCAAATGAGTCAATATTAAATCAAATCACAATAATTGAATCGAAATAATAAAAAAGCGTATAGCTTACCAGAAATCGTACCATGTAAACATTGTAACATGTTGTCACTAAACCTAATAAAATTCAGATTAGTTGCTAAAATGTTTTGACAATCACAAGTGGTGAGTGGTTTCTATGTCAACAACATGGCCGCCGCGAACATTGATGACGTAGATCAAATAAGAACTATAGATAGATAGATAGATAGATAGATAGATAGATTCATTTTCTACAAGTTAGTCATGTATAGTGGAAACCTTTTCAGTAAAAAAACATTTTTTTCACTAATAATGTAATGATTTTATTTCTAGATTTTAACTTCATGTGGGAAACTGCTAAAATGAAGTGAGACTAACAGTAAATCTCTCGTGTGCAAAAGTAGCCAATAAACTGTTCAGATCTGATGAGTGTGAGACAGTGTGTTCACTCATTTGATCAGATCAGAGGAAGTTACACAACCAGAGGAGGAGCTGATGATGTGTAAAGGCAGAGCTGTAACTATATATAATGAAGAGAAAGACTGACAGAAACACAAAATGGCTGATAAGTGTGATCTGTGTCTGCTAGGACTGATCATTCTCTCTTCACTTCTCACAGGTAAAGAAATCTGTATTTTCTCTAAAGACATTGTAGGATTGAAAATAATCCAAGATATTTGAAATGAACAAAGACGTTTGCTTTACTGTTTTCCACCCCCTCTTTCCTCCACAATGACCATTTGTAGTTCCTAAAGGCACAGAGGGGCTGATAGTGATCACTGTAGGCCAAGATGTGTGTACTTCAGGGGTCGATGAACTGTCACACATTTAGTACCGTGGGGGAAGTTGTAATTATCTGATTGGTCAGTTTGAACGTCTCACATTTGGGTTTTAGTCACATTGTCAGGAAAGGATAAAAGAAGATTGGAACTGTTAGGGGCCGATCACACCTGATGCATTTTTTGCAGTGAGAGGTGCCTATTTTCAGTTGGTTTCCTATATGGTGCTGCACGCTGTTTATGCGCCTGCTGCGCCTGCGTTTTTGAAGTTGAAAAAAAAAAAGCAACTCCGAGCGGAAAAAGCGCCGACGTCATCGCATTTTTTTCCACTTGAATGAAGTGAGAGGCGGGCCTTCCGTTGTAGTGATGAAAGCTACAGTTGCTTGAAGGCCCGGAGAGTGCGATGATGGAGGATAAACGTGTGGTGCTCTCGCGGGTTACCAGGAGCTTAACGACTCCACGAACAGTAACTATCACAATGTTAACAGAAAGTAAATAAAGTTAATAAAAGGTGATTGATTTTGACGTTTACTTGACTGACAGGACAGCTGTTTCAGTGGTTGCCTAGCAACATAACAAACGCAGCACAATGCTCGTTCTGTGTGATGGTAAGTGCTGTGTGCCTTGCGTTTTCGAACCTGAAAAACGCGTTAGGTGTGATCGGCCCCTTAATCGCTTAATGGCTTGGGCCATCACACTCTGTCTCTTTTATTCTCTGGGTCCCTTTCTTGGGGCTCTATCTCTCTCTCTCTCTCTCTCTGGTAACATTTTACATATATTCTGGGTACAATTAATGGTATAAGTTATTATCGTCTCATACATCTATTTTGTAACTATTTTAAGAATAATTATAACCATGTTGTCAATAAACCCTTTCAATTACAAATAATGTGCTAACTAGTTTTGATTTGGTATTGACTTGCTATATAATATAATAGTGCTATCTATTGCAATACAATATCGTCACTCTCTATAGCAACGCTCTCTCACATATTAATCTATTGTAACTGCACTTATTTCCGTCGTTGGTATAAGTGGCAGTGGGTGGAATAGACAAGAAATTTACAGTTTTCCATTAAAACAGCAATATAACGTAGAAACAAATGCATTCTGGGACATATTTGTCTTTTTTAAAACACACCCTATACCCTCATTCACTATTCCCTACATTAGTTCTCTAATATAGTCCACTTGACAGAGTGAATAAAAACAAGTGAGTTAATTCAGACACTGATGAACACCTGCTGTTAACAAGCAGAATCACTGAAGGAAAGAGGAACAAGAAGAACAGAAAAAATATGAAATCAACTGAAGATAAAGACATTAAATCTGAAGATCTCAGCAGAGGAGGATTAAACAACTCCACAAACAGCATTACCAGCTTCACTTATTACTAACCAGACTGACTTTATTTCTGCCAGACGTCTACAGAGGATCTTATTAAAAGGTGGCAGAGGTTTAGATCATTTGATGTCACCATGATGGTGATCAGTGTTTGCTTTAGTTGGGCTCTGGACCCTTGACTTTTGAACATTAGTTTGTCTTTAGCTGCGGTAGCTTTGTCTTTAAATACATTTGCTATTGCAAAAAAGCTGAAAGAAAACAGGATCAGATGGCAATGGCTGTTTGTTGATGGTCACATTCAGCATCTAGTGGCACAGATCTCATTTATTGTCTAATGTATTTTATCAGCACAGTTTTTTTACAGTGTGTATTTTAGCTTTCTGCTTTTAATGCTGGTATGTTTTATGTTTTCATTTATTAACATATATCATATTGATCACTGAGATATACTGTGTTTCAGGAACCAGTGGAGTGGATGATCATGTGTTCATCAGTTCTGGTGAAAATGTGTGTCTGTCCTGTAATAATGCTCTTTCTGACTGCAAATCAACTACATGGATCTACTATAACATATTCAGACGTTCAGAGATAGTTGAACTGATTAAATTAGGGATAAAGAAGAAAGACACAGAGAGACATGAGAGACTGAGTCTGGAGTCTGACTGCTCTCTGAACATCAAGAACGTCACAGAAGAAGATTATGGATCGTACACCTGCCGACAATGGACAGAACACCAACAACAAGGAACTGATGCACGTGTTTTTCTGCATGTTCTTCATGGTAAGTTTATGATTATGTGGTCAATTTAAAATTATCCCTTTAAACTGAGATGATGATTGAAGAGTCTGTGATTTGTGTCTTGTGTTCAGTTTCAGTGTCTCCATCATCATCTTCATCTTCGTCATCATCATCATCTTCATCCTCACAGACTGAGATCAGTCCAGGCCGCTCTGTGACTCTCTCCTGTCAGTTGTATTCATATACTGGACTCTCCTGTGATTATTTGGTCCGTTCTGAGGGATTTGAGCTGTTGTGGGTGAATCAGACTGGTGTTGATCTGAAGACAGACTCCAGATATCAGATATTATCATCATCAGATCAAAATCACTGTATCATCACTCTGACTACAACACTCCTGAATGAAGATGACAACAGAGAGTGGAGATGTCAGCTTACTCACAGAAATCAACTCGAGACCTCAGTCAGATACACTGTCAAGTATTCAGGTGAGAAAACAGTGTTAGAAGACCCTCATAATGTCAGTAACACTAAGGTCTATCAGTATCACTGAACCAGAACAAACTGAGGGAACAAAAGCTTCTTTGACTCTCACAGAAGAGTAACTCAAAGCATTGCTTCAAACTAATGAACTGCAGTGAAGTAACAGTCCAAAACGTGATGCTGGAAATAATAAAGGAATTGAAACTTGACAGCAAAAATATTAACTTTTTTATGTAATATGATGATCAAAGTTAAAATATGGTTATCTTGAGTGTTAACTAATCAAATTATCACTGTCATATTCTACAGTATGATTGTCAAATTGAGTTGTTGTTTTAGTTTCATTTCATGGACTTTTATGGTGTGTCCCAATTAGCGTACTTATGCATATTCTAGGACATGTTTAGTATAAACAGTGAGAGTAGTGTGTTCATATAACACTCCGGTTCTCTCACTTGATTCTCCCAGAAAGCAGAAATTACATCGCTTATAAAAAGCTGGTGCGGGATTGTGCACTTCACAAGCGTCAATTCATTATTCGCAGGGAGTTTGATTGACATGCGATCTGAGTCTGACCAATCAAAATCCACCATTTTTGTCCGACAAAGCAGTCAGGAGAGTTAGTAGATTAACGTCGGTGGATTTGAACTTGGCTTTAACTGAGGCAATCTGTCACGACACATTAAAGAGCCACAAAACGGTAGGCCTATTTACTGTTTAATTTTCTTTGACTGACAAAATTTGAAAGTTGAGACTTAGTTTCATATTAAATATTTCCTGCTCGGTCCTGTCTGTCAGCGCGTTGTCAGTGTCCTCTGTTTTTCACTGCTTGAGAACATGGGTTGAATCCGAAATCGCCCCCTAAACCCTCATTCACTAAGTTAGGCCTATTCCTTACGTTAGTCCACTAATACTGTTCACTTGAAGGAGTGAATGAAAACGAGTGAGCGAATTCGGACAGCCGTTGAGCGTACATAAGCTGTACAATCGTTAATGCAGCGCGATGTGGGATTGAATAAGTGCACTCAATGACGTCCACTATAGAGCTCGTGTGAATTGCACGTATAAAATGAAGTTAACGAACAACCTCGATCCATCAGGAAACGCCACATAGGTCGCTGAATTTCACTGCGCTTCATGAAGAGTTTTTCTTTTGCGTGAAGAAGCCGTTCGCCGGAGATGTGTTAAAAGATAGCGGAGTGCATTCATGATTATTAGGCTACCGGTATAATAATCCTCCTGGTTTGCTTTCACACTGCTCTTTTTGCAAGTGAACCAAAATTTGTAAACACAAATGTGTGCTATGGTCATCCATTCATTGGACAGGAATTCTCAAGGAGGGAAAAGCAGGAAGTGCAAAAACAGTCTCAGCATGGAGATATTTTGTAATGCAATATTTGTTATTTTACAATATTTTATTCTACAAACGCAATATGAAGAAACTAATGAGCATCATATGATACAATGTCATCTATACGATGTTGTAATTAGGATTTTGCAAAGACGAAGATGTGCTGCAAGACGGGTCTGGCGGAGAGAGCATGCTCTTAACTGATAAAGTTCAAACATTATTAAAAACAAGTGAACAGTCAGTAATAAAATAAGAACAAATACACAAATTACAAGCAGAGATAAATATTAAATAAAGTTACAAAGTCTAACAGTAGTATTCAGGTAGGCTACAGAAATTATTAAGCCTAAAAAATAAAACTATTTGTTCACTGAAGAAAATAAATATAGTTTCATCTTTCTTAAAGTTGTATTTTGTTATTTTATTAATATTTTTTTAATATTAATTTTATTAATTAATTATTTCTTAATAATGACACAGACAACGGTAGGACCCCTCCTTGAACTGCCACCTTACTGTGGTGGAGGGGTTTGAGTACCCGAATGACCCTAGGAGCTATGTTGTCTGGGGCTATATGCCCCTGGTAGGGTCTCCCAAGGCAAACAGGTCCTAGGTGACGGGTCAGACTAAGAGCGGTTCAAAAACCCTTATGATGGATAAAAATTCAAGGACCGTGACGTCGCCCGGCATGGCGCAGCCGGGGCCCCACCCTGGAGCCATGCCCGGGGTTGGGGCTCGTATGCGAGCGCCTGGTGGTCGGGCCTCCCCTCATGGGGTCCGGCCGGGCTCAGCCCGAAGGAGCGACGTGGGGCCATCCTCCCGTGGACCCACCACCTGCAGGAGGGACCGTAAGGGGCCGGTGCTAAGTGGATCGGGCGGCAGTCGA
This sequence comes from Squalius cephalus, assembly GCF_949319135.1. Classification (NCBI taxonomy): domain Eukaryota; kingdom Metazoa; phylum Chordata; class Actinopteri; order Cypriniformes; family Leuciscidae; genus Squalius; species Squalius cephalus. The sequence goes on from NC_137122.1 coordinate 8,876,543, forward strand.
AGGCGGGGGCCTAGACAACCCGATCCCTGGACGCGGAATCTAGCTCTAGTGACATGGAATGTCACCTCTCTGGCGGGGAAGGAGCCTGAGATTGTGCGTGAGGTTCAGAGATTCCGACTAGAGATAGTTGGGATCACCTCTACGCACGGCTTGGGCTCTGGAACCACACTCCTCGAGAGAGGATGGACTCTTCACTACTCTGGAGTTGCCCATGGTGAGAGGCGGCGGGCTGGTGTGGGTTTGCTTATAGCCCCCCAGCTCAGCCGCCATGTGTTGGAGTTCACCCCGGTGAACGAGAGGGTCGCTTCCCTGCGCCTTCGGGTTGGGGGTAGGTCTCTCACTGTCATTTGTGCCTATGGGCCAAACGGCAGTGCAGAGTACCCGGCCTTCTTGGAGTCTCTGGGAGGGGTGCTGGAAAGTGCTCCGACTGGGGACTCCGTTGTTCTACTGGGGGACTTCAACGCCCACGTGGGCAGCGACAGTGACACCTGGAGGGGCGTGATTGGGAGGAACGGCCCCCCTGATCTGAACCCGAGTGGTGTTCTGTTATTGGACTTCTGTGCTAGTTACAGCTTGTCCATAACGAACACCATGTTCAAGCATAAGGGTGTCCATCAGTGCACATGGCACCAGGACACCCTAGGCCGGAGGTCGATGATCGACTTTGTGGTCGTTTCATCCGACCTCCGGCCGTATGTCTTGGACACTCGGGTGAAGAGAGGGGCGGAGCTGTCAACTGATCACCACCTGGTGGTGAGTTGGATCCGATGGCGGGAGAGGAAGCTGGACAGACTCGGCAGACCCAAACGTACTGTGAGGGTCTGTTGGGAATGTTTGGCCGAATCCCCTGTCAGAGAGATCTTCAACTCCCACCTCCGACAGAGCTTTGACCAGATCCCGAGGGAGTCTGGAGATATTGAGTCCGAGTGGACCATGTTCTCCACCTCCATTGTCAACGTGGCCACTAAGGTCTCCGGTGCCTGTCGAGGCGGCAATCCCCGAACCCGGTGGTGGACACCGGAAGTAAGGGATGCCGTCAAGCTGAAGAAGGAGTGCTATCGGGCCTGGTTGGCTTGTGGGACTCCGGAGGCAGCTGACGGGTACCGACGGGCCAAGCGGACTGCAGCCCGGGTGGTTGTGGAGGCAAAAACTCGGGCCTGGGAGGAGTTCGGTGAGGCCATGGAGAAGGACTGTCGGTCGGCCTCGAAGAGATTCTGGCAAACCGTCCGGCGCCTCAGGAGGGGGAAAGCAGTGCCCTACCAACGCTGTTTACAGTGGAGGTGGGCAGCTGTTGACCTCGACTGGGGATATCACCGGACGGTGGAAGGAATACTTCGAGGATCTCCTCAATCCCGCCGTCACGTCTTCCATTGAGGAAGCAGAGGCTGAGGGCTCGGAGGCGGACTCGTCCATCACCCGAGCTGAAGTCACCGAGGTAGTCAAGAAACTCCTTGGTGGCAAGGCACCGGGGGTGGATGAGATCCGCCCTGAGTACCTCAAGTCTCTGGATGTTGTGGGGCTGTCTTGGTTGACACGCCTCTGCAGCATCGCGTGGCGGTCGGGGACAGTGCCTTTGGACTGGCAGACTGGGGTGGTGGTCCCTCTTTTTAAGAAGGGGGACCGGAGGGTGTGCTCCAACTATAGGGGGATCACACTTCTCAGCCTCCCCGGGAAAGTCTATGCCAGGGTACTGGAGAGGAGAATCCGGCCGATAGTAGAACCTCGGATTCAGGAGGAACAGTGTGGTTTTCGTCCCGGTCGTGGAACACTGGACCAGCTCTATACCCTCTACAGGGTGCTGGAGGGTGCATGGGAGTTTGCCCAACCAATCCACATGTGTTTTGTGGATTTAGAGAAGGCATTCGACTGTGTCCCTCGCGGCATCTTGTGGAGGGTGCTCTGGGAGTATGGGGTTCGGAGCCCTTTGCTAGGGGCTATCCGATCCCTGTACGACCGGAGCAGGAGCTTGGTTCGCATTGCCGGCAGTGAGTCAGACTTGTTCCCGGTGCATGTTGGTCTCCGGCAGGGCTGCCCTTTGTCGCCGGTTCTGTTCATAATTTTTATGGACAGAATTTCTAGGCGCAGCCAGGGGCCGGAGGGGGTCGGGTTTGGGGACCACACGATTTCATCTCTGCTTTTTGCGGATGATGTTGTCGTGCTGGCCTCATCAAACCAGGACCTCCAGCATGCACTGGAACGGTTTGCAGCCGAGTGTGAAGCGGCTGGGATGGGAATCAGCACCTCCAAATCCGAGGCCATGGTTCTCAGTCGGAAAAAGGTGGTTTGCCCGCTTCAGGTTGGTGGAGAGTTCCTGCCTCAAGTGGAGGAGTTCAAGTATCTTGGGGTCTTGTTCACGAGTGAGGGAAGGATGGAACGGGAGATTGACAGACGGATCGGTGCAGCTTCTGCAGTAATGCGGTCACTGTACCGGTCTGTCGTGGTGAAGAAGGAGCTGAGCCGCAAAGCGAAGCTCTCGATTTACTGGTCAATCTACGTTCCTACCCTCACCTATGGTCATGAGCTGTGGGTCATGACCAAAAGGACAAGATCCCGGATACAAGCGGCCGAAATGAGCTTTCTCCGCAGGGTGGCTGGGCGATCCCTTAGAGATAGGGTGAGAAGCTCGGTCACTCGGGAGGAGCTCAGAGTAGAGCCGCTGCTCCTCCACATCGAGAGGGGTCAGCTGAGGTGGCTCGGGCATCTTTTCCGGATGCCTCCTGGACGCCTTCCCGGGAAGGTGTTCCGGGCATGTCCCACCGGGAGGAGACCCCGGGGAAGACCTAGGACACGCTGGAGGGACTATGTCTCCCGGCTGGCCTGGGAACGCCTCGGTGTCCCCCCGGAAGAGCTGGAGGAAGTGTCTAGGGAGAGGGAAGTCTGGGCATCCCTGCTTAGACTGCTGCCCCCGCGACCCGGTCCCGGATAAGCGGAAGAAGATGGATGGATGGATGGATGGACAACGGTAGGAATATTGGGTGTCTGCTGTCATTTTAAGACCGAATGCATGGACCGAAAAAAATTACAAACATCAACTATGACATAACCGAGAAAATACTTGCGAGACGGGTAGACTCGTTTTTAACAATGTTGTGTGCATGTGTGTCCGTTCAAGGGCAAGGAAACGCAAAAGAGGATGAATTCGGTGTTCGAGCGCTGTCTGAAACGTGCCCCTCTCTCTCTCTCTCTCTCTCTCTCTCTCTCTGCGTGCGCGAGTCCCGATTTTCGCTCCTTTTGCGTTGAAAAATGTTTGAACACGTCCAAATTATACACTTTCACTCTATGATGGTTAAATTTAGTAGTTAATCCGCGAATCACATGCGTGCCGAACCGTGTGGCAGCTGGTCCGGACGGATTACAGATTAATGTAGCCTATAGGCATTTCTTCACCCCAAATTACATAGTAAAACTCTGACCCTGTCAAAAAAGGCAGAGTGCTTTTTACAATTGGGTTGGTTCATGTTCACACCTTAAACAAACCGTACCAGAGTTCGTTTGGCACCGGACCGAGACTACCTCTTCAGCCGGGTCTCGGTACGGTTGTTCGGTCCTCACCCGAGTGAGATTGCTGTATTCACACCTGCCCAAAAGATCCGCACCAAGGGGGGGAACAAACTTGAGTTCAATTCAATCGAACCAAACAAGACAGGTGTGAATACACCCTTAAACTGCTCTTATGAGGACACTCGACAAAACGGACATTTTGGGATAATTTGTGTGTGTTATGGTTTGTTCAAGCCCAAAAGAGAACTCGATACTGACGCGTGTCTTTTTTGTTTGTGTGTGTGTGTGTGTGTGTGTGTGTGTGTGTGTGTAAAAGGCAGGACTTACAGCGCGAAAAACATTCACATTAATAAGAGCGTGATCATAAAACGCTAGTCAATATATATATATATATATATATATATATATATATATATATATATATATATATAAAATATATATATATATATATAACCTTAAAGAAAAATAGTTATCTCTGCCTACATTTTGTTTCTGTCTGACCGGAGAAAGATTGTCCTGCCATTCACCTCAACAGCTCAGATGAAACTGAAGAGAAAATGGCCGACTTCACTTATTTTTTACTTCTAATGCTCAATTCACCTTCTTATACTATGCCCGAAAAGTATGTTCTCTTTTTGGGAAGAAAAGGTGCATACTTTTGAGTGTGTAGCAGAAGAGTAGACAAGCTTTGGGACAAAAACTATCACGCCTCTTGATCACTTGGAATCCAATATGGAGCTGATTATAAATTATACATTTGATTTACACGCCATTATATAGACCTGTGTGTATGTTTGGGCTGTTGGAGAAAATATATTTTTTTTTAAATCTAAATAAAAGTCTAATATCATACTCTATATAGAGTTGTGTGGTGTGACATGCTTCATGGCGCAATGCATGCTGGGAGCCATGAGTTTTATACCAGTGGTTTTATACTATGGGTGGCTCCCAGCATGCATTGCGGCATGAAGCATGTCACCATTGTCGATGGCTTTTGTCTTTGTATATAATTGTCCCCATTCATCCTTTTCAGCAACACCAGGCAAAAACTCGCAGGGTCATTGGAATAAAAACACAGGTACATAATCACAGTCTCTTGTCTTTGTCTATAATTGTCCCCAATCTGGCCTGTCCGTCTCTGACTCTGTGCTCGATCTCTTCTTCAGTCATAGTGATTTCTGTCGCTGCAGTCACTGTTCTCCTTCTTGCTCTTCTCTGGCTGATCTGCAGAAAAAGAGCTGGTGAGTTTTCAGATTTACTCCTTTACAACAATTAAAAACAGTTCAGATGAGCAAACAAACACATCATGTTCAGACTGTAAGTATCATAGAAACATGTGGATTATATGAAATTCTCAAACAGAAGTTTATTCCTGCTGAGAAATCCTGTAATGTCAATATCACAGAGTTATCAAGTCAACAATCATTTTTATTATTCATTTTAATGCTTCAACAAAATCTGATTGTTGAAAAAGCTTAATGCTTAACTTTCCGTCTTTTGCACATGTGTGTTTGATCATAAATACTCATATTTCATGAGGCACTTGTTTTCAGATAATAAAAGAGGGACTGTCGACTCTGCGGTGAGTTCAGTAATGCAGTGATTTAGATTTGATTACTGTCTTTAAAGCTCAATAAAGTGTCATTCATGCAGTTTAACTGTTTGTTCTGAAGGTCAAAGATGAGAATGATCATAAAGGGACGTATGAGACGATCAACATGTCCATTCCTCCCGCTGCAAGAGCCAATGTGAGTCCACTAAATCATCAAACATTACGTTCACTGTCTGTTCAATAATGTGATTTAAAAGCTTTTGTGTTCTTCTACATATTATAGTGAGAGATATGTCTGTTCTGTGTGTTAAACTTGACTCTCTGCACGTTTGCATTGATGTTTAGGAGCAGACAGATGATGTGACTTATTCTGAGGTCACTTCTTCCTATACAAAGCCAGTAAAATCACTCAATGTGAGTAGATACCAGCACATGAGTTTGACTCTCGGATAAATGAAGCTCATGCTCTAATAATAATAATAATAATAATAATAATAATAATAATCGCTGGGGTTCAAACATTGATGGACAGAATCTGTTCTTTCAGGATCATGATGATACAGTGACTTATGCTGCCATCAGAAGAAGAGCAGATCAACCGCAGGATGAACTTTACGCCTCTGTGAACAAGAACAAGACCTTCACAAATAAACATTAATGATACAGATCATGAGCTCATCATATCAGGAGCAGACGGGAAGATTTCATCTCTCTGGTGTTTGGAGGAATTATATATGTGTGTGTGAACGAGCAGATATTTGTTGAATGTCCTGTGAATATGAATGAGATTTATTGTGAATCATCATCTGGTCAGAGCACAGAATCTCATCTATATCATCACAGCTACAGTAAAGTTAGAGACTGAAGCCCTGATGTGTTTTCATACAGGCCAGACTCAATCTAGTGTCTCTCAAGCCTCTTCCATGACTGGAGTCTGTTTATCCGCTGGATTTCTGTCTGAAAACCTTCATCTTCATGCAGAAGCTCATGCTGAAATGATCCTCTTGCTTCAGCTTGTATATCAGCTGTTTCTTCTACAGAGAGACGTCCGTCTGAGAATTACATCAGTGTCTGCTCACATTATATTCTCATAAAATATCCTAAAATTTGACTTTGCAGTGTGTATATGTCACACAATTAAATGTCAGTTATTTCTTTCTTTTTTTCACATGTGACAATAAAGAGCATGAAAAATCATGAGTTAGAAGAAAAGTTTTTGTCTCTTCCATTCCTGTAAAAACAGACGTAACTAATCTTGATCTTGCTGGAAAGTATCAAAGTTAGAATTCACGTTTTAAATGAATACTTGTATGAAGGTAAAAGAGTGGCAAAATTCAAGAGCTTGTAGATTTGAATTTGAGAACAAAATATTAATATTTATAAGCTGAAATGTACCCTCATAGTTCTGATGTGAAAATCTGAATGTTTCGATTCACACAGACAATAAACTAGTCAGACGTTACCAACTAAGTCCAAACGTCGAGCGAAGGGTTCATTATGATGACCATTACACTGACCTCGTACCTTATGCACAACAATGATGTTGAAACCATCTGGTCATCTACAGCTTTAAGATGGTATGAGCTTCTGGAGTCGGGATTTCATCCCAGTTATAGGAATTTCGATCTCTGTTCTGGTGACTGAGAAGAAGGCTTTAGGTTTCCATGATTTGGTTGGATGTTGCTTCTCAACTCTGAAAGGTACAGTGCTGGAAGTTGAGAGGGAAAAAGCTGGGATCGTTCCTCATCTCTGACCCCATGCCTAAGTCAGATATAAGCTACAGCAATCAGCTTCACTAAACCACTGAAAGTGCTCTTTAACACGGACATTTAAAAGGACAGAAGGATGGATTTTCTGCTTCGAGTGATAGGACTAGCTGAGTGATCTTATATTTCTATAAATATTCAGATATAAGTGACCAAAAAAGCCATTTTAAAGTAGTTAAAACATCCAACTGGTAAAATTGTGTGTGCTTTCTTCTATTTTAAAACCCGTATGTTTAGCAGTAACTACAAAACTATTTGAGGAAAAAAATATGACTTATTTTCAATAAAAAAAAAAAGAAAGAAAAAAAAGGACTGACCCAGGAGCTTCTGAATGATAACAGCTCTAAACACTAGACAAGAGACACTAGACATTACCACCCTCTGAGCTACAAGGAAACGCTGAACATTTCGACACCATGTTTCGCAGTCTCTAGACACTTCCTCAATGTGGGATTGACTCTCTTTTGCAGCCTGTCTCTAGTGGCCAGTCGATGAACTGCAGTTTAAGTTACTTCTGTATCGGCTTCACAAGAGAGACCGGAAGGTTGCCGCCTTAAAGGTTCATATCTTTTTTCAAGAGAGTGATTTCTATCAGGATGACTCTGAACCAGACAATGTGGAAACAGACGATTCAGAACAGGACTATGTCTTGGTCAATATTACAGAAAACAGGAGTATGTTTGGCAGTAACTGCTATTTTAAGAAAAATAAATATATATTACTGATTTTATTTTTTTAAAGAAAGAAAAATAAAAAAATAGAGGGGACCTAGGATGATAACAGCACTAAACACTAGACAAGAGAGTCCATTACCACACTCTGAGCTACAAGGAAACGCTGAACATTTGGACACCATGTTTCACTTCCTCAAATCTGCTTCACAGCTTTATCAGCGCTTTAACCAGTTCTGAGAACAGAGCTATTCTCTGAACATGTTCAAATCATCCTGCAAAATCACCATCATCTGGAAATCACACTGAATGCTGCACTTGAAGTCCATTTCAGAGTCTTGCATATCTGAGCTTTCTCTATTCTCCTGATTAAAGGAGTCATAACCTGCAATTTTCACTTTTCCACGAGAATCAATGTATGTTATGATTGCCTAACGATTATACACTGGCCGGGAAGCCGATATTTAAAAGTGAAGCGTTTGTTTACCTCAGGATAAATAAACCAGCGTGCGTGCACGCGCATTCAAATACGAGATTTTGATTTCAGCCCCGTCTTGACGTCATGACGGGGCAGGATATACCATATATGGACACCTATGCCGCGGGAAGCCCGCCCCTCTCTCACTCATATTCAGTTCAGTCGAGAAAGATGGAGAAACGAGTACACACCTGAGTTGCTCTGTGGTTGACTGCCACAAACAACATGTAAATGTGTTTTCTCTACCAAAAACGGACCAAACTATCAGGGACCAGTGGATGAAATTCATTTTTAATGACGCTGTCCCAACAACCCTTTCAACTGGCTTATCGTTAGGAGTCTGCGCTAAACATTTCACACAGGAATCATACACAAATTTGGGGCAATATCAGGCGAAGCTGGCCTCGAAGCTCTGTTTGGAAAAAGGTGCAATTCCAACCATCAGAGACTTGCCTGAAATTGAAACGGTAAGACTGAGTTTTTATTGCTCTACTGTGTGTAACAAACAGCAGCTAACTGCTAATGCGGCTATTGTATGCTAGCGGGAGTATTAGCTTCGAGGTAAACATGGGGAATGGCTGCTAACGTTACTTTGCAAACAACAAATGACTGAGATCATCATGAATTCGGCTATTGTATATTGATTGCCTAACGCTTATATATGAGGCGCCGTCTAGTTTGTGTGTGTGTGTGTGTGCTCGCGTCTTATATGAGTATGTGCGCGAGTTTGTGTGTGTGTGCTCGCGTCTCATATGAGTATGTGCGTGGAGAGTTCATATACATATATGTGTGACTACTTAGTATGTATGCAAGCGTGTTTCATATATGTGACCCTGGACCACAAAACCAGTCTTATGTGTAATTTTTTTTAAATTGAGATTTATACATCATCTGAAAGCTGAATACATAATCTTTCCATTGATGTATGGTTTGTTAGGATAGGACAATATTTGGCCGAGATACAACTATTTGAAAATCTGGAATCTGAGGGTACAGAAAAATCGAAACATTGAGAAAATCTCCTTTAAAGTTGTCCATTTCTATTGGCGATAGTGCTGCATCCATTCACAAAAATAAATGTTTTATATATTTAAGGTGGGAAATTTACGAAATATCTTCATGGAACATGATCTTTACTTAATATCCTAATGATTTTTGGCATAAAAGAAAAATCTATAATTTTGACCCATACAATGTTTTGTTGGCTATTGCCACAAATATACCTGTGCAACATAAGACTGGTTTTGTGATCCAGGGTCACATATGTGTGCGTGAATGAAGTTTGATTTAAGCCCTAAACGGCGCCTCATACTTATACACTGGCCGGGAAGCCGGTCGCGGCCAGGTTGGGTTCATTCATAACTTGCGCCATGATGTCATTTTGGAATGATATGCTAAAGCGTTACCTGCGGTGTCAACCCCCTCCTTCCTGCCACCAATCAACGCTTCCCTCATTTGCATTATTAAAATGACCGTCCACGACAGCCAAAATATCGCATCAGATCTCGCCAGACAATAATGCCTTCAGAAATAAGGGTCTGAGGAGCTCTGTGTTTATTTTTTTTCCACTTTTCTTTTTTAGAAGGGCCTGAAAGACTATAATACAGCAGTAGGTATCCAAGGTAATACTAGGTTATTACTCCTTTAACTCTCTCAGTTAAATGATCTATAAGAGATCGTTTGAGGTTTTGCATATGTGATAGTCCTATTTCTCTTTATTTTGCAGATTTTAAACACACATACTTTTTACATGAAGCATTGCCTTTATCACATTTGCTGTCGATGAATAAATGATGTTACTGCCATGATGGTGTTGTTCCAGCATCTACCAGCAGAGGGTTGATGAGATTATCCAGTCAATTCCTGACCCAATCCCACAGGAAAACAGTGAGGATCAGGCACTCTTTTGAAAAGACAATTTTCCGGCTATACTTTTGGACTCTGCTCATATATATATCTCACAAAAAGGTGCTTGTATCCAGACTGTTTAATGTACAAGGGCAGCATGAATGTTCTTCTTATTGTGAATGTTTCATACATCCATATAGAATAGAATAGAATAAAATAGAATAGTCTTTATTGTCATTATACGCAGGTGCAATAAAACTCTACACAGCAAATTTACCAGTGTTAAATGAACACTGCTCAGTGTTTCTATGAGTCCAGAAATAAAGTAAATCTGGTCAGTAATAAGTGTGTCACGGAGTCACCAGATCCGCACGCTCCGCCCACTCGATCCCTCTCCCCGGAAGTCTGATTCACCGCTCCTGCACATCATCACCGACTCACACTATAAAGAGACACTTCCCTAGTGATGGCAAAATGAGGCTTCCTGAACCACTAAGACCTCGCAGCCCATTGCTTCACTCAAAGGGTCATTACTCGAAGCTTCATTCAGCATTGCTCACTAGTGACACCTAGCGACTGTGCAAAGAAACAGCAGACAAATAAATCAATACTGAACCAATGACCTGAGCAGACATTTGTCCATTGCCTGGGTATAAAATAAAATATGTCTGAATTTACTTGTGCAGAGACAACTGTCATACACAGTTCAGTAAAGGTGAATTTAGTGTTTTCAGGCGTTTTTCAAAAGTTTCTCATCCACACTGAAACGTCTGAAAACGCCTGAAAACGCTAGTGTGGACGGAGAGCATTTATAAACGAAAACGCCGTTTTCAAATGTATCCGGATTAATGTAGACGTACGTAGCCTTATTGATTCTAAATGTGCTGCATGTCCCCGCCGTAGAAGGCTGTCACCCAGCTGATGCTAAATGAGGCCTTCTAGCTTGCTCGTTACAGCGTGATTAAGCATCTTCATCAGAGGTATCACTTTGGAGGCAGACACCCTTTTCTCCCCCCCGAAAGCTCTACTGTATCCTGGCGGAAAGGGGCAAGAACATCTAAAGTATCCTGGACTGCCTCATACTCCAGGGCTGTAGGAGGGGTGACGTCAGTCTTTAGAGAGGTCAGGGCTGCCCCCACTGGCTCTCTCAGCTGACAGAGACGCTCCAGCATGTTACAAGTGCTGTTCCAGCGAGTGTCCACTTCAGTTATCATTTTCAGGACTGGTCTCCCCATCTGCTCCTGTACTTGGACCAGTCTCTCTTTTGCTGTAGTGCTGGTTCGGAAATAGGTCACGAGTTTCCTACATTTGGATCGAATGTCGTTGAAGCTACTGATGTCATCAAAAGATTTCCTCACAATAAGGTTTAGTGCATATCGCATGCCTAACATTCATTGATCTTACACATGCTATCATGTTGGCTGCAGCATCAGTTACCAGGCACTTCACTTCATCCTTTATGCCCCACTCCTCCATGAGCTTGATATGTCCAGTAGTTCTCAGCAGAATGACTCTTAGGGAAATGCTCTACACCTAGTAAAATAGTGCAGAGCTTGTCATTGTCATCTATAAAAGGACAAGTTACTGCTAGGTAGGCATCCATGTTTAGGGATGTCCACATGTCAGAGGAAAGGCTTATAGTCGCAACTGCTCTCTGGCCTTCTCCTTAGCCTCCTTGTGTTTATGATCATCAACCATGACCTTCAAAGCCTGTGGATAAAAATAAATGCAGCTACTCTTACTTTTAACTTGTTAAATAATGATGAACCGCTTTATTAATCACATACCTTTCGAGCTGGGATAACATAAGTGAGATCCAACACATGCAGGAGCTCCCTAAACCCATCATCATCCACAATGGAAAAGGGTTGGGGGCCCGTGATGACCATGTTAATCAGGGCCTCATTCACCATTTCTTTCTTGGAATCTATAATAAAATAAAATGCAGGTGTATTGTAGGAGCCTAAAATATCATTTAAATAATGTTTATTATTATTATTATTATCTATTACTTTGACTCCTGTGTGGATTGTTAGTAGTTTGTGCTTGCTCATGCAGTGCTCGATAATGCCTGAGCATGGAGGAGGTGTTATTGCTGTATGTCAGCTCCTTTAGGCACAGCAAGCATTTCACCTTGAAACATAAATGAATAGACATGAAATATAATACAGCCATATAGTGAGGATTATTTTAATATCAAGACAGAAATAATAATAATAATAATAATAATAATACACATACCTTATTGTGAGCAACAATTTCAAAATACTCCCAGACAGGGCAGGATTTCCTCTTTCTTGCTGGCTCCATTACAAGGAGAAAGGTCACAAAACGCGTTATGGTTATTGCATTATTATTATTATTTATTTTTTTTTTTTTATTTGAATGCTTTATTTCGGACATAAACATAAAACAAGTAACAAAGAAAGTAAACTGAAAAATAAAAAAGACAAACAAACCAACAATTAATGATAATAATATTAAACCAACATGTCCGAAAAGGAGTAGGATGAAGCATAAGCTTATTAAAACCTACCCCTTCTCCACTATTCAAGAAACAATCAGTTTTCCCTAATAAACATATTTACATAATACCTATCTACAAAAAATAGAAAATAAATAAATTAAGCAAACACATACATAAATTATTTACAAAAACACCCAATTGCTAACTCCCTTCCTCCTCCCTGTACCTTGTGAAAACCATGTGTTTGTACTGCTTCTTAAACTGGATCATGCTTGGACATCGCTTAAGCTCCACACCTAGACTGTTCCACAACCTCACTCCACAAACAGAAACACAAAAACCTTTTATAGTTGTACGTGCCCGCTGATGTTTTAAATTAAACTCCCCTCTCAAGTTATAACCCCCCTCTCTGTTAAAAAACAATTTTTGAATATTTCCCGGAAGTTTATTATGTATTGCTTTGTACATGATTTGTGCTGTTTGAAAATGAACCAGGTCAATTAATTTTAATGTTTTTGATTTTAAGAAAAGTAAATTTGTGTGCTCTCTGTAACCAGTATTATGTATTATTCTTATGGCTCTTTTCTGCAATATAAATAGTGATTGTATTGAACATTTATAAGTATTGCCCCATACCTCTGCACCATACTGTAAATATGGTAAAATCAATGAACAATAGAGAATGTGGAGTGATTTGTGGTCCAGAATATGTCTTGCTTTACTAAGAACAGAAATACTCCTTGACAATTTGCTGTAAACATATTTTATATGTGACTTCCAGTTTATTTTATCATCAATTATTACCCCAAGAAACTTATTTTCATTTACTCTTTCAATGCTCACCCCATCTATTTGTAACTGTACCTGTGTATTCTTATTACAATTACTGAATAATATGAATTTGGTTTTACTTAAGTTTATTGATAATTTGTTTCTATCAAACCACATTTTCATTTTACACATTTCAGAAGTAATCCTCACCAGTAGTTCATGCAAATCTCCCCCAGAACAGAAAATACTAGTGTCATCTGCAAATAATACTATTTTTAATGTTTTTGAAATGTTACATATATCATTGATATATAATAAGAACAGTTTTGGACCTAATACTGATCCCTGGGGGACGCCACAAACAATGTCCAAACATGATGATGAATATTCACCCAACTTCACAAATTGTTTTCTGTTGCTTAAATAACTTCTCACCCAGTGCAATACTAATCCCCTGATCCCATACCGTTCCAGTTTATTGATTAATATTTCGTGATTGATTGTGTCAAAAGCTTTTTTAAGATCAATGAATATTCCAATTGAATGCAGTCTTTGGTCTATTGCTTCTGTGATCAACTGAACTGATTCAGTTAATGCCAGTGATGTTGTATTGTTTGTTCTAAATCCATATTGACTGTCAGAAAGTAATTTGTATTTGTTTATGAAATTTTCTAATCGGTTATTGAATAGTTTTTCTAATATTTTTGAAAATTGTGAAAGTAAAGAAACAGGTCTGTAATTTGTGAAGTGGTGTCTATCCCCAGTTTTATACAATGGCACAACTTTTGCTATTTTCATTTTATTAGGAAATTTACCAGTTTGAAATGATAAATTACAGATGTATGTAAGTGGTTTTGAAATCCCATCAATTACTTTTTTTAAAACTTTCATATCAATTTCATTTAAATCGGTAGATGTTTTTCCTTTACAGTTATTTACTATATGTATTATTTCTTTTTCTTCAACTGCTGTAAGAAACATTGAACACGGATTTCTCACTATGAGATTATCCTCCCAATCCCCAGATGACAGTGAATCAGGAATTTTTTCTGCTAGGTTTGGTCCAACATTCACAAAAAAATTATTAAAACTATTTACCACATCATCCATATTATCTTTTTTCATATTGTTATCAATAAAATATTGAGGGTAGCTCTTTTGTTTCAAACCATTTTTAATAATGCTGTTCAATATGTTCCATGTTCCTTTAATATTGTTTTTGTTATTATCTAATATTTTACTATAGTAATCTTTCCTACATACCCTTATAATATTGGTTAACTTATTCTTATATTTTTTGTATTTATTTTCTGCCTCTTTAGTCCTTCGTTTTATGAATTCTCTATATAGTGTATTTTTCTTTTTACAGGCATTTTGTAATCCCTTCGTGAGCCATGGTTGATCTTTGTATTTTTGTTTTCTGTAATACTGTTTTATTGGACAATTTTTATCATATAATGATGTGAATATACTTAGAAAAGTTTCATATGCACTATCAACATTGCTTTCATTATATACCTTTTCCCAATTTAGTGCCAGTAGATTGTTCTTAAATGCAGTTATAGTTTCCGCTGTCCTTACTCGTCTGTATTTTAGTTTGTCTTCTGGCTGTTTTCTCTGGTTATTGCTATTATAAACAGTAAAAACCGGTAGGTGGTCACTGATGTCGTTAATTAATAATCCACTCACTGTATTATTGTCAATGTCATTAGTGAATATGTTATCGATTAAAGTAGCACAATGGGATGTGATTCTACTCGGTCTGGTAATTTTGGGGTATAAACTCATGCTGTACATTGTATTAATAAATTCATCAATAACTTTGTGCCTATTTGGATTAAGCAGGTCAATATTTAAATCACCACAGATAAATACAACTTTTTGATTAGTTTTTGAAAACATTCCCTCTATCCAGTTATTGAATGCTTCAATACTAGAGCCTGGTGCTCTGTATATACAGCTGATTATTACATTTTTACTTTTTTCTTCATATATTTCAATTGTTATACATTCTAATAAATTATCAATCACAGTTGTCATTTTTTCTACTACTTTATAGTTTAACATTTTATCTACATACACAGCCACTCCTCCTCCACTCTTGTTCTTTCTATTTATACAGTTAAATTCATATCCATCAAGTTCAAAATCCGTTCCTTTATCTTTATTTATCCATGTTTCTGATATAGCAATAATTTTAAATGGTTTTATAAACTGACTTTCAAACGGAAAGAATTTCAAACGGTGTACGCACAGAACAGAGGTGTGGGGTGAGCAAAGCTCATTATCATTTAAAGACACATGCACTGAAACGGCGTGCTGAAAACAGAGCTGTTTTTGACCAGGTGAAATTAGTGTTTTCTTACAATACTAATGAGAATTTTTAATTAAAGTATATTACAAACTTTTAATTTAGACCCTAAAGAATCATATTAGCTTGTACAAAAATGGCATTATATGACCCCTTTAAAAGAGAGAACACCAACTACAAGAAACAAAACAAACCCCCTGTAGCATTCCAGCCGGAATTTATTCAGACGATGCACTCAATGATCATAACTGATGGGCTATGGTGGGGTATTCCAACCCATTTATTCACAGTGTAACCATAGACACACCGTAAGAGCTGAAATCATGACATAAAACATAAAATCATTCACTTAATATTAACATGTTTCACTTTTAACTTGCTGGTACATAGGATGAGCATAGCACGCGCTAGCGCTAGCATGCTGGCTAACTCTGGAACTTGATAACATTCAGGAAATACATTTACAAATTATCTGAAAATTAAACAACACAAACTCCACAAAATACCTGTTCGCCTTCCAGCTAGATGCTAAATTAAAGGATGGAAAACGATTCCTTTTTGATCAGTAACTTTCTTCCAGTAAACAAACAGTAGCGTTTCACTTTCCTTCTCATTTCTTCATTGAATAGACGCATGCGCAAATTGCGCATGAAAGGGAAACCACATCACTGTCTTCACAATAAAAGCCATGTGAACATTATAAAGTAAAATTCGCTTAGGGATATTAAATTCTGAGCAATATCATTTAAAACATTTACACCCCCCAAAAAACTAGCGGACACTCGAGGAGGACTGACCGGCCACTGGCGAGAGCCCACTCTAAAATTCCCAAGTAAAATTCACCAAAAATGTGCCAAAAAAAAAAAAGAAGAGACAAACACACACCACACGCACACACACACACAGAGAAAAGATGTGCACACCACAGTGTACATGCAGCACCAACGGAGGGTATCCACCAGAGACCACACCCGCCTTCTAACCAGCACCCCTCAGTGATCCGCTAAAACAACAAAACAAGAATAAAACAAATTAGTGGTTCTCAGAATAAAAGAAAGCTCAGAAACTGACCATTATAGTTTAAGCAGACTCTTATGTAGACTAATAACAGCAGCAATACCCAGCCTTACTAGACGCGTCACAATATTAAATATTAAATTAATAAACAGACCTTAACCAACAAAACCAAAAGAAAGAAAAAGGTTACATTTCCCAAAAAGTGATAAAAGGGGGGAGGAAAGACAGCAGTGGCAAATCCTAAAGAAAACCAAATAAACAAATGTTACATCAGATAAATATAACATCAAATAAACATGATAAACTACACAAATAAATATTGCCACTCCCCCAGCTACATCACTCCAAAAACACATAAAACCCTACCGGTGCTCTGATGGGTTGAACAGCATCACAGCGCCATTTTCAATGGTCACTAACACACGTCCACCAGCCCCACGACCATCAGGGAGATCTAATCAGCCGAAAACAAATCCCTACAAATTGTTAAAAGCAAGTCACAAATTTCAAACTAAATGAAAATCATTCTGACCTACCTCTCACTCAATATACAGCACCCACACACAAGCGTGGGGGAAACAGCCTACAAACAAAACAAACAGGGATCACTTAAAAGATAGTACTATCCGAACTTCGCTTAGGGGTAGTGATGTGACGTTTGGCACAGAGGCTTCGAAGCTTGTATCAAAAAAACAAAACATCACACAGTGAAGCAGTGTATCGGAGCTTGATTCGTTTTGCCATAACCACGTGATCTGTGACGTCTGAAGCTTCGTTTCCCAGTTCACAAGCACTTCACCATTCCACAATAATTTTATTTTATTTTGATTATATATGCCTACATGAGCCTTGCCTATGAACTCGTAGGATTAGGACTGAGGCTAAAGTTTATGTGAATAAGGCTGCATTTGTAGATCATACTGTTGTTTGATAGAACTACATCAACACTAACACATGGATTATGAGGATTAATTGTATTGCTTTGTGGTTTACAGAGCACAAAGAGATTTATTAAATGAAACAATAAAAAAATGGATGGGTCTTCTGGGACAGAAAGGCAGCTTTTCCACCTTTTGACCACAAGATGTCGTTAGTGTGCAATGTGTTGAAAAGCTTCGAGTAATGAACCATTTTACAATACATTCAAGGGGAAAGCCCCAGTGCTTCACAAAGCTTCATTTCACCATCACTACTTAGGGGGCAACAGTAAATACAGAATGTGGAGTGAAAGTAGCAACAACGATTACCTTCTTTGAAGTCTCAAACGGAAAACAAAGCCAGTAGCCCACGCAAACCACTGCTCTTCCGGTCTTATGGGCATTTCACACAGGACGCGGTATGCGCGGCGCTGCGCTATAAAACCCATTCATCTCAATGGCTTGCGCCGCGCAAGGACGTTTTGTTTCTGCGTCGACCAAAGCGCAAGCGCAGCGGTGCGCATCATTGGCGTGCTCACGCGCATGCCGCGGTCAAAGTTCAAAATAGTTCAACTTTTGCAGCTGCGTGCTCTGACGATTACCAGCACGGCCAATAGAATCGGGGGGTCCAAACAAGCACGGAAATCAAAATGGATGAAAGTAAATTATATTAAGACATCGTATGGTATGATCGATCGTCTCATAGACAGACAGATTTACATTAAAAATAGTTGTGTTTTAAAAGCCATGTAACTTGTAGGTAGTCAATGTGTGTAAACAGTTTTTCCGCGTTGTATCTGAAGGGCAACGCTGAACCCAGCGGCAAGCAACGCACATACCGCGTCCTGTGTGAAAGGCCCATTAAACAGCGCACGGAAATCTAATCGCGTGCACAACGCCGCCCACAGAGAAACGCTCTTAAAGGGGCCATGTCACTTTTACCTTGCGATAGATAGATAGATAGATAGATAGATAGATAGATAGATAGATAGATAGATAGAGGCGGATCTGATCTATTTCTCAGGGCTGGAGAGAGTAAAGCAGAACATTATAATCCATGTGTAGAAACTCTTCCTGAAGACATTTAATATCTGCTTTACAGACGCTCATGAAGTGTGTGCAGATACTTTCTGTTTCACCAAACTGGAGCTGATGTTTCAAAATACTTTAAAAACTTAATTTTCTACAAGTTAGTCATGGATAGTGGAAATCTTTTCAGTAGCAAAACTATTTTTTCACTAATAATGTAATAATCATATTTCTGGATTTTAACGTAATGCGGGAAACTGCTAAAAGAAAGAAGTGAGACTAACAGTAATTCTCTCGTGTGCAAAAGTAGCCAATAAACTGTTCAGAGCAGATGTGTGTTGAGACAGTGTGGTTCACAGTATATGCACTTCTCACACGTTTCACACACACTTAAAGCAACACTTTAGTGTCACTATAGCAACTCTAGTTTATAGTCTCAAACAGAAAACAAAGCCAGTAGCCCACGCAAACAACTGCTCTTCCGGTCTTAAAAAGTAATTTAATCACGTACACAACTCCGCCCACAAAGAAACACTCTTAAAGGGGCCATGACACTTTTACCTTGTCTTACCTTTTCATTAATAATGTAATAATTGTATTTCTAGATTTTAACGGCATGTGGGAAACTGCTAAAATAAAGAAGTGAGACTAACAGTAAATCTCTCGTGTGCAAAAGTAGCCAATAAACTCTTCAGAGCAGATGTGTGTTGAGACAGTGTGTTCACTCATTTGATGAGATCATAGGAAGTGAGTAACCAGCTGATGCTGATGATGTTTAAAGGAAGAGCTGTGACTATATATAATGAAGAGGAGGAGCTGTAATGAAGAGAAAGAGCTGTAACTATATATAATGATGAGAAAGACTGACAGAAACACAAAATGGCTGATAAGTGTGATCTGTGTCTGCTGGGACTGATCATTCTCTCTTCACTTCTCACAGGTAAAGAAATCTGTATTTTCTCTAAAGACATTGTAGGATTGTAAATTATATTTGAAATGAACAAAGACGTTTGCTTTACTGTTTTCCACCCCCTCTTTCTACCACAATGACCATCTGTAGCTCCTAACGGCACAGAGGGGCTGATAGTGATCACTGTAGGCCAAGATGTGTGTACTTCAGGGGTCGATGAATTGTCACACATTTAGTACCGTGGGGGAAGTTGTAATTATCTGATTGGTCAGTTTGAACGTCTCACATTTGGGTTTTAGTCACATGGTCAGAAAAGGATAAAAGAAGATTGTAACAGTTGCTCTGTCTCTTTTATTCTCTGGGTCCCTTTCTTGGGTCTCTCTCTCTCTCTCTCTCTCTCTCTCTCTCTCTCTCTCTCTCTCTCTCTCTCTCTCTCTCTCTCTCTCTCTCTCTGGTAACATTTTACATATATGCTAGGTACAATTATTGGTACAAGTTATCATCTCATTTCATTTATTTTGTAACTATTTTAAGTATAACTATAACCATGTTGTCAATAATCCTTAAAACTAATAAACTTTCAATTACAAATAATGTGCTAACTAGTTTTGATTTGGTATTGACTTGCTATATAATATAATAGTAGTGCTATCTATTGCAATACAATACCGTCACTCTCTATAGCAACGCTCTCCCACATATTAATCTATTGTAACTGCGCTTATTTCCGTCATTGGTATAAGTGGCAGTGGGTGGAATAGACAAGACATGTACAGTTTTCTACCATCTTGCTGACAACGTTTCTTTAGTCACTCGTCAGTCCTGCAGGAAATCCTCCCTTACAACATTTAGTG
Source organism: Squalius cephalus (assembly GCF_949319135.1). Classification (NCBI taxonomy): domain Eukaryota; kingdom Metazoa; phylum Chordata; class Actinopteri; order Cypriniformes; family Leuciscidae; genus Squalius; species Squalius cephalus. The sequence goes on from NC_137122.1 coordinate 8,896,635, forward strand.
GAATTAGTCTGGAAAGAGTTAATTTGAACATGCTCAGTTTATTCTTGCACACATTCACGTTGTGATCTCAGAGTTGTGTATTGATACACACAGATCATACTGTATTATTCCTGATACTGGACATAGTGTCACTCAAACATCTGATGATGAAGAATTATCTTCATATTAAGAGTGTGTCAGTGATTTGAACAGCTCTCTGATAAAGACTAATAGTTTATTCTGGAGAGTGTGTTGTTTGCTTTAAGTGAGGAACAATACTATGATTTAAAACTTCTGCTTTTTATGCTGGTATGTTTTATGGTTTAATTTATTAATATATATCATAATGATCACTGAGATATACTGTGTTTCAGGAACCAGTGGAGTGGATGATCATGTGTTCATCAGTTCTGGTGAAAATGTCTCTCTGCCCTGTAATAATGCTCTTTCTGACTGCAAATCAACTACATGGATCTACTATAACATATTCAGACGTTCAGAGATAGTTGCACTGATTACTAAAGGGATAAAGAAGAAAGACACAGAGAAACATGAGAGACTGAGTCTGAAGTCTGACTGCTCTCTGAACATCAAGAACGTCACAGGAGAAGAAGATCATGGATTATACAGATGCAGACAATATGTGGATGGACAGAAACAAGGATCTGATGCACATGTTTTTCTGCATGTTCTTCATGGTAAGTTTATGATTATGTGGTCAATTTAAAATTCTCCCTTTAAACTCAGATGATGATTGAAGAGTCTGTGATTTGTGATTTGTGTTCAGTTTCAGTGTCTCCATCATCATCATCATCTTCATCCTCACAGACTGAGATCAGTCCAGGCCGCTCTGTGACTCTCTCCTGTCAGTTGTATTCATATACAGGATCTGGATTCTCCTGTGATAAATGGGTCAGTTCTGAGGGAGTTGAGCTGTTGTGGGTGAATCAGACTGGTGTTGATCTGAAGACAGACTCCAGATACCAGATATTATCATCATCAGATCAATATCGCTGTATCATCATCACTCTGACTACAACACTCCTGAATGAAGATGACAACAGAGAGTGGAGATGTCAGCTTACTCACAGAAATCAAGTCAAGACCTCAGTCAGATACACTGTCAAGTATTCAGGTGAGAAGACAGTGTTAGAAGAGCCTCATAATGTCAGTAACACTAAGGTCTATCAGTATCACTGAACCAGAACAAACTGAGGGAACAAAAGCTTCTTTGACTCTCAGAGAAGAGTAACTCAAAGCATTGCTTCAAACTAATGAACTGCAGTGAAGTAACAGTCCAAAACGTGATGCTGGAAATAATAAAGGAATTGAAACTTGACCGCAAAAATATTAACTTTTTATGTAATATGATGATCAAAGTTAAAATATGATGGTCATATTGTACAGCACATGTGTCAAACTCCAGTCCTGGAGGGCCACTGTCCTGCAGAGTTTATCTCCAACCAGCCTGGAAGTTTCTAGTAATCCTGAAGACCTTGATTAGCTGGATCAGGTGTGTTTAATTAGGGTTGAAGCTAAACTCTGCAGGGTTGTAGCCCTCCAGGAACTGAGTTTGACACCCCTGTTGTACAGTATTAATGATCTGAACTAACATTCATCTTCACAGCTCAAGCTGATTCAACGACAGCAGTGAATCCAGTCCACATCACACACTCTCAGGATCCCTCAACTATAAACACACACGTTTCTAAAGGTACATCATCACTGTCTTTCTCACATCAGTGCTTTTCAGAGCATAATGCTAGAGTTATCTTCAGTGTTAACTCATCAAAATATGACTGTCATATTCTACAGTATGATTGTCACATTGAGTTGTTGTTTTAGTTTCATTTCATGGACTTTTATGGTGTGTCCCAATTAGCGTACTTATGCATATTCTAGGACATGTTTAGTATAAACAGTGAGAGTAGTGTGTTCATATAACACTCCGGTTCTTTCACTCGATTCTCCCAGAAAGCGTCACATGAAGACGATATGTTGAGCTCATCCATGCAGCTGTCCCAATTACTTATGCATATTCTAGGACAGCCATTCCCAAACTGTGGTCCGTGAGGGTACTGCAGGTGGTCCGTGGAAAGGCAAAATAAAATATAAAATAATATATTTTTTTTTACCTTCATTTTACTAGGAAATTCCCATTAAAAAAAAGTAAAAAGAATATGTAGGCCTATATTGATATAACATTTTAATTAAATTGTCAAGTTATTGTGTGATTACTAAAATAGCCTTGTGGTGTTCTGCCGTGACATTCAAGTTCAGTGCCGTTAGAACCACAACATTGGTTCGGTGGACAGCAACACGTTCTCTGAAGAGAAAAGGGCAGAGGCAAATCTCATTATCACATCACATGCATAGCCTTTAATGGTGCGTTCACAACGGACGAAATTTCGCTTCAAACTTTTGTTTTTATTGGTACAAAGTGGTCAAGCGTATCACTAGACGCAGCAGGCGCGAATTTGACATATGATCCCTTTTTGAATTTGACGCGCTCGCGTCCGGTGTGAACGCACTGTGGCATAGGCAGTTTATATGAAACGAAATGTTTATAAATGGAATGAATAAGGCCTGTTATTATTTTAATTTCCAGTTAGTTTCTTGATTTCGCGTTTCTGAAATGTTTTGCTGATGTGCTGTTAAGTGGACAAACTCAAGCCTAGGTACTTTTTGAGGACTTGTAAAACTCTGAAGATTAAAAATCACCTAAAATCGCCAAAGGTTTTGAAATGTTGACTATATTCCAGTGTTCTTATTACTGTATAGATTTCATACTCCATTGCTATGGAAATAAGCATGTTGTTCAAATGAACCTGATTATGCCCTCGGGCGCTTCAGTAAATAAATAAATATATGTGGCAGCCGTTGTGTGCAGTAGGCTAAACTTGCTTTTAACAAGCCTGTTGTACTGATATGATGACCAATGATAGTTTTAGTGCTAGTAAGCCTATTTAGAGGTGTGGATTAATTCAGGTAGGACTCTGAGACATATTTTATTATGAGGTGGAAAATTATCAAAAAACATACATGTAAAAGTAAACAAAACAAAATAAGAGAGAAACACAAAATAAGCCGTACACTCGTAATGCTCGGCAACAAGTTTAACAGATAAAACTTCAGTTATTCATCAAGTCTGGGTGTCTTATGACCCCAATATGAAATAAACTGATTTAAATATATTTTTAAAATATATATTTTTGACCCTAAAGAATAATAGTTATCTCTGCCTACATTTTGTTTCTGTCTGACCGGAGAAAGTTTGTCCTGCCATTCACCTCAACAGCTCAGATGAAACTGAAGAGAAAATGGCCGACTTCACTTATTTTTTACTCTAATGCTCAATTCGCCTTCTTATACTACGCCCTAAAAGTATGTGCTCTTTTTTTGTGAGAAAAAAAAAAAAGAAAAAAAAACCTACATTGTTTCAGCCCAGATCCGGCCCACATCTGGCACATGTGGAAAGATGATCTGGCCCACATGCAGCGTGGAATGACGGCCTTTGGGTGGACCGCTCCTGTTTGCCAGATCCGCTCCTGTTTGCCAGATCCGCTCCTGTTTGCAAAATAGTAATAAGTGAAGCTGGTAATGCTGTTTGTGGAGTTGTTTAATCCTCCTCTGCTGAGATCTACACAGATTTAATGTCTTTACTCTTCAGTTGATTTCATCTAAGGCTGTGGCTGAAGTCAGTTGTAGTTCTTGTGTTTCTGCTCGTCTCTTTTTCTGTTCTCTTCTTTCCTTCAGTGATTCTGCTTGTTAACAGGCTTATTAAGGCTGAGATGACTCCATATTTAATATACACAGGTTTTGTGGCTCAGTAAGGTCCAGTTCTGGTTTATTTCTTTGCTCTTGGCTGACATGTGGCATTGTTATGGCCTGCTTGTGGCCCAGATCTGGCAAACAGGAGCGGTCCGCCCAAGGGCCGTCATTCCACGCTGCATGTGGGCCAGATCATCTTTCCACATGTGCCAGACGTGGGCCGGCTCTGGGATGTCACAATGTTGCTATGTGGGTTATAGCTAGCCTAACGGCTAAGATGCTAACAGACTTTTTCGAAGACACTAAACCATTTCTGTAAACGAAATATTCAACAGAAGCGTATCAATTACATGTAAGAAAGTGTCAGGAACAGTTGTGTGTATTATTTGTGTAACTTTAGGGCATAGACTTGCCTGAAAGCCGTGAAAACAACAGTGAGACAGAGTTTTTTGCAGCTTGTCTGTTGAGTTGCCCCATTTTAAATCATACACTCATTGGGAGCTGAGTCCCGCTAAAATGAAAATCCTGTGTGAAGATTAAGTATTATGTGATGATGATGTTGTGTATATGTGGCATTATGTGTTGAACTGAACTAACAGACGTGATCCACAGATCCAGGAGAAACTGAAGTCAGTGTGACTGCTGGATCATTATACAGAGGTACGACACGTTCATTTATACTGACAGCTTTATAACATTAAACTATCAGTCAGTCTGTAAAAGCTTCATCAATAACTGTTGATAGTTGAATACCCTTGACTTCAGTCATGTACAGTTTCTCTTCTTCCTCTCATGTTTCCTGCAGTGATTGTGACTATTGTTGAGATGGCAGTGTTTGCTGCTCCTACTGTGATTCTTCTTCAGATCATCTGTGCAAGAAGAGCTGGTGAGTTTTGAGCCGCACACAATCTGATGATTCACACTCATCTGATCTGGAACAATCTGCAATCATGATAAAAACACATACGAGAGGTCAGTCAATGCTTTTATTTTGCAGGGAGGAAGGACTCGAAGCACCCAGAGGAAATAGAGATGCCGACAATATTACAATAAAATACTGATGAGTTTAGAGCCAATCTGCAGCAATATTTACAATAGCAGAAACTTACAGAGGATTGTTCATTGTTTTATTTTCTTCTTCTCAGAAAACAGAGAAAAAACTCTGATCACAATGAAGAAATAGTGACACCAAGTTTAGATTACATTTTCTTGTGCTTCATATATAAACTGCTTTAAATATAATATTAAATAAAGTAATGGACAGATTCAGACTGTATAATCTCTCTCTGTTCTGTGTGATGGAGCTGATTTGGTGATTCTTGTATCTTGTCTGTTCATTCCTGTTTTTAGCATCTTTTATTTTTTTAATTTTGAATGATTACCGTATTTTTCGGACTATAAGTCGCATCAGTCAAAAAATGCGTCATGAAGAGGAAAAAAACATATATAAGTCGCACTGGACTATAAGTCGCATTTATTTAGAAATTTATTTCACAAAATCCAAGACCAAGAACAGACATTTAATCAATATAGGCAAGTTATTCAACTACACAGAACAACAGGCTGAATAGGTGTCCGGTGTGTTAACGCAACACATTAACAGTTATTCAGCTACACAATAGCATAAATAACATATACCTGGGAGGCTGAATAGGCTAAATTAACATAAGCCAGCGAGTCCAACAAGAAATTTACCAGTAAACAAGTTCACCAAGCTCCCGCAATCTCATTCCAAATCATTTTCTTCATCCCTTTGTGTCGCTTCTGAACAACTCCGCCAACTAGAGCGCCCTCTCGCAGCTGTAGACGGTAATGTTTTCTCTTGGTTCATCTCAGTCTGAATTAATTTTGATATATAAGTCGCACCTGATTATAAGTCGCAGGACCAGCCAAGCTATGAAAAAAAGTGCGACTTATAGTCCGGAAAATACGGTAATGCTAATTTTCTTAATAAAACCTAGTAACCCACAAGCTTCATTACACCGTCTAATGTAGATAAACTGCCGCGCTTGTGACAGGGCGCATGTTTAACTGAAAGAACGAGCAGAGAGAGAGAGACCCCGGTCGCGCGCACACACTCTCTCTCTCTCTTCGGAGCCAGGCGAAAATGTAAACAAGACTTCACCGTCTCCAAACTAGATGCTGTCTTGCTCTCTCTCCCTCGCACATATTAATCAAAATAAATAGACATGGTGGTAAAAGGTCGGAAGACCAAAGTTTCATGTGTAAATACAGTAACACACCATTGCGATACATCCATATGAAGACGTTGTTCTGCAGGTTCGTCGTCTTCATTTTCATCTCGCTCCGGCTCCGACTCTGGCTCGAACATGTAAGGCTGGCTGGACAAGTCTTCCGGTGTTGACATTTTGTTAATAACGTGTGAATAAAAAGTTTCTGTGCCGCTAGATAATCGTATCTCTGCTATCAAACTACAAAAATGGCCGAACGGGGTGGAGTTGAACCTCTGCAACCTGGAGAGGGGGCGGGGTATGAAGTGTCTCAATTGTATTTAAAGAGACCGCACCAAAACGAGTTGCTCTCAGACGCACATCAGGAAAGGGGTAGAAAAGGGGCCTGTGGAGCTATAATAATGAGGAATTCAGACCCAAGCATTGCAGTTCCGTTTTATATAGACTAAAAATGTATGATTTATATGTAAAAAGGAACGATTTAAAAGCATGATATGTCTCCTTTAAATACAGTAATGGACAGACTCAGACTGTATAATCTCTCTCTGTTCTGTGTGATGGAGCTGATTTGTTGATTCTTGGATCTTGTCTGTTCATTCCTGTCTTAATAAAACCTCTGCAATTGTGTTTAACCCTCTGAGGTCTGAGCTGTTTTCTGGGCCCTGGAGGTGTTCTGACATGCTCTGACATTTCTGGTTATTTCTGTTACTTGTGACATTTTCATGGCTAAAGTCTAATTACACTGTATTCAGCACAAACTCTGCTACAATAATATATCAGCAGCATGTATGTAAAAGTTTGTAGTTTTGAGATAATGACATTTATGCGTGGTTTGTGAAAATACAAAAATAAATTCTCACTGAAATAAGGTCATGAAACCCCTACTGATTATTTCTTCACAAGACTTTTGAAAATTGTATCACGTAGCCTAGAATATTCTCTCTCTCTCTCTCTCTCTCTCTCTCTGTATGCACGCAGATGGGTGTGAGTCCCGATCTTCGCCTCTTCCTCTGCGTTTAAAATTGTTTGAATATGTAAATTGGCAAGACAAAACATGTCCAAATTGTAAACTTTCACTCTATGATGGTTAAATTCAGCAGTTAAGTGATCGATCGGATAGCTCTTATATTATTTGTTTGTTTTTTCACAGAGATTAATCACATCCCAAAAGATAATGGATTTATGAAAATGTATAGATAATAAATGCTTAAGGAAAAATCTAAATATATATAAAACCTATGAAATGTAAAGCATTAAAAAATACTAAAAAGCATATCTATATAATAATAAATAAATAAATAAATAGATAGATAAATAAAACACACTTTAAAAAATGGCACCCCCCTGCTGGACAATACGTGTAGAAGCAACCTTCTAATAAACATTACATATCGAGCAGCTGTGTAGTCGTTTCATAAAATATTATAAGTAAAATTTTATACAGTATATATAAAATTTTAAATCTACAACGCAAGAAGTGTTTTTACAGAGATTAAGCACATCCCAAAAGATAATGGATTTATGAAAAGTTATAGATAATAAATGCTTAAGGAAAAATCTAAATATATCAAACCTATAAGATGCATTCAAAAATACTAATAAGCATATCTATACAATAATTAATAAATAAAAAAATAAAAAAATTAAACGCGCTTTAAAAACAATTAACAACAATACCCTCAGCCATTAGACATTGCAAATACAGCAACGATCCCCCTGCTGGACAAAAAGTATATAGACGCATCAAACTGGGGTGAAATCCTGTGATTCCTAGAACCTTGCATAGCATAAAGACATTGCAAATATAATCAAAGGCTTTTTAAAAAGTTATTTTAAAATCAGAGACTGTAATTAAATATATCCTCAAATCGGAAAGATCTAGTATTACTTTGAAATATAATGTCAAAACATTAATCCCGTCTCTCCGTCAGAGAAATGCAGGGTTTGAACCTCAGGCATCGTTACAGAAACACCATAGCTATCACGGATGCATGCTATGGGGCGTTATGCTATGCAATCTTATGCATGCATCAAATAGCCATGTGCGAAAATACAGCAAATACGTTAAAAAATGAATATCGGTGAAACACACCATAGCAAATGACATAAAAATACATGCGGCCTCGAGCGATCAAAGCAACGCATCTGAAAAGACTGGCGAAGCACCCAGAAATGCATGAATTACGAATTGCCAGCCAAATAAATAGAAAATGGTGGTATCATTCACTGACTAGGTCAACATTATTTACACAACATATCGTAAACATTTAATTAAGCTTATTCTAGACAATATTCATTAATATTGATAATAATAATTAAAAACTTATTTCAGCAACAGATATCATCGTTTAAATCATACCACTTTTCAAATAAAATAATTACACCCAATCACAGTTTAAAACTATAAAGAAAATTTAGCTCTTACCATGAAAAACGTGAAAAAACAATAAGGGTCTTGCGTGACCTAAGCCAAACTACTATTGAAACCCCCGTGTGTTGACTGAAGCATAACGCGCTCAAGCCGTTTCATACATATTATTAGTAAGATATTGTGTATAAATTTATTCAGTTTAAACATTTTAATGGTATAGGTCAATATAAAGGCTCATTAGTTTTAATGCATTCTGATAATCTGTATTTAACAACAGAACCTTTATCAATGACCCTTGGTTTTATAACTAAAAATGAATTGTTTAAATCATTTTGACTCGTAGTAAATAGACCCAAATTATAACCCGTCAAAATGTAACGAATTAATGTTTATCTCTGGGTTGTTGAATAATTTGGTCTGATGTGAAAAGTATATTCACAAGTATATGTGTAACGTTATAGGTTACTATATTTAATTGTAGATTATCTTAAAATAAATGAAAAAAAAGCAGAGTCGTTTACCAATTAAAAAATAAACCTAATAAATGAGGAGGGCAATATTGTATTAATACATTTCTTTATATCCAGTGAAACTTAATTTTTTTCAGGCGTTCAGACGCCAGTCAGTCTGGGTTGGTGTTGCATCGCTGGGGTCGAGGCGAGAGGATGTTTATCCGGACAGTATGTGTCAGAAATATCGCTTGGGTCTAGACCGGGTGACGCCAGAACCCCTGTGTTCGGGTACAAATGGTTTGGGGGCTATTAATCGTTCAATAATAAAACGAGGTGTTATTTCCCACCATAAAACCAAAAACACACCAGCTCAGACAGGATGGCAACAGATATGAGATTTTATGATAGGAGACAGTTGTGATCATAATTTCATCGTTCTACGGATATTATCCTGCTATAATAAAAAACACCCCTGAAAAACATTCACATCATTGTCACACCAAGCAGATTGCAGTCATAAACACACATCCATAAACCTCACACAACCACACAGGGTCAAAGGTCACATACCAACTGGTCGTCATAAAACCCCATATATGGACATATCCTGTCATAAAACAATAAATCATAGGGGTCATAAATCAAAAGTGACACAAGCTACAGCTTATCAACTACTCGGGTTCTTCCAGTCGGATCTCCGTATCCAGGCTTGTGTTGTTTTAGTGAAGGGACATTCGAAGCCTTGTTTGATTGCAGTGCCTCGAGAAGGGTTTGAACTCGGCCTGAAGACACTGGAAGAAATATTGACTTCCACTTCTCTCAGTCCAGTCCATATTACTCACTTTCACCCTCTTTTATCCAGTCTAAATGACTCCATCATTCCCCTCTGTTCAACAAAAGCACTGCCCAGTTACAAAATTATGAAACAACAAAACTTCAGAGAACTCATTTATTTATTTATACATGTGTTTATGCTTGTATATGTTAATATATCATGACCCATGTAACACATCTTGGTGCTGTCAAGACTCCTGAGGATTTTTGTTCTGCACAATATTAGCATTGACCAGCAGGTGTCGCTGTGTGCATTCGAAACCTCGAGAAATCAACCACTTTCACACACATCAGGCTGAAGCTTAATCTCACCATCACTACCTTCAGGTTCACTTAGCTCAACAGTTATACGGTATATTCGCACACACACACACATATATATATATATATATATATATATATATATATATATATATATATATATAATTACAGTAGTAAATCACTTGCAACATTTTTTGAACAATGTCTAAAAATGTAAACAAAATATGAGTTTTGGTTTCTTGCCACTGTCACATTCGGCTTGCTCAGTTAATTAATATTCTGAAAATAATATAATAACTGTACATGACCTTTTATATGAGAACACAGAATAATTTAATTGAATTGAGCTGGATAATGACACTATTGTCTTCAATAGAGGTGAAGTTTACAGAACATCTTCAGTTTGCTGTATACAGTGACACTTCACATGAGAGCATCCGCTAAAGAATGAGTCTCTTTCAGACTGTAAAGTTCGACGTCACATCAGAACGCACCGATGAATTGGGATCTGGCCTGAGAGATTCTGCTGTTTATTCAGCTTGAAAGAGTGATCATTCCCCCTGTGCGCTTCAGCACTATAAAGAGAGATACAGTTCCCTGAAAGAGCGTTATACACGTGTGACACTGCGTCTCTTTCAAGATGTCGTTCCACCCGTGTGTTTCCTGGCGCCGGCTGATGGTCACGATCGTTGCCTGGCGTGTTTGGGCATTAAGCTCACTGAGGTAGAGGTCGTGGTTCAGTGATGTTCTCACTGCGGGAAGATGATCATCTCAGTGTTACGGTCGAGACTCCAATACCTCAGGAGTGTTCTGGAAAGGAAATAATTGTTTAAGCTCTGGTGTTACCCGGACACATTTAAATGGTGAACAGACATGAAGTAAAGCTTGTTATGATGTGTTACTCCCAGTGTCCGTCTCATGCTTTCCGCTCACATAACATGATGTCAGAAGTTTAGGAAAAATCATTTAACTGTTAGTTGCGATGCCACCATAAATACTCGGGAGAGAGTGTGTGCGCGGACAGAAACGAAGGTTAAAGCGGAGATCGGAGAAGCCGCGAGTGAGCGAGATGGAGAAAAGAGGACAGATGAGCTGGTGAGATACAGCAGGAAAATAAAAGGAGGTGACAATGGATGATGAAGCAGCAAGTATGCGGCATCTGATGCCGTCGCTGATCCCCCCAGGCAAGTTTGATTTCAACCATATTAGTGAATGGCCCAAATGGACACGACGCTTTGAGCGTTATAGAATCGCGTCAGGCCTAGACAAGCAGTCACGAGAATATCAGGTTAATACGTTTATGTATACCATCGGTGACGGAGCTGAAGATATCCTGAATGTTCTTCCCCTGTCTGAGAAGGAGAAAAGGTCATATGAGACAGTGGAAACGGCGTTCACTCGGCATTGTGTAAGCAAACGTCATGTGATTTTTGAACATGCTCGTTTTAACAGACGTAATCAGAATGAATAGAATAGAATGAGGCATTTATTTAGCGCTTTCATATGTACTACTGTACACCCAAAGCGCTTTACAATCATATCAGGGGTCTCTCCTCAACCACCACCAGTGTGCAGCATCCACTTGGATGATGCGACGGCAGCCACAGTACAACGGCGCCAGTGCGCTCACCACACACCAGCTACAGGTGGAGAGAGGAGAGAGAGTGATAGAGCCAATTCAATGTAAGGGGATTATTAGGAGGCCATGATTGGTAAGGGCCAATGTGTGGAATGTGTTACACCCCTACTCTTTACGAGAAGTGCCATGGGATTTTTAATGACCACAGAGAGTCAGGACCTCGGTTTTACGTCTCATCCGAAGGACGGTGCTCTTTGACAGTATAGTGTCTCCGTCACTACACTGGGGCATTAGGACCCACACAGACCACAGGGTGAGCACCCCCTGCTGGCCTCACTAACACCTCTTCCAGCAGCAACCTGTTTTTTCTCAGGATTCTCCCATCCAGGTACTAACCAGGCTCAGCCCTGCTTAGCTTCAGTGGGCAACCAGTCTTGGGCTACAGGGTGATATGGCTGCTGGCTGCTGCTAATCAAGAGGGAGGAGAGCGTATCGAAGCTTTCTTCACTGCTGTACATGCTCTGGCAGAACATTGTGAGTCTGGAGCTTTAAGAGACGAACTGATGAGGGACATAATTGTCGTTGGTAGATTAGCCGTGATTAACCCTCTGGGGTCTGGGGTGTTTTTGGGGTCCTTGAGATGTTCTGACATGCCCTGACATTTGTGCTTTTTTCAGTTGCTTATAAACATATTAATGGCAAAGGTGTAAATTCACTCTATATAGCACAAACAGGACTTCCATAATATGTGAGCCACATGTATGTACATGTTTTCATTTTTGAGAGAATAATGTTTATGCATGGTTATCGAAAAAACTAAAAATTAAAGTTTCTGAAATAAGGCCACAAAACACATACTAAATATGTGGCAATAAGACTTTTGACTAATGGATTTCATCGCCTAGTGTTTTTTCTTCAAAATGATATGAAAATCACCCTGCCTAATCATCCACAAAAAAACGATACATTGATTTTAGTTTTGTGAAACACTTTTAGTTTGGAAAGCCAATATGCGGATGGGGCATAACCGCTCCAACAGCATCATGCATATTTAGTAGTTCACACCTGGTGAGACTACGTCCCTGCATACTTAATGAGCCATTCATTCAGGTGTGTCACCTATAGCTAACTTAAATATACAAGCTTCATAAAAATGATCATTCTAGGAGAAAATTTCAGATGGCATTTAGAGGCTTTTGCATCTGAACTCTTCATATATACACACACACATACATACATACTTTATAATCTTAATCTTATATAAGCATATAAGATAAAAAAAAAATTTTTTTTTTTTTTTTGCACTCATACGGAAAAAAACGAGCCTATCGCGCCGGCGCGATAGCCGACCTCAGGGGGTTAAAGTGAGGCCGTGAAGAGACAGCAGCCTATCCTGGGTGGAAGTTCACGTGAGGTGCAAATAGCAGGGGGCGTTCATGCTTTAAGTTCAAAACCAACACAGTCAAAAAAGAAAGTGAACTGGCCAAAACAAAAGAGGCCTAGTACAGTGGATGAAGACAGTAGATCGGCTGGGTGTGGGAAATGCAGAAATATAAAGGGACACAATTGGAGAGAGTGTCCTGCACGTGAAGGGGAATGCAGTAAATGCTACAAAAAGGTACATTTTGGAAAGCGGTGTTGATCAGCTGGAACGGTTCATGGCATCACTCAGGATCGAGAAGAGCAGAGCATGAAAGACTTTGCTTTCCTGGGAGAGGTGAGTTCAATTGAGACAAGTGAGTGGATTGAACTAGTCAGATTGAATGGTCAAAATACTGAGTTCAAGCTGGACACTGGCGCAGCAGTTCCTGCAATCCCAGAAAGCTTTTCAGCAGCCGTTCATGGCAAACTCCAGCCAGCCTGCAAAGTCCTGTATGGGCCCGGTAACCAGACCCTCGATGTTCAGGGACTATTCACACACAACGTAATGATGAACGCGGTCGCCCAGCCCTGTTTATTTGAACCGTGAGAGGGGTCAATTGCCATCATTACGTTGTGCGTCAAGTTCAAGTGTTACTCTTTTGGCGTAAATCGATGCGTACAGCCGTCCACCAGAAGCTAGTTATTTTAGTCAATAAAGTTTTAAATATTGATATTTTTCTTACACGAACGCATCGCTTCACTTCAGAAGGCGTGAACTATTGAACTCACTTTTGAGTGAACTATCCCTTTCCTATACACATTACTCGCATCCTCTTTTGCTAACACTAAAGATAACTTTGATACTAACAAGCGTCAAGCATATCATAAACCTTGCATATTAAATCTCCTGAGGTAAGCTTACTATCTATACAAACTTCTGTTTGTGGTGGCAGTTTCCCTTATTTATTTATTTCCTAGCCAACCCAGCTTTTTCCACTCGGCCTATCGAGGCTAACTCACTAATAACTCACTAACTCAAGCTGTCTTCTCCTCACCACGGCCTAATGTGGCAGTCTTTCACGGCTTACTTGGCATTACTCACAACACTGGGCAACGACCTAACGGTTAGCTCTGTTTAAAGATTATTACACCTATGTCAATATCTGTATTTTTCAATAATATAATCTATTTTCTTTGCCTAAATATCTTAGGATCTTCATCCAGGGAATCCTCCAACTGGTGGGTATCGATGTCCTTTCTCAGTTCTTTTGGGGTTAGACTCCGATCCTGCCTTCATCTTCAGGCGGGAACTGAGAGTGTCTTTACGGAGCCTACGTGTGGTGGGACGTACAGAGTGTCGTTTTTAATAAATTTAATGCTCGTGGGTAATGTAGTGTCCAATTATATTCCATGAGGGAGCGTATAAAAAGGGATTCGAATGCACCGTTTGTGTGTGTGTGGTCACCGCCTGTGTGTCATTGCCGCCCATTCCCAGTTTGTTTAATCCCTTCTGCTTGAGTTATGTGTGTGGCTAACTAGTTAGCACATAGATTTGTGACTTTATGTAACAGTCATTTTGTTTATAGCATTATGGCCGATGGTTCGTTGTTGGGGTTGTTGGCGGCGGCTGTTCATCTGCCCCTCCCGCATTCCCGTGCTTCTGTTGGCATGGCGATAGTCTTCTGTGTGCGTGACTTGGACTTGCGACCCGCTATGAAATGAAGGTCCGTGTAACTACCGCTACTGTGCAACGTTCATTCATAGTTATGTTGGGAGTAATTTTCTGTTTAAATTCTAACAGGAATAATCTGTTCTCGGAGACCGTGTGTTCGGCGAGGCCTGCGGGGCAACACTATTTGATGCTGCTGCTTTGTCGATCCTGGTTTCTCCTGGACAACTCGCTCGTCAGCACGTGTGCCCGGTTCATGTGTTTGTGTTTTGCTTTCTTTGCTTTTTGTACATTTACTTTATTGTTCTTCAGTGCCATTGCTGTATCTCTTTTGTTTGTTTCGTCTACCCTGATCTCTCCTGTGACGAACTCGCTCGTCAGCGTGTGTGCGCTCGGTTCATGTGTTTGTGACTCCTGCTTTCCAGCATATTGTTTATGTGATCGCTGGGTTGCTGGTGAAATATGAAAGTGGAGTGAATATCCACCCAGTTTTGGTGCCCAATTCTTAACCTCAGCGTGTTTTGATGCATGATTCTCTGGTTTATTAATTAAATGTTATATTTATTTAAGTTTCAGTTGTTGTTGTTGTTGTTGTTATTTGTTTTGTTTATTTGGAGACCGTTTTGTTAATTTTGTTTCTCGTTATAGGAGCCGAGGCTTCAGGGCCGGCCGCTCATAGGCCCTCGTGTGCGGTGGTGGGATTCTGTCACGGAGTGCTGTGTGTTCATATTTGACCTTATTGGTGTGTGTGTGTGTGTGTGTGTGTGTGTGTGTGTGTTGTGGCGACACCTTGTGCTCATTAAACTAGTTTCCCTGCCATTGGTAAGCCTCGGCCTCCTCTTCATGTGTGGTTTCTTTAATGTGTGTATGTGTAACCTGCTCCTGCAGTCTTTTAATGTTTTAAGATTACTGCTTGATGATTTAAATAAAACTTTTGTTACTTTTGGTATCCACGTCTCAGGCCCTCCTTTCAATAACCACGTTCCTGTGTGTCCTTTGTAGGTGGTTAAATTCATTAATATTTATAGTTCCCTGTTTAACAGGGTGGCGTAGTCAGCTATATCGTATAGAGGTTTCTTGCTCTCAAGTAACTCTCAAAAAAGAAGAGGAACTGTTTTCTGAATGTGTGTGAATTCACACCAGCCCGCCTAAACTGGGTTCAGAGATGATCACAGTTGTGTGTGGGTGATGGTGATTGATGAGTGTAAAACTGAAAATCATTAGTGTCCATGACAACAAAAGAGTGATTAAGGCAGACGATGAAGAAACACAACGAGTCCAAAAACGCAAAACGCAAAATACGTACAGTACCAATACCAATATGTACATATTACAGCAGTTTCTAAAAGAAATGAAGACTAGAGGCAGTAAAACAGCAAGCACTTTTAATGGTTTTCACACACATTTATGATAACTTATAAAGCTTGCTCAGTAGCTCAGCTGGAAGACCTTGGGTTCGAATCCCGTGAAAGACGAGTCATGATATTAGAGCTCAAAGTTCATAAATAATCTTAAATACCAGGGCTACGAATACGTTTTCATGTCGCATTTGCTTTTGTTAACACTATCGGGTAGGTTTAGGGTATAGTGCAGGTGTACGTTATTTTAAAGTGTGATGGTTAATCTTTTAGCGCCACTCACTGGACATTTCAACTCAGAACTGCAATGATACGGACAAACTTTGACGTAATAAAGCGTTGCCATATTCACGTTCATCTGTTCTGGAAAAAAGACTAAACACACTTTTAGCGCCACTCACTGGACATTTCACTTTGATACTGTTGTGAAACGTGCACAATGCAACGTATTTTATCGTCTTGCAAAAATGTTGCCACAGGAACGGTTTTCACATGAGCCAGGGTTGCAACATCACATTTTACAGCAAATTAAATTCAAAATAGCCTTTAAAGCATCTCTGAATCGCTTTAAACAGCTCGTCTGTGTCACAGCACACAAAACCAGCTGACCGAGAATTATCCCCGTCAGAGCGGCTCGTGCCACTGCCAAATCCACCGGCCAAAGGGAAAATGACTGGCGTTTGGTGTTTGTAGTGTTAATAAAGGAGTCTGGATCTGATATATTTCTCAGGGCTGGAGAGAGTAAAGCAGAACATTATAATCCATGTGTAGAAACTCTTCCTGAAGACATTTAATATCTGCTTTACAGACGCTCATGAAGTGTGTGCAAATACTTTCTGTTTCACCAAACTAGAGCTCATGTTAATCATTTCAAAATACCTTAAAAACTTAATTTTCTACAAGTTAGTCATGGATAGTGGAAACCTTTTCAGTAGCAAACTAATTTTATTACTAATAATGCAATTATTTTATTTTATTTTAACGTCATGCTGGAAACTGCTAAAAGAAAGAAGTGAGACTAACAGTAAGTCTCTCGTGTGCAAAAGTAGCCGATAAACTGTTCAGAGCAGATGTGTGTTGAGACAGTGTGGTCACAGTATATGCACTTCTCACATGTTTCACACACACTTAAAGCAACACTTTAGTGTGACATCGTGTCACTAAACAGCAACTCTAGCAGAATTTAAACACTCATTTGATGAGAACAGAGGAAGTGAATAACCAGAGGAGGAGCTGATGATGTTTAAAGGAAGAGCTGTAACTATATATAATGAAGAGGAAGACTGACAGAAACACAAAATGGCTGATAAGTGTGATCTGTGTCTGCTGGGACTGATCATTCTCTCTTCACTTCTCACAGGTAAAGAAATCTGTATTTTCTCCAAAGACGTTTGCTTTACTGTTTTCCACCCCCTCTTTCTACCACAATGACCATTTGTAGTTCCTAAAGGCACAGAGGGGCTGATAGTGATCACTGTAGGACAAGATGTGTGTACTTCAGGGGTCGATGAATTGTCACACATTTAGTACCGTGGGGGAAATTGTAATTATCTGATTGGTCAGTTTGAACGTCTCACATTTGGGTTTTAGTCACATGGTCAGAAAAGGATAAAAGAAGATTGAAACTGTTGCTCTGTCTCTTTTATTCTCTGGGTCCCTTTCTTGGGTCTCTCTCTCTCTCTCTCTCTCTCTCTCTCTCTCTCTCTCTCTCTCTCTCTCTCTCTCGGGTAACATTTCACATATATGCTGGGTACAATTAATGGTATAAGTTATCATCTCATACATTTATTTTGTAACTATTTTAAGTATAACTATAACCATGTTGTCAATAAATACTTTCAATTACAACTAATGTGCTAACTAGTTTTGATTTGGTATTGACTTGATATATAGTATAATAGTGCTATCTATTGCAATACAATATCGTCACTCTCTATAGCAACGCTCTCCCACATATTAATCTATTGTAACTGCGCTTATTTCTGTCGTTGGTATAAGTGACAGTGGGTGGAATAGACAAGAAATGTACAGTTTTCTACCATCTTGCTGACAATGTTTCTTTAGTCATTCGTCAGTCTTGCAGGGAATCCTCCCTTACAACATTTAGTGGAATTAGTCTGGAAAGAGTTAATTTGAACACGCTCAGTTTATTCTTGCACACATTCACGTTGTGATCTCAGAGTTGTGTAGTGATACACACAGATCATACTGTATTATTCCTGATACTGGACATAGTGTCACTCAAACATCTGATGATGAAGAATTATCTTCATATTAAGAGTGTGTCAGTGATTTGAACAGCTCTCTGATAAAGACTAATAGTTTATTCTGGAGAGTGTGTTGTTTGCTTTAAGTGAGGAAAAATACTATGATTGAAAACTTCTGCTTTTTATGCTGGTGTGTTTTATGTTTCATTTATTAATAATTATACCATGGTCTGGGTGAATACTCGATTCTGATTGGCTGCAGGGTGTCCGTTAAAAAGTGATAATGGACACCTAGGAAAGGCGTCCCGTCAATTTGCCAGTTCTAATGATTGCGCTGGCTCAAACTCACTGATCAACTGCTGCGGTCGGGTCGCTGTGGCCACGTTGCTTGGCAACGCCTGTATACAGGAGATATTAAATAGTGCGCTCGACTTAATAAATAAAAACCCTCACGATTTTTACTCTAAAACACATTAAAGTATTATTAATTGATTACATTTTTCTTTCTTTCGTAAGTGACCATGGTATAAGCGGGTTAATGCCCTTCGAGGTGTCCATTGTCAGGTATTAATGGACTTCGGCGGAGGCAACCGTCCTCTGCTGCGCGTCGGACGGTTCACGCCTCGCCGTCGTCCATTAATACCTGACAATGGACACCTCGAAGGGCATTAACCCTTACATATCATAATGATCACTGAGATAAACTTGTGTTTCAGGAACCAGTGGAGTGAATGTGTTCATCAGTTCTGGTGAAAATGTGCGTCTGTCCTGTAATAATGCTCTTTCTGACTGCAAATCAACTACATGGACCTACTCTAACAGATTCAGTCATTCAGCAGCAGTTGAACTGATTACTAAAGGGATAAAGAATAAAGACACAGAGAAACATGAGAGACTGAGTCTGGAGTCTGACTGCTCTCTGAACATCAAGAACGTCACAGAAGAAGATTATGGATTTTACACCTGCCGACAATATGTGAATGACAGACGACAAGGAACTGATGCTGATGTTTTTCTGCATGTTCTTCATGGTAAGTTTATGATTATGTGATCAATTTAAAAAGGGCAGATTCTCCCTTTAAACTCAGATGATGATTGAAGAGTCTGTGATTTGTGTCTTGTGTTCAGTTTCAGTGTCTCCATCATCATCATCATCATCATCACCATCATCATCCTCACAGACTGAGATCAGTCCAGGCCGCTCTGTGACTCTCTCCTGTCAGATGTATTCAGTCGACTGTGATTATTTGGTCAGTTCTGTGGGAGTTGAGCTGTTTTGGGTGAATCAGGCTGGTGTTGATCTGAAGACAGACTCCAGATATCAGATATTATCATCATCAGATCAATATCGCTGTATCATTATCACTCTGACTACAACACTCCTGAATGAAGATAACAACAGAGAGTGGAGATGTCAGCTTACTCTCAGAAATCAAGTCAAGACCTCAGTCAGATACACTGTCAAGTATTCAGGTGAGAAAACAGTGTTAGAAGAGCCTCATAATGTCAGTAACACTAAGGTCTATCAGTATCACTGAACCAGAACAAACTGAGGGAACAAAAGCTTCTTTGACTCTCACAGAAGAGTAACTCAAAGCATTGCTTCAAACTAATGAACTGCAGTGAAGTAACAGTCCAAAACTGGAAATAATAAAGGAATTGAAACTTGACAGCAAAAATATTAACTTTTTATGTAATATGATGATCAAAGTTAAAATATGATGGTCATATTGTACAGTATTAATGATCTGAACTAACATTCATCTTCACAGCTCAAGCTGATTCAATGACAGCAGTGAATCCAGTCCACATCACACACTCTCAGGATCCCTCAACTATAAACACACACGTTTCTAAAGGTACATCATCACTGTCTTTCTCACATCAGTGCTTTTCAGTGCATAATGCTAGAGTTATCTTCAGTGTTAACTCATCAAAATATGACAGTCATATTCTACAGTATGATTGTCACATTGAGTTGTTGTTTTAGTTTCATTTCATGGACTTTTATGGTGTGTCCCAATTAGCGTACTTATGCATATTCTAGGACATGTTTAGTATAAACAGTGAGAGTAGTGTGTTCATATAACACTCCGGTTCTTTCACTCGATTCTCCCAGAAAGCGTCACATGAAGACGATATGTTGAGCTCATCCATGCAGCGCATTCACTGTAGATACATGAAAAACACCAAACAGACATAAAATACTGCTCATCCACTCACAAAGTTATCAAAAACATACATGTAAAAGTAAACAAAACAAATATACAAAAAAGAAAGACGGAATTCCTACCGTATCGGAGAGAAATGCAGTATCGCGTTGATCTGCAGTCGCGGGTCTTTCATGCGGAGACTCTCCTCATATTAATGCATAATGATGCATTTAAAAGTTATTGGACAAATGGATCTTTATCTTTTAAGTCCACATTGTTATTGCAGATGAAATATAACACAGATAACATTAAATAAATATTTTTCTATCAGGTTAAAATTTGATTAGTCACTCAAACCTTTATCTAAACCTCTCACCATCAGTTGCGCATATCCGCCATGTTTTGTAGTTTATTTAACACTTTTTACTCGTGTTTGTAGTTCCTCCTCCAAAGCGCAATGGGTTGTGGGTAATATTAGCCGTTATAGTGAGCACAGATCCACACTTCCAAAATCCACTGGAAATAGTAGACCATCTGGGGACTTCTGGCACACTCTTCAACATACTATGCTTTGGGACACTTATTTTAATCTCACACACTGTTTAGGAAGGATAGTATGGACATTGAGACGCAGGCAAGGCTGTGTTTACGTCCACTTTTTATGCTGAAGTGGGTGGATTGGAATCCATTCCATTACTGTTTTGAATTGTTAGGGGTTAACCATTTAGGACCCAAGGACCAGATGTTTGAAAGAAGACTCAGAGTCAGAATTATAAAAAATTGAAGAAAAGTTTTACTGAAGATAGTTTGCAGTTTCATCAGCAGAAGTCAGCTTCAAGACTCACACAGGAGTTCATAGGCCGCCCCGCTTACAGTTACACAGATCACAGCAGTTATACACTACACCAAGATCTAAGCTACGTCATTGCTTACAGGTTGAATGATTCTCATTGGCTAAGAAACAGATAAACATTTTCCACATAATTTTCTACACATATACAGATAGACAGAAGCGCATCTCCATAGATTATGCCGCTGACACTCAGACCCTGAAGTTAGGCACGTCATGACCTTCCAGGTCTCAGATTTGCATTGTTGGGCGCCAGCATGTCCCGAACAACAACTCAGTCAATCTCCAACAATGCCAGTGGTTCCTTAACCTGTAAGCAAGAAGACTAACACAGGCACCGACACACAGCTTTTCCAAGGTTGGATTTGGCCAGACTCTAACTATAAACAGGAGTCTCATCTCAAAACATCGAGATAACAAGTTCTTTCTCTCAAGGATAGGAAACTTTAGGCTAAATGGAAAGTAAGGCTTTAACTGAGAAATGGTCCCTTAAACTATAGACTTCAGCCACACTTGAAAGTCTTATTTGTTATGGAATTATAGTCTGGTTCGGAAATTTGTCTGTTCAATTGAAAAGCAAATTGATCCATATTCACAAAACAGCCATGAAAGTCATAGGATTAAAACAATATGAACCCATACAGACTCTATACGAAGAGGCAATGATGAGGAAAGCAACGAGTATTAGTACTGACTCTGAACATCCTCTTTTTAGTGAATACCAGCCGCTGCCATCGGGAAAGAGACTGAGAATGCCAATATGTAGGAATAATAGACTGAAGTTTTCATTTGTTCCTGCCTCAGTAAAACTGCTGAATATGACCCGGAGCAATGCACCTTTACACATTAGCAGTAGCAATTAAATGTGTTAAGTATTTTACTTATCTTGTATTTTATTTATTTTTTATACATTGGTGTGCTGTGTATACATTGTTGTGTATTGTATTGTGTTGTGTGTTGTACTGTAGCACCTTGCCCAGGACAAATTTCCCCTCGGGGACAAATAAAGTTTATCCTTATCCTTATCCTTATCCTTCAATGACCCCTGTATGTTTTAAAACATGTTGAAGACCTTTCTCAAACACAAAACATTTCCATATTTCATTTCTAGAAGCCGGGACAAACAAGCAAGCACTGTTACTGCATTCAGATATCAAATACTGACATTAAAGAATACATGAAAAGAACATTTCAGTAATAACACCTAACTTAACTAACTACCTAACTTTATGCTAATGCTGCACGAGTGTCCACTACTGGTGAACTCTTGAAATGAGTTTGAATGAAATGCTATAAGCCCTTCATCACTTGGAATCCAATATGGAGCTTATTATAAATTATACATTTGTTTTACACAGCATTATATAGGCCTGTGTGTGTGCTTGGGCTGTTGGAGAAAATATATAAAAAAATATCAAAATAAGTCCAATATCATACTCTCTAGAGTTGTGTGGTGTGACATGCTTTATGCCGCAATGCATGCTGGGAGCCATAATTGTTATACTATGGGTGGCTCCCAGCATGCATTGCGGCATGAAGCATGTCACCATTGTTGAGATTTATATGTTGATTCTTGATGTCCGTGTGTGTTTAAAAATCCTTTAATGTATTTAAAAATCAAAATTCAGGATGTCTGATATGTGGCAAGAAAGTATTGTTGGTGAATATAATCTATTAATAACAAATAATCACTTTTGGTCAGGGATAAGATTAGTGTATTATTCTACTTTATGATGCTGAAAACTATATCACCTAATCATCTTTGTTTTAGTAAACACTGTTACAAAGACACAAACTCACATAAAAAGCCAAGAGTCAAACTGCCCAACTATATTAAACACTGATATTATATATTTAAATAGACAAACATTTAAACCATCAACATCTAAACCTCTGTTAATTCTCAATAAGAACTTCTGTAGACGTCTGACAGAAATAAAGTCAGTCTGGTTAGTAATAAGTGAAGCTGGTAATGCTGTTTGTGGAGTTGTTTAATCCTCCTCTGCTGAGATCTTCACAGATTTAATGTCTTTATCTTCAGTTGATTTCATCTAAGGCTGTGTTTGGAAGTCAGTTGTATCTATATCATCACAGCTACAGTAAAGTTAGCGATTGAAGCC
Organism: Squalius cephalus; assembly: GCF_949319135.1. Lineage (NCBI taxonomy): Eukaryota > Metazoa > Chordata > Actinopteri > Cypriniformes > Leuciscidae > Squalius > Squalius cephalus. The sequence continues at coordinate 8,919,793 of NC_137122.1, forward strand.
CTGATGTGTTTTCAAGCCAAGTCACCTTAATTTTTTTTTTTTTTATCTTTTAACAATATAGATTGTTTCAAAGCAGCTTTACAGTGATAATAGGAAATTACAGTAACAGAGATTGTTTTGGATTTATAGCAGCTCTAGAATAAAGTTATTGTCCCGCTAAAGTTAGTTTTCATTGATTCCCTTCTGTCACAATGATCATTAGTTATTATCTTAGGGGCCGCTAACACGACACCGTACAGAAAACATAAAACATAAAACCCTCAACGCCCTCCGGCCGCTCATCCACAAAAAACAGTGCCTGGTGGCTCGAGAACGCAAACCTTAAAATAGGTTCCAAGCTGTGTCTGAAGTCAGGTGACCCCATTTACTTTGTTAGCGCATATTACTAGTCTTGTGGTGAAAAATTAATCCGTGCAAGTTAATACACAGAAAAAAAATTGTTTGCCGTCGTAATCTTTAAAGAGGGGGGTGAAATGCTATTTCATGCATACTGAGTTTTTTACACTGTTAAAGAGTTGGATTCCCATGCTAAACATGGACAAAGTTTCAAAAATTAAATTGTACGTTTGAAGGAGTATTTCTGTGCCAAAAATTGTCCTTCCGGTTTGTCACAAGTTTCGGAAAGTTTTTTTCGAGTATGGGCATGTGTGACGTAAGAGAGAGCGGAATTTCCTTATACGGGTCCTAAGGGCACTTCTCCGGAAGGACGCGGGCGTGCGCGCAACCGTAGACCAGAGCGAGAGAGTGAAAGCAGTTCACCATCAAAGCGCTATGCTCGGCTTTAGGGAAGTCAATGTCACCAAAGAAGTGGGTTTTTGGTTGCCAGGGCAAGACAACCCTGCACAGATTCCCAAAGAACCCAGCGTTAAGGGACCAGTGGATGGAGTTTGTTTTTTCTGAGCATCAACGGAGGTTGTGCAAGACTGTTTGTTCCCTGCATTCCTACGATGCTTGTTTTATAAACAAAGCCCAGATCGACGGATTTGCAGATCGTCTAATGCTTAAGGATGGAGCAGTAACAATGATAAAGGTTCGCATCGTGCGTTGGAACCGGGCGGTGAGTAAAACTGCTTATATTGTCTCTGTGTTGTTAGCTCGGCGCGTTAGCACAGCTTTAGCTCCGCCCACACGGCCCACCTCCAGCCGCTCGTTTTTTTCCGGAAAGACTCGGTACAGCCTATCTTTCTTTTATAAGTATAATAAAACTAAAGACTTTTTGGGGATATGAAGGATGCAATACTACTCTATAGATACTCAAGATTAACAGGAGATTGAGTGAAAATGAGCATTTCACCCCCACCTTTAATCAAAGTCTAAAAAGTTACTTCCGGTCTGGAATGGCGTTCCTTCTGATGATGTAGGTTTGACGGCTTGGGTTGGGAAACGCTTAACCACTCCCCTCAAACCGTTAGTCTGCTATGAGCAGAGATGGAGAGGAGGAGCGCTAGAGTAAAACCCTGCCCTCTGTTCAATATTTCTTTTCACTGAGTAATATCACAACACTGGAGAAAAGACGTTTGCAACTTCCGGTTCACACAGACTTTAACAGCAGGTGTTCATCACTAATGCTCAATCATCACTTAATCCCTTAATTATCTCATTACAACTGATTCAGAGTTACTGTAACACTCTTTAGAGTGGGACCATATGTATTCTGAACAGAGTTAAATGACATCTGTGGATTTTGCTGTGTAATTAAAGCCTGCAAGAAGATTGCGATCCAAATTCTCTGTGCGCTGATTTGCAGTGAAAAGGAGAACAAGAAAAATAGATTATGCAGGAGGAAATGTTCAGGGAGACGAGGAGAGCAATGATTGTGTTTCTGCAAAGAGAGTTGGGGTTAAATAAATAATTCTGCAATGTGCTGCTGTTGCTGATGGTCAAGCAAATGTTTGTGCTTTATTTCTGTTTGATATGATTGTAAATACACTGCTCAAAAAAATAAAGGGAACACTTAAACAACACAATGCAACTCCAAGTCAATCACACTTCTGTGAAATCAAACTGTCCACTTAGGAAGCAACACTGATTGACAATCAATTTCACATGCTGTTGTGCAAATGGAATAGACAACAGGTGGAAATTATAGGCAATTAGCAAGACACCCCCAATAAAGGAGTGGTTCTGCAGGTGGTGACCACAGACCACTTCTCAGTTCCTATGCTTCCTGGCTGATGTTTTGGTCACTTTTGAATGCTGGCGGTGCTTTCACTCTAGTGGTAGCATGAGATGGAGTCTACAACCCACACAAGTGGCTCAGGTAGTGCAGCTCATCCAGGATGGCACATCAATGCGAGCTGTGGCTAGAAGGTTTGCTGTGTCTGTCAGCGTAGTGTCCAGAGCATGGAGGTGCTACCAGGAGACAGGCCAGTACATCAGGAGACGTGGAGGAGGCCGTAGGAGAGCAACAACCCAGCAGCAGGACCGCTACTTCCGCCTTTGTGCAAGGAGGAGCAGGAGGAACACTGTAAATGTACATTTTACCTACAGTTTATACAAACATTGTGGTCATCGACCAGTGGTTGATGTCTCAAAACATTAATAATACGATCGCATTATGATTCATTAAATGAATAGAACCGAATGGCAGGGCTTTACTGAGTCATTTACACAGTATGAATATTGAAACATGTAAATTGAAAAATTTAAATTATGTTTAAATTATGTTTTAAAATTGTAATCTTAGTTCAAATGGAACATTATGTATTATTATGTGGGCTACAACTGTATACATCATTTAAATAAGCATGATATATCTATCATGATATATATTGATATCATGATATGCACAATATCAAAATATAGAACTGTAAAATTAGGATGTGTAGTTGACATGCAGATAAGACGTCGGAGTGCAAAAATGTGATTTCTCCTGTCCAACAACAACCAGGCCTTTATTTCCGGCGTGACGATCAAGTCTGTCCCAAAAATACTTCTCAATGCGCCCTCGTGGGCTCGCGCCAAGGGCCCTATAGGTCTGCACTACATGACGTCACCAAAGTGTGGACTCTGAGGAAGTCCACAAGTCCGGAGTGTGCCATTTGGGACAGGGCCTGTATGCGCCGTCTCTACTCAAAAGACCAAGATTCCTTGCGAATAGAACATGCGCAGAACACAAATCAATGTTCCTTTTGATGGGGATATGCCGATACGCGTTTACATGACCAAATATTCGGGTTAGAAAAGGGGTACCCCAGGGATCATATCCGGGTTTTTAAAAACCGGGATATGAGCATATTCGTGTTTTTGCCGGCGTTTACATGGCCGTGCGCGACCGGGTTATTGCTAATATCACGGTTTTGAACGGGTTATTGGCTGCATGTAAACGTAGTCAGTGTTGCATTCAGTCCTGTGTGTCCCATTCTTAATCTTGAGTATACTATTTCTTCCTTCCCATTTTTCATATTAATTATTTTTCCTCCAACCAGTTTCTGAATATTGTAATATTGCCTAGCCTTAGGTTCTGCTTCCCATTCTTGTTGCCATGTCTTTGTCATTTCAAATTTTATTTTAGCTTTTGCTTCTCCTTTCCCTATTGAAACATTCATTTCTATTTCTTTAATTTTTAGTGCCTTATTTATCTTAATCATCTGCCTTTTCATTACCTGTAATTCCAGTGTGTGCTGGAGCTCAACAGAACTGAACTGTTATTCCTAGGCTTTGAATATTTAACAGTATATTTCTACTCTCTACTAGTAGCTCATCTCTGACTGAAACTCCACTTTCTAAGCTCTGTAATACATCCATTGAATCTGAACATATTAGTGATTTTAATGGTTTTATCTCTTCTACCCACTTTAATGCTGTTATTGTACCAGTCATTTCAATTGAATATACTGAAAGGTAATTATTTAGTCTATACTTCATACCTTTTTTAAATTCCTATACCACAGTGACCATTTTGGTCTTTTGATCCATGTGTGTAAATGTTAATAAAACCATAACTGAAGAAGACACATATCTTTCACTATACCATGCAAAACTCTGATCATCTGAGTGTTCTCTCATTTCTTTCACTAGTTCTATGTTGACTTCTGGAATTGAAGCATCCAGGGAGGAACTTCACTCATAACTATTGCAGGACTAAATGCTAACTCTTTAATGTCGTACTGTTCTGCTAAATGATGTATGCCCCATCCAAACCCTTTATCCTTTGTTTGATATTCCCAACAATCATTTAATACTGACCCTGCTGGATTATTACTACTTCCTAGCAGCCTAACTCAATATGTAAATGCCAGCTTAATGAATCTTAATGTAAGTGGGGCGTCCTTTCTCTCTACCAGTATAGCAGTTGTTGGAGTCATTTTAATAGCACCTATGGCCATTTCTCAGTGCTCAAAACTGAATTATATCTATCTTTTTAAAATTCTTTTGACTTGCTGTGCTTTATACTATACAACCATAATCTACAACGGACCTGATTAATGTTATATCCATTAAAGATTGTTTATCTGCTCCCCAGTTATGCCCAGTAATCATTCTCATCATATTTATGACTTTTTTACATTTAGTTTCAATGGCCCTCATTTATCAAAAGTGCGTACACCAAATTTCCAGCGTACACCTGGCGTACACCTAAAACCACGGTGACTTTGAGATTTATCAATATGGACGTTGGCGTACGGCACGCTCAAATCCTACGCCAGCTCAGGAGGTGGTGTACGCACGTTTTGAGTGCGGGAATGCGCAGAAAAACAATTCCTAACACCACAAAACGCACTGACAAACTAAAAGATATAATATATTATGACCCACTGTAAAAAAACAACAACAACATAGTAATTATAAACTTCAGTGTTTATTTTTGTGCAACATGGACTTCAATGTTTAATTTGTGTGAATTTACCAAAGCATTTGAATTGTAGGCATATGTATTCCTTAAGTTGCGAGCCTGTGCGCTTTACCTGACGTTTCAAGCCTTGTTTATACTTTCGCCTGGCTCCGCAGCGCGAGTCTCCGCAGACTGCACGCGCACCTCCCCAAACGGACGAGGCGTTTATACTCGACGCGCTCGCCGTTGTACTATTCTTTGAAACGATGGTTAGGCCAGGGTTAGGCCCGGCAGGTGTGCACGGACTGTCTGGGTTTAGTAATGAAAGGCTTTCAATGACCAAAAAAATAATTCAGACTGACAAAATAATAAAAATGCCATTCTTCTTATTTTAAATAATAATAATAATAATAATACAAATAATAATAATAACGACATTCTTCTTCTAAATAACAATAAGCGTCATTAATAATAAAAATCTAGAAATCAATTTTGTTTCTTTCCACTTCCCTGGTTTCGCTTTCTCTTTCTCAAAGAAGTTTCTCTTCTTTGCCGTCTTCCGTGTGTCCATGGCGTAAAATGAGGGCGTGGGGGAAGCGGAGACTTGAATATATAGGGGCGTGTTATTCTAATGACGATCGATTTCAGCCGCGGCATTTATCAAGGGCAGGTATTGCGTACACCAGAATTTCAAAGGTACGCACAGCTTCATAAATCAGGCGATGAGAAGAGTGTAAGCATAATCTTACGCCAATATATACGCCCGTTTCTACGCAAGATTGATAAATGAGGGCCAATGTGATTTACTGTAGGCTATATGATATTTCCATGTAGGCTAAGTTTTTCATCCATCCAAACTCCTAGAGATTTAAATTTTGTGACTCTCTCTAGAGTTTGGTTATAAATAAACAATTTGTGGTCATCAGCGACTTTCTTTCTTGTAAAGAACATCACATTTGATTTTTGTGAGGAAAATTTAAATCCCCAGTCAATTCCCCATTGTTCTAATGACTTAATTCTCTTTTGCATGATTATTGGTATCGAATATTTCTACCTCTTTTCCATATCACAGCATCATCTGCATACAGTAATACTTCACTTTCTTGTCCTAGTTTTACAAATATATCATGAATCATCAAATTAAATTAAATAAAACTTCCTTGAGGAATTCCACTCTCTACTGTAAATTCATCTGGAAGTCCAGTATAAAATTTTACATTTTCCCACCAATTCCCATTCCATCCAGTTTGATCAATAGCCCTTCTCTCCACATAGTGTTGTATGTTTTTTTTATTCAATATCTAAAAACACAGCCACCATTACCTCCCTCATAATCAATGTTTTCTCCACTTCATTACATAACTTTACCAAAGCTGAAACCAGTTTGCGAATCTTTAAGGAAACATTTCTTCTCCAAAAAATAATTTAGTCTGGCCACTATCATTTTCTCCATTAATTTCCCTAAATGTGAAGTCAGCGCTATAGGTCTGTAATTCCCTGGATTGCTTGGGTCTTTTCCTGGCTCAAAAGTATGGAGGGATTATTGGGTCAGATTTAAAACTAAAAGTCTAAAACTAAAAGTCTTAAACGAAAACTAAAAGTCTAAATTTGAAACTAAATGGCTGTGTCCAAATTCAGGGTCTGCATCCTCCTTAGGATCCTTCCTACCCGGTTGAAGGAGGAGGGGTCCTCCGACGACCGCAAAACCCGGAAGTCGGTGTTTGTGAATTTGGACAGCCTACCCTTCTTTCAGTTCCCTCCCTTACCCGTTGCTCATATCCTGTCGCCTAGCAACCGTGACATAAACACTTCTGTCTGCTCTTTCGTCCCTAGAACTATTTTTTACAGTCGCCCTAGAAGCGTTAAAAAACAGCTTCAATCACTAACAAATTAGCTGTGTGTAAGGGGATATTCACACAGGCAGTAAGGAAGAAGCTAGTTTAGGAAAGTAATGTTTTTTTTTTTTTTACATAAACGTACAAATGTAAAAAAAAAAAAAAAATGCCTAACTAGACAATCACTGAAAAAATATATTTTTTTGAAAAGCCAGTTTTTAAAAAACTTACATCGAAAAGCATAACGTTACTCCTCTCCCTCTCCCTCTCCCTCTCCCACTCCGCTACCTCCATGGCAACCGCTCGCTTCGTCCGCCATTACGCTCTGCCGAAAAGAATTATGGGATAGGTAGGACGGGAAAGGATCCACCACACCCATCCTTCCAATTCGGGGAAAAGGAGGACGTATTTGTGGGCCGCATTTGAAGGATCCTACGAATTTGGACAGCCTTCGTAGCGGCGCTGTGACGTAACATCCTTCAAATGAGTACTCCGAAGGATGTAGACCCTGAATTTGGACACAGCCAATGTCTAAGTCGAAAACTAAAAGTCTAAGTCGAAAATAAATTTGGTATTTAGGATAGGGCATTTTGTATTTAGGATAGGGCATTTTGTGTTTAGGATTGGGCATTTGGTCATTTAGGATTTAGGATTGGGCATTTAGGGATTAAGGATTGGGAATTTGGTATTTAGGGTTGGGCATTTAATCATTTAGCCATTTAGGATTTAGGATTGGGAATTTGGGGATTTAGGATTGGGCATTTGGTCATTTAGGATTTAGGATTGGGCATTTAGGGATTAAGGATTGGGAATTTGGTATTTAGGATTGGGCATTTAATCATTTAGCCATTTAGGATTTAGGATTGGGAATTTGGGGATTTAGGATTGGGCATTTGACGATTGAGGATTGAGGAGTGCATGCAAATAAGGAGGCGTGGCCCAAATACTGGAGGCTGGGTTTGAAATGGCTGGTGCGCAGAGGCATCTTATGGACAGCAGATGGAGCTCCTAGTGCTAAGGAGCACTGTAATGAAACCAAACAGAGCGAGTGAGCAGGGCTGTAACATACACTGTTGCATACACTCCTCAATCCCTAAATGCCCAATCCTAAATCCTAAATGACCAAATGCCCAATCCTAAATACCAAATGCCCAATCCTAAATACCAAATTCATTTTCGACTTTTAGTTTTCGACTTAGACTTTTAGTTTCAAATTTAGACTTTTAGTTTTCGTTTAAGACTTTTAGTTTTAGACTTTTAGTTTTAAATCTGACCCAATAATCCCTCCATAATCCACTGGTTAAAGTGATAATTTGTTACTTTTAAAACAGCATTTTCCAAAAGATGGGCAAAAATCTTACACTAAACCATGTCAAATTATCCATGTTATCCCCATGAATGAAAGTTAGAAATGTGGGTCAAAAAGACCCTGAACAGCGCACAATGGTTATAGCAAATGGATTTGTTGTTTGTTGTGTTTTCATATTCAAGAGATTATAAGATAGATGCAGTTTTTTTTGGGGTCTGCATCAAATGTTCTTCGACTTTTATACAAAATAAATTTGTTTATGAATTAAGATTGATCTGTTGAAAGCAGTTATTTTGAGATAAATGCCAAATGTTCTCCTCCTATTCATATTTTACATTGAGGGGGTGCAACATATTTGCCCACCGGCAACTATCGTTGCCGTACATTCAAATGTGATTTTCAAGAAAGAAAAAAAAAACCTGGGGAAAATAAATGCAGAACATGTTCACATAGGACACTATTAACAGGATTATATGCATGAAACCATTCAGAAAAATTTGGGCACAAATGGGTTAAGAGAAATGGAAATGGAAGTTTTTTTTCTGTCCAAGATTTATTAGGTAGGCCTAATGGCCCAAAGCAATTTAAAATATATGAAGAAGTATTTAATTTCTTAAAATAAACTAATTTAAGTAACAGGATTTAGGTCACTACTACCATAACGTTATCCACACTCCAATCCAGTTTGTGGCGGGAATGCACCATTTAAGTTTGGTTTGCCAACCGCCATTAAACTTGAAAAGAAGAAGAAGAAGAGTGATGTGTTTCGAGCTCGCGCTGGGGGAGAAGCGGCTGGAATGGCGGCGACATCAGCAGGACGTGATCAAGGAAATAGTAATCGACTGAAAGCGGGAAATTCAAAAAACATTGGAAATACTGTATTAGGAGCGGTTGAGCACGACTGCTTCGTGAATGGATCAGACGTAGGTAGGTGGGCAGAAATGGACTATAGTGAAGGGAAAGATGAAGAAAATGAGGGAAAAAGGAAGGGAGAGTTTTCAAAAAAGAAAGACAGTCAAGTTAAAGGGAATAAAAGAATAAGAAATGAAAATGATGAGGGGTCTGAAAGTGAGGAAGAAGGACAAGAGCAAAATAAGAAGGAAATACAAGATAATCTTATAGTCATAATAAGAGTCAATGATAAAGATCAAGAGAACATGAAGATTATCAACCCGTTTGTATTAACAAAACATCTGGCAAGTAAGATAGGGGAGATAGTATATGCAAAGGTCCTAAATGATGGAAATTTGTTGGTCAAGTGTGCTAATGAAGATCAATTTGAGAAAGCATTCAAAGTAAAAGAGATTGGAAAACTGAAAGTGATAAACACAAGGAGGGTGGGAGCACGAAATGGAGGAGGATGCAAAGGAGTGATCTCAGGGATACCAATGAATGTAGGAATGGAAGAACTTAAGAGACATATTAAAGGGGGGGAATTAGTGAGTGCACAAAGATTAAAAATGACAAGAGGAGTGAAAAAGGATAGTGAAACGGTTTTGATTGAATTTGAGGGGGAGAATATGCCAAAAAAGGTATACCTTGGTTATATGAGCTACCCAGTGAGACTGTATGTGCCAAAACCAATGAGGTGTTTTAACTGTCAGAGATTTGGACATATAGCCAATAATTGTATAGAGAAGAAGAGATGTGCTAGATGTGGGGGCGAGCATGATTATGGAAAGTGTGGAACAGGAGTGCAACCAAAATGTTGTAATTGTGGAGGAAGCCATAATGTGGCATATGGAGGATGTGAGGTGATGACACAGGAAAATAAAATCCAGAAAATAAGAGTGGAAATTTTTTTCCACTCTTATTTTCTGGATTTTATTTTATGATACTTATGCAGAAGCAGCAAGAGTGTCAAGAGTACATGATAATATCACAATAGAACAAGCAGAATTGGGGGAGGAAGAACAACAACAAAGAACAAGTGACAAGATTTATGTGGACAAAAAGGACTTAGTGACGTTTATTGCAGGAGTGATAAACAGTACAGCTGAAGTTAAATCAAAAAATGATAAAATACAGCTGGTTGTCAAAGCAGTAGTAAATCATTTAGGACTAGTGGGACTGACATGGGAAGAAGTGAGGGAGAACCTCACCAATCAGTCAAGCCAGGAAGCAACATGTATTGGTTAATATTAATGGTTCTTATTTTACAATGGAATGCTAGAAGCTTACTGGCCAATGGTCAGGAATTGAAACATTTCATCAAAGACAGGAAAGTAAATCCAGATGTAGTATGTATCCAAGAAACTTGGTTAAAACCAAATTTAGAGTTTGTGATTCAGGGATATATAGCCTAGGTATAAGGAATGACAGAGATAATGGGGGACGGGGAGGAGGAGGAGGATGTGCTACATTTATTAAGCAAGATATTCCATATAGGGTACTAGAAAAGGGAGAGGATCTAGAATACATTGTGGTAGTATTGTGGGAAAGAGGGGAGGAAGTGGTTATAATAAATTACTATAATCCTTGTAAAAGGTTGGAAATAGATAAGTTATTAAGGATACAAGGAAATAATAGACAAAAAGTAATATGGTGTGCAAGTTGGAAGAAATTTTGCAATGAAATAGGAAGATCAACACCTGTGGGAGAGGTTTGGGGAATGATAAAAAGGATGGGAGGAGTAAGAAGGGAATGGGAAATTCCAGCTATAATTACTGAGGAAGGAACAGCAATCTCCAATAAGGATAAGGCAGAGATAATGGCAAAAGCATTTGTAAAAATTCACAGTTCAGATAACCTATCAGAAGTATGCAAAGTGAGAAAGGAAAGAACAATGGATCAGCATCCAGGTGTGTTAGACTGGAGGGAAAAAAACTGATGATAAAATTGATTAACCTTTTAATATGGCAGAGTTGATGAGAGCAATAAATAGAGCTAAACCAACATCTCCAGGAAGATCAGATATGCTATGTGATGCTAAAACATCTAGGGAAAGGAGCGCTCTTAAAGTTGCTGCACCTTTATAACAGAGTGTGGGAGGAGGGAAGATTACCGATTGCATGGAAAGAGGCAGTAGTCGTTCCAATTAGAAAACACGGCAAGGATCCTTCTAAACCCACTAGTTATAGACCAATAGCATTAACATCAAATGTTTGCAAAATTATGGAAAGGATGATAACAGAAAGGTTATCGTATATACTAGAAAAAAGTGGAAAGTTAGCAAACTATCAAAGTGGTTTTAGGAAAGGAAGGAGTACCATGAATTCGGTGATAAGACTAGAAAATGAAATAAGAAAGGCTCAGGCCAATAAGGAATCAGTCATTACAGTGTTTTTTGATATAGAAAAAGCTTATGAAATGATGTGGAAGGAAGGATTGTTAATAAAGTTGCATTTGATGGGTGTAGGTGGAAGAGTTTTTAACTGGATAAAGAATTTTTTGTTTGAAAGGAAAATTGAAGTACGAATAGGGTCAGACATGTCAAGTCAGTACGCTGTGGGCAATGGAACACCTCAAGGCAGTGTGATTAGCCCACTACTTTTTATCATCATGATTGATGATGTCTTCGCAAAGGTGCCAATGGATGTAGGGAGGTCACTGTTTGCGGATGATGGAGCTTTGTGGAAAAGGGGAAGGAATATGGAGCATGCAATCAGGAAAGTACAAGGAGCAATTGATGAGGTGGTGGAGTGGGGATATGATTGGGGGTTTAAGTTCTCAATAGAAAAAACACAAACAGTCTTTTTCACCAGGAAACAAATTAAGGAAGGGATGAAGTTAAATATGTATGGGAAATAATTAGAAAGGGTTGGAACATTCAAATTTTGGGAGTTATTTTTGATTCACGGTTAACATGGGCAGATCATATAAAGAAAATAGAAGGAAAATGCAAAAAAGTAATTAATGTGATGAGATGTTTGACAGGTAGGGAATGGGGAGCTAGTTGCTCTGCATTAAAAACAATATATGTGGCACTGATAAGATCTGTGTTGGATTATGGCAGTGTAGCTTATGGGTCAGCAGCCAAATCTCTATTAAAGAAACTAGATGTGATTCAGGCACAGGCTTTAAGAGTGTGTAGTGGTGCTTTTAAAACTTCACCAGTACCTGCACTGCAGGTAGAAATGGGAGAAATGCCATTAGCATTAAGAAGGAGGCAGTTGATGACAAATTATTGGGCTAATTTGCAGGGACATAATGATTTCCACCCCACTAAAGTAGTGTTGCAGGAGACATGGGAGAATGCAAGATATAACGGAGATAATTTTAGTCGAGTAGGCAATGAGGTAGCAATAGAATTTGGAGAATTTGATATGAAGATGAGCCCTGCAGTTGTATATCCGATGGTGGCTCCATGGGTACTTGTTTGGCCTGATATTGACTGGTATTTGTTAGAGTTAAAAAGGAAAGGAAAAGATCAAATAGATTTGGTAAGTGCATTCAAGCGCCACATAAATAAAGATTATAAAGAATTCATACATACATATATATACAGATGGTTCTAAGAAACCGGAGACAGGAGTGACAGGATATGGGGTGGCAATTCCTGCTAAAGGAATAGGAATTAATAGAAGAACATCAGATTTTTTAGGAGTTTACACAGTGGAAATGGCGGCAGTATTAGTTGCGTTAAAGGGGTGGTAAAACACGATTTCACTTTTCTAACTTTAGTTAGTGTGTAATGTTGCTGTTTAAGCACAAACAACATCTGCAAAGTTACAACGTTCAAAGTTTAAAGCAAATGGAGATATTTGCATTTAAAGAAATCAATTTCTAAGAACTACAGAAAACGGCTGATAAGGACTACACGACATTCCTGTGGGCTTGCTGACATCACTAAGCCCAATATTTACATAAACCCCTCCTCTGGGAACACAATACATAAAGGGGGCGAGGCCATTTTATGTTGCTGTGGAAAAGAGTTGTTGTGGTAGTAGAGAGTCGTTGCCGCTATGCCGTCGAAACGCTGTTATTTTCACCCAGATTGCAGGTCCACTTTGTTCAGTCTTCCTAAGGACAGTTACAATTTATTTTTAACTCGGTCCCTCAAAATTATAATAATGTCGCTCTCTATGCTGCACATTTTCCAGAGGAAAGCTTCCTCAATCTACACGAGTTCAATGCAGGATTCGCACAACGGCTTGTCCTGAAAGATCGAGCAGTTCCAACTTTAAAAAGAGAAGCTGTTGTTTACGAGCCACAACCTGTAAGTATGATTTTTTCGCTGATGCGTTTTCCTGTAATAGTTCGTATTGTTATTTGTACGTTGTAGCGAGGAAGTAAACGAATGAGAACGCTGTTCGTCTCCACAAACCAGTTTGTTAAATGCTAATTCATACTTATCCGACAAACACATACAAACGTGTGTTTAATATCACCAGCGCAGCGAACTTGGAATGTTCGTGGTTGTTGTCGTTTATGCGATCACTGTAAATTATTCTTTGATTATAGCTTTTGTGTATTGTTTATCTGCAGGCATGCTAAACATGGTTTGTGTTTGATTTTGCTACTGTTGTAAAGCCAATGTTTAGTGTTCGTATTGGGTTAATAGTTCTGGCGACAGATATTTAGCTACAATCGTTCTAAATATACAAAAGTAACTTAACAGTGTCATATATAACGATCACAATAGATCTGTAGTCTTAAAAAAACATACCTTTCTGAAACGTCCTTTAACAGCCGTTCTTGAACATGTTCTGCTCGATCCTCTCCACTGACATTCTCTGGGTCTGATTCGGGCTCAAACTGGTAACGTTAGCAGCTATGGCAATATTAACGCCGTTGTTTACTGAAGCACAAACTACCGGTAAGTGTAAGGGGCGTTTCTGAACAACGTGAACTTGGCGGTTAGCGAATCACAACACACTGGGCCAGCTAACCAATCTGAGCCCATTACGTATTTTTGAGGGCGGGGCTTCATAGAACCCGGAATCCATCCGACTGTTTTTACAAGGAGGGACAGAGCAGTGTAGAATAATGGTTAAATATGTGAAAAATAATGCGAATTTTTAAAAACGAAGCATGAACACATGTTACAGTGAACCCCACAAACACATTCAAGCCTTCGAAAAAAGGTGTTTTACCACCCCTTTAAGATGGGTGGAAAAAACAAGACAAGAAAAGGTGCTGATATTATCTGATTCATCCTCAGTCCTAGTGAGTTTAAGGTCTTTTCACTCAAAAAGCCGTCAGGATGTGTTATATGAAGTCCTTCAGTCAGTAACAAGGATAGCAAATCAGGGAGGACAGGTACAATTATGTGGGTACCAGCACATGTAGGGGTGAAAGGGAATGAGCAGGTGGATGAATTGGCAAAGAAGGCTTTAAAGAAGGGAAATATAGAAATGCAAATTAAAATAAGTAAAGCAGAGGTCAAAAGTATCATCTGGGAAAAAATAATCAAATGTGGCAAGAAAGAGAGAGGAGAAAGGAAGGCATTTATATCAAATTCAAAAGAATGTAAAAATAACTAGGTTAGGTCGGTGTAGGGTACAGGAGAGAGGAAACTGTAATGACAAGGTTAAGGCTGGGGCACGGTGCTCTAAACAAATCACTGAAAATGATAGGAAAACACGAGACAGGTTTGTGTGAGTGGTGTCAAGAAGAGGAGTCAGTGGAGCACATAATTATAAGATGTAGGAGGTATGAGGAACAGAGAGTGATAATGAGGAATAATTTGAGGGAATTAGGGGTGCAGGAATTAACATTAAAAGGATTGTTGAGTATAGGTGACAGAGCACAGGTTAGAATATTGTTAACTTTCTTAAGGGAAACAGGTTTGTTTAATAGCTTATGAGGATAAACTGGGATATGGGAAAGTGTGTTGGGTAATGAATGATTGTGTCTATGTTATAAGTTTTTTTATTATTATTATTATTATGTGGAAACTAGATTGTAAGCCTATTGTCTGATTCACACTCCGGAGCAGAAGGTGGCGGTAATGCACCAAAAGCTGGTTGCCAACCGCCGTTAAAAACAAAGAAGAAGAAGAAGAGCTCGCACTGTTTCACTTTCGGTTCTGTTCGTGTCCACGTTGAACACAAAATGGCGAAGCATGCTGGTAAGGTTTGATTAACAACAAAATATGTATATTTATATGTTAAATGCGTCTATGATATATAAGACATCAAACCTCTTCCTAATTAAGCAATGATTTATTTGTGAATTGCGCATTTCAAGGGGCGTTTATGAACGGAGAGTCCAACGGATTGATACACACGGAAGTTTCATTAAAGTTAAACTTTACTTTGGAAGCAAACAATGCATTGACACTGATTGTTGTTGTTATGTCGCTGCCACTTCAAAAAGTTAAATTTAACAGAAATATATCAGGCCTTGTATTAAAACGATGAAATCTTGAGTAGGCCTAAAACATCTAATATGTTCATTATGATTCTGACAATAAATTTGCTCTTTTCTTCTTAAACATTCATTTAAAATAAGATCAAAACCATGCACTAAATAACATTAATAAATAAATGCAAACAGAAATAGGCACATGCTACGTGCGTCTGTTATAGGACAACTTAGTTTGAATAAACGAGCAGACACTGATAAGCTATTTGATCGCCTAAATAAAATAAAATAAAATTAATATTTGTGTAGTGTTCAATGTTGTTATCGATAGAGATAGAGAGTTTGATGGGGTATTATTTAATCCGCAACCGCATCACAAAACTCATCATCCGCACCATTTTGACCAAATTTAGACAAAATTGACCTGCTGATGTCAGCCGCAAGAAAGCCCTTGTCTGTTCTAGAAAGGATGCAGCAAAAATATTTACTGCTAATGTATGAGGCATAGGCCTACGCTGAGTTTCATTTATTTACGATGAGATGCGCTCTAGTTCACAATGCAATGCAAGTGAATGCGGCGCACCGGCGCCTCCATGTCACGGTTATTATATTGTCATTTGCTTTTTATTTATTAAATACATGCAATTGGTTGATGAAACATTTATTAAAATTAAGATACAATTTGTACAAAACGAAATTCGCTTTAAAGAAAGGCTTTTAACAATGGAATGCAAGTGAATGCGGCGCACCGGCGCCTCCATGTCACGGTTATTATATTGTCATTTGCTTTTTATATATTAAATACATGCAATTGGTTGATGAAACATTTATTAAAATTAATATACAATTTATACAAAACGAAATTCGCTTTAAAGAAAAGCTTTCTACAAAGAAAAACTTAATGAAGTGGTAAAAATCATGTCTGACGATTTACAAAACAAAAATTGCGTTGGTACTTGGCAAAGAATCAAATACATTTGGAAATAACTGTATTTTAATATTGGAAATTTTAATAACACGGTTTTGGCGGTTATAGAGATCTAATGTGGTGTTCAACTATAACCGGCAGTCTCACGGTTATATACTAACCGTAACACCCCTAAATGAAATGCACATGGAAGAGAATTGTCTTCAACTTTAGGGTTGTTGATATTATTTCTAGGGATCGACCGATATGGATTTTTTAGTGCCCATACCGATTTTTTTTCAGCAGCCTTAGCCAATGACTGATACAGGCTGCCGATTTTCTTGGGCCGATATTTGGAGCAGATACTGCTTTACTGCTAGGGCTGCACGATAATGGCTAAAATGATAATCACGATTATTTTGCTCAAAATTATAATCGCGATAATTAATCACGATTATTCTTATTTGAGAAACTACAGAGAAAGAGAAGACAGTTAACGGTTTTGCACGAGTATTTGCGCAAAATCCGAGCATATTTGGTTTACATGAATTTCCCCAGCAAGTGAGTAAACCTAATAACATGCCAAATTGGCCAGTGATTTGACAGCGATACCCGCCAAAGTTCATTTTTAGAACTTTGAACATTTTCATTTGGCGGGTGTTAATTTCAAACCATCAGACTTAATTTAACCAACTAACGTTACAACTTCCTCAGACAGCAAGTCAATACAAATGGCATGATTTAAAGGGGTGGTTTACTGCTTTTTTTCTTTGCATGATTGTGTTTATGGGGTGCAATATAACATGTCTTCGGGGTTTTTCTTTTTTTTTAAGTCTTATTTTTCATAAATTTCTCCTTTATTGTAAGCCGCTTTCTCCTCTGTCATTTGAACGACCGGTTGACTTCCTGATTCTATGAAAACACTCCCTCGGAAACAGGCAATGGGCTCAGATTGGTTAGTTGGGCTGGTGTGTTGTAATTGGCTAAACTGCGTAGCGCATGTTGTCTGGAAACTTCACGCCCATTACCTTTACGGGCGAAAGTTGCATGTGCTCCGGTCGCATGTGCTCCGGTCAAATGTAAATATCAGACCCAGAAAGTGGCAAAGAAGAGAGTCAAGCAACCTCCGCAAACACGGCTCTTACAAAACGTTTCTGAATGGTACATTTTTATTATTATTATTCTATTCTATTCTACTATTATTATATATGTATTTCGATATGCTGTTACTTGAAAATGCTACTGCTGCTTGTTAGCTTTTGAGATACGGTTTTCTCCTGATTAAACATTTAATATAACTGAATAAATGACTGAGTAATACCGTTTTTTAAAGTTATTGTTTTAACTTCAGCAGCTGAAGTTTGCTGTTGCGATTAGGCTACATATATATTTTTTTTACTTTATACACGTTTGTCTTATACACACAAAATAGCATCGAACTAACTGGCTATAAACAAACAGCGTTGGCATTGGTTTACGGTCTTGATCAAATTGATCGTCATAAAATATACATGGAAAATACATTGACAAAATTAGTGCATAATTACAAATTCAGGTTCAAAATGTTTGTACGCGTTTGTACGTGTAAGGCTACTAAAGCCAGCGCTGGCATTTGTTTACGTCCTTGATAAAACTAAAACATTACGTCTGAAATTATACATGCAAATACATTTCAAATTATTAAGTCTTACTTACAGGTTGTGGCCCAACAACTGCTGTCTCTGGTTGTAAAGTTGGAACTGCTTCATGTTTTAGTAACAGTTTCTTGTTGAATCCGGCATTGAATTCGTGGAGATTCTGGAAGCTGTCTTCCGTAAAATGCGCAGCACAGAGAGCTATTACGATTGAAATTTTCAGGAACATAATCAAACATAAATTTTAGCCATTGTTGACGAACTACAGCGTCCGTATGAAGCCCGAACACAGAAGACCTGGCAGCTGGGTGAAAATAACACACTTTCGACAGCATGGCTACAGCTCTCCACTATAACTCCTCCTCTTCGACAAAGCCGCAGAAATATGGCCATGCCCCCTTTTTTGCATGGGTTAGTTACATATAAAACCCGGGAAGTACCTCGTTGTAGTCCCATTCGAGTCGTTTTTGTAGGCATTAAACTTCCTGATTTTTAAAAGTCGATATCTCTGCTTACATTGAACTTTCAGCGCAGCAACTTTGCAGATAATGTTCATGCACCAACAGCAACATTACACACTATTTAAAATGAAAAAAGTGAAATCACAATCAACCACCCTTTTAAAGGGGGGGTGAAATGCTATTTCATGCATACTGAGTTTTTTACACTGGTAAAGAGTTGGATTCCCATGCTAAACATGGACAAAGTTTCAAAAACTAAGTTGTACGTTTGAAGGAGTATTTTTGTTCCAAAAATACTCCTTCCGGTTTGTCACAAGTTTCGGAAAGTTTTTTTCGAGTATGGCTTACGTAAGATAGAGCGGAATTTCCTTATATGGGTCCTAAGGGCACTTCTCCGGTAAGATCGCGGGCGCGCGCGCACTCGTAGACCAGAGCAAGAGAGTGAAAGCAGTTCGCCATCAAAACGCCCTGCCCGGCTTTTGGGAAGCCAATGTCACCAAAGAAGTGTGTTTTTGGTTGCCAGGGCAAGACAACCCTGCACAGATTCCCAAAGAACCCAGCGTTAAGGAACGCGTGGATGGAGTTTGTTTTCCTGAGCATAAATGGAGTTGTGTAAGACTGTTGTTCCCTGCATTTCGACGATGATTGTTTTATAAACAAAGCCCAGATCGACGGATTTGCAGATCGTCTAATGCTTAAGGATCGAGCAGTCGCAATGATAAAGGTTTGCGGTCGTGCATTGGAACCGGACGGTGAGTAAAACTGTTGAACAAATGTCTCTGTGTGTTGTCACTAGCTCGGCGCGTTAGCACAGCTAAGCTTCGCCCACACGGCCCGCCCCCAGCCGCTCGTTTTTTTTCCGGAAAGACTCGGTACAGCCTATCTTTCTTTCAAAAATATAATAAAACAAAAGACTTTTTGGAGATATGAAGGATGCAATATTACTCTATAGGTACTCAAGATTAACAGGAGATTGAGTGAAAATGAGCATTTCACCCCCCCTTTAACGTTAGATGAGCGCTTTGTGATGCGTCTTCACCAAGCGGCAACATTCTGATCTGAAAAATGAAGCCTACCCGGAAGTGCGAAAAACTGCAATACATCGAAAATCCGCTAGAGGGAGGTCCCAAAAGGGAGCAAATGTCCATAGCCCCCATGTTAAAATGTCCGTTTTCACAGCATAAATTCATGTTTTTACAAGTTGGTCCTGTAACAGAGACAGGGGTGCCACAAAGAGGCCCCAACAGCAGCAGCACCACTGCTCTGTATGTACCGGCAGATGGAGGCGAAAAAATGAAGTGACGTGATGATGAGGTCAAAAGTTCAGTGTTTAATCCAATAGGTGCAACTGGTATTTACAGTGAAAATCCAAAGAAGAGAAAAAAAAAAAAAAACTAATCAAACAAAAATAAATAAAATAAACTGTTTAAAGTTATCTGCACACAAAATTTGGCTATACCAGTAAATCGGCCCAAAAACAGAGCAATAACTCCTAAACACTCACTCTACGAGCCTCTTAATCACACTGAGGCGCCTTCTTAAAAAGGCTAAGCCCCTCCTACTTGGACCAAACCATTTGGTAATTAAAGATAATAAATGACATTTAAAGAAGACAAATCAAAATAGATTTAACAGTAACAAAGAGATAAACAGTTTGAATAATATAAAAATATATAAACATTGAAAACAAAACAACTCAATTAATTATTAATGTTGAACAACGTTTATCAAAGAATCAAACAGAACTCCAATCTCCCCCTCACACATGACAACAATTAACTGTGCCTATTGGCGGGAAAGAGACATTCAAAATGGTGGCAGTTCCTGTGACCGGGTTTCGTCTGTTTGGTAAAGTAAAATGTTCCTATACGTAAGTATGACAATTTATTATTATGTAAGAGGTTAATTGAAATCAATAAACATATAACATGGTTACCGGTCTTGTTTGAGTTCTTTACAATATATAAATCAACAACGAGAAATTAATAACTCAGTAAATGAAAAAAAAAAGGCATGGTGAAGACAGGTACAACACGAAACAATACACAATCAGTGACACACATATATCTGCGTTAACTGGTGTAAAACTGCGCAAAACAGATAGTGTGTTAAGATGTTAGTGTGAAAGTGTCTGTATGTATGTATTTTCTCAGTTCAGTGTCATACTAAGAGTCTTTTCCAAAATAAGAGTCTCTAGTCACAGATCCTCACTGTGACATTTCCCCCTCCCTCTCCAGACACCGCCTATGGTGTCCTCGAGAGAAAGTCTGCAGTGTAATTTTGTGACCCTGATCTGTACAGCACCTCAAAGTCAAATAGCTGCATGGCCAGAAACCACCTAGTAATGCGAGCATTTGTGTCTCTCATGCGGCCTAACCAGGCCAATGCTCGGTGGTCAGTTTCCAACCGGAATTTTCGTCCAAGCAAATAGTACCTTAAAGAGTCCAGGGCCCACTTAACAGCAAGGCACTCCTTTTCCACAGTGGAATAGTTTACCTCTCTGGGCAGGAGTTTCCTACTAATGTACACAACTGGCTTGAGTTGACCTTCTTCCTCTTGAAGGAGTACAGCACCAATGCCACGTTGTGAGGCATCAGTCTGCACTGTGAAGAGTTTCCCAAAATCAGGACTCCGCAGAACTGGTTCCTGACATAATGCATCCTTTAAGTCTTTAAAGGCCTTTTCACAGTCCTCCGTCCACACTACATTGTTGGGCTGGCTCTTTTTTGTCAAATTTGTTAGGGTTATTGCCCTGGCTGAGAAATTTGGAATAAATTTCCTATACCAGCCAACAAGTCCAAGAAACGCTCTAACCTGCTTCTTTGTCACAGGCCTTCCTGCTCCTTTAACGGCCTCCACCTTCCCCACCTGAGGTCGGATCACACCGTGTCCCAGTACAAATCCAAGATATTGGGTTTCTGGTTTGGCGAGGGCACATTTATCAGGACGGATGGTTAGTCCTGCAGCTTTGATGCGATTCAACACCTCCCTAAGTTGCTCCAGATGCTCTTCCCAGCTTTGGCTGAAGATTATGATGTCGTCAAGGTAAGCTGCAGCATAGTCCTCTGTACCATGGAGGATTTTATCCATCATCCTTTGAAATGTTGCCGCGGCCCCGTGGAGCCCGAAAGGAAGGACTCGGAACTGAAAGTGGCCAAAGGGAGTTCTGAAGGCAGTAAGCTCCTTACATGCTGGTTTCAGCGGTACCTGCCAATATCCCTTGCAGAGATCCAGCGTACTCAGGTACTTCGCCCTTCCCAGCCTCTCCACCAGTTCATCCACCCGTGGCATTGGATAAGGATCAAATTTACTTACGCTGTTCAGCTTCCTGAAGTCTAAGCAGAACCGCAGGGTACCATCTTTCTTCGGCACCAGCACTATGGGACTGCTCCATTCACTTGACGATGGCTCAATAACACCCAGTTGTTTCATGGTTTGTAATTCCTCTTTCATAACAGATAGTAATTTCTCTGGGACACGATACACCGACTGACGGACAGGTTTAGGGTCCGTGAGGATGATAGAATGTTCGACCAAGCCTGTTCTGCCAGGGGTATCCATGAACAGATGTTCAGGTATACATTCCCATAGTTGATGTCTTTGCTCTTCACTCAGGTGCTGCAAATTCAATTTGCTGTCACTGCGACAGGTCGGTAAATACTGTTCTTCTACTTCCTCTTCACCCTCTATGGCTCTCACCAGCATAGCAATGTCATTGCTCTCCTCTGCTTGGCCTGGAGTTTGATGCGTATGCCATTTTTTCAGCATGTTCACATGAAATGTTTGCAGAGGCTGGTTTCTTGAGGGAATTTCGATCTGATAGGTCACCGGACCTACCTTCTTCTTTATCTGGTATGGGCCTTGCCACTTCGCTAACAGCTTATTGTCGGAGGTTGGAAGCAACAACAGGACTTCATCCCCTGGTTCGAAGCTTCGAGATCTAGCCGTCTTGTCGTACCAGTGTTTCTGCTGTACTTGGGATCTTAACAGGTTTTCTCGTGCCAAGGCAGTACTCTGTTGAAGTTTCTCCCTCATTTTCATCACGTAAGTGAGGATGTTCGTTCTCTTTGGATTGTCTGTCGCCTCCCAGCTCTCTTTCAGGACATCTAGAGGACCTCTTACTTGGTGGGCGTAAAGCAATTCAAACGGAGAGAATCCTGTAGAAGCCTGGGGTACTTCACGGTAGGCGAAAAGGAGGTACGGCAGCCATTTATCCCAGTCTTTGCCAGAGTCTGAAACAAACTTTTTCAACATATTCTTTAGAGTCTGATTGAATCTTTCAACAAGACCATCAGTCTGAGGGTGATATGGGGTTGTTCGTACTCTCTTAATGCCCAATAGCTGATAAACTTGTTGCAGTGTGCGACTCATAAAGTTAGTGCCCTGGTCTGTCAGAACCTCTTTTGGTATGCCTACTTGCGAAAATAATTTCAACAAGGCTGAAGCTATCTGCTTAGCAGTAACATCTCTCAAGGGATATGCTTCAGGGTATCTCGTGGCATAATCTGAGATTACTAGAATAAACCGGTTTCCTGCCTGACTTCTCTCAACTGGTCCAACAACATCCACTCCTATTCTCTCAAAAGGTACATCAATCACAGGCAAAGGAATTAGTGGTGCATAAGCAGGAGTCCGACCAGTAGTGAGTTGGCACTCAGGGCATTTTTGGCAGTATTCTTTAATGTCTGTGTACATTCTGGGCCAATAAAATCTTTTAGAGATTCTCCAACATGTTTTTGCGAACCCTAAATGACCTGACCATGGAATGGAATGACCTAACTGTAACACCTCACTTCTTTGTGCATTAGGTACAAGAAGTCGAAGATCTCCCTCTTTAGTCTGCTTATACAGGAGTTCATGTTTCAACACAAAAGCATCCTCAAGTAATACATCAGAGTCTTTCTTCTTCTTAACCTGATCAAAACATGTGGCTAGGGTTGGGTCTTCCCTCTGCAGCTGGGCTAGACCATTCGGAATCACAATGTCTGACTCACATAACTCAGGTTCAGCAATATCCTCGTTAGCCTGTTCTGAGGTGCCCATCAAGTCTGTTACCCAATCTCTACGCTGTTGCAACCTGTTGTCTTCTGTTGTTCCTGACTCAGTCTCAATATCAGCTGAACAAAAAGGCAAGGTTTGTAAGGGATCGTCTAGGTCTGGGTTGTGTGTTGTCTGCACTGCCTGCTTTGACTGAGCCCTTGTCACTACCCCACACCATTCTGTGTCCTGCAGTAATTCAGCCAACACTGGCATATCTGTGCCAAGGAGGATGGGATAGGGCAGAGTCTTAGCAATTCCAACCTTCATCAGATAAGACTGATTCAAGACTTCAATATACACTTCTGCAGTAGGCAATGGAGTGTTGTCACCATGTACACAACAAACAGTAACTGTTTCTGTGTCATTCCAGTCTTGTCTGGGCACAAATCTGCTCTGCACTAGCGTATATGTACAACCAGTATCTACCAAGGCTAAAACTGGTCTACCATTTAACAAGACAGATCTAATTGGCTGTGAGTTGCATTTCATGGGGGATGACTGAACTGAATGAGGAACATAACAAAGGCTTGCCGTTTTCGGTTTCTTCAGGGGGCAAAGAGGTCTAGTATGGCCTGGCTGTCCACAATGATAACAGACAACATCCTCCTTAACTACACTTTGTGAAGTTACATGCGGAGTAGTGGCTTTACTTTGTGTGAGTCTTAGGATTCTATCTTGAGAGTTTGAACAGCTCCTCAACCCCTCAGACTTACCCCTGGCCGAAGGGAGGATCCCTGCATAGCGGAAGTTTCCTGCTCCTTTACGGGCTGTGATATATGCCTCTGCTAGTCTTGCAGCCTCAGCAGCAGTCGTTGGATCACGCTCCTTGACCCAAGTCCTCACGTCTGGGTACAAGACCCGTAAGAACTGTTCCAGAACAAGGGCCTCCATAATATCCTCTTTATTGCTGCTGGAATAGTGCACCCACTTGCAAAAAAGGTCCTTCAGTCTGATGTAAAGCTCCTGTGGCGACTCGTCGACCGGGGTATTTAGGCTACGGAACCTCAGTCTATAAGTTTCAGCATTGATTTCATACTTTTTCAGTATTGCTGTCTTAACAACATCATAGTCTTGTGTATGTGAAGGGTCCATTGCAACAAACGCAGCTCTGGCCTTACCAGTTAGCAACGGTATAAGGTGAATGGCCCAGTCTTCTTTAGGCCACTGGTACACCTCTGCCAGTCTCTCAAATGTCAGCAAATAGTGCTCAATATCATCGGAGTCTTCCAGTCTCGCAAGCCGTGGCTCCCGGTCTATCACCCTTGGTGCTGGTTTGTCGGAAACTGCTCCATGACTGATACGTTCCATGTCGAGTTGCATCTGTGTGACATGGTGACTGAGCACTTTAAAATTTTGTTCTCGTCGGACTGTCTCTCTTTCTTGTCGATCGTCTCGATCCTTTTGATATTCCATAAAGGACTTGAACATCTGCGCCAGAGCAGTAACAGCAGTATCAGCTCCAGCCCCAGAAACCATTGTAGACTTCACTCCTTCATCTGGATCCTCCTCCACTTCACTCTGTTCCACATCCGGCCTTGTGCTCTCATCAGGCTGATTCCTTGTCTTTGGTGGCATTGCATAAAAACAAGATTGTCCACGTCACCTCAGCGGTACAAAAAACTTCTGACACCAACTGTAACAGAGACAGGGGTGCCACAAAGAGGCCCCAACAGCAGCAGCACCACTGCTCTGTATGTACCGGCAGATGGAGGCGAAAAAATGAAGTGACGTGATGATGAGGTCAAAAGTTCAGTGTTTAATCCAATAGGTGCAACTGGTATTTACAGTGAAAATCCAAAGAAGAGAAAAAAAAAAAAAACTAATCAAACAAAAATAAATAAAATAAACTGTTTAAAGTTATCTGCACACAAAATTTGGCTATACCAGTAAATCGGCCCAAAAACAGAGCAATAACTCCTAAACACTCACTCTACGAGCCTCTTAATCACACTGAGGCGCCTTCTTAAAAAGGCTAAGCCCCTCCTACTTGGACCAAACCATTTGGTAATTAAAGATAATAAATGACATTTAAAGAAGACAAATCAAAATAGATTTAACAGTAACAAAGAGATAAACAGTTTGAATAATATAAAAATATATAAACATTGAAAACAAAACAACTCAATTAATTATTAATGTTGAACAACGTTTATCAAAGAATCAAACAGAACTCCAATCTCCCCCTCACACATGACAACAATTAACTGTGCCTATTGGCGGGAAAGAGACATTCAAAATGGTGGCAGTTCCTGTGACCGGGTTTCGTCTGTTTGGTAAAGTAAAATGTTCCTATACGTAAGTATGACAATTTATTATTATGTAAGAGGTTAATTGAAATCAATAAACATATAACATGGTTACCGGTCTTGTTTGAGTTCTTTACAATATATAAATCAACAACGAGAAATTAATAACTCAGTAAATGAAAAAAAAAAGGCATGGTGAAGACAGGTACAACACGAAACAATACACAATCAGTGACACACATATATCTGCGTTAACTGGTGTAAAACTGCGCAAAACAGATAGTGTGTTAAGATGTTAGTGTGAAAGTGTCTGTATGTATGTATTTTCTCAGTTCAGTGTCATACTAAGAGTCTTTTCCAAAATAAGAGTCTCTAGTCACAGATCCTCACTGTGACAGGTCCCATGGACTTTTATTGTATTTTTCGATAGGTTCCGAGTGCCTGACAACTGTGAGGGGGGTGAATATTTTTCTAACTTGTTGATCGTATTTAGATATAAAATATATGACAATAAGGGCGTGGTTAACTTTGAGTGACAGCTTGATTGACAGCTGACAAGGCAGCGCCACGGAGAATGACAACAAGAAGCGCCATTTTTTAATACAGTTGACATATAATACTACTGTTTATGTATCATGAAATGTAGTTTTAATAGTTTTTCAGGCGAGAATGTAGTTGTTTAAAGCTCAAATCTGTGGTTTATTTAAAGATTTATGAAAATTTTATCCAGTTGATCCAGCGATGACCGGGCGCTCGGCGTTCATGTACCCCACCTGGAACAGTCTTTCATCGGCTTGACGTTATGAGGTTTGCCGCCAATGCCGCGGACTCTGGCGTCTCTTTAGTGGTTAAACATGAGATATTGTGTATATCTATATCGTCTTGTGTATATCTAATGGGCGATTTTTGGTCTCGTGAATCTAAATTTTTTTCCCTGGGCAATCGTTTTGGCTGAGGGGAAGTTTCATAACTTTATAAGCTATTTAACTTTACCGATGTATAGACTATAGAGCGCTGACTTTGTATGTTTGACTGAATTGTTTGCTTTATTTGTATAGCTTCTTATACCTTTTACGTATACTTTTATAATGGCTAATATTGATAAAACTGAAATTTAACAAAAAGAGACTGGGTTGAGTTTTTAATTTTAAATTTTAATACAACGAAGATGATCTGTAATGTTGTTTACTGCAAAATCTGTTGTTTAGTACAAATGCACATATTGCCTGGACCATAAAATGTGTAATATTTTTATATTATATTTAAAATGAAAAGAGGCAGGTTTGTGTTTTATATTTTGTTTTTTCATAAATAGGCAAACGTTATGTGCAGTTGAATATAATCAATATGCGTTGCCTTAAAGATTTCTTTAAATGAAAACGAAAAGAGTTCGTATGGTGTTTTATAACATATTTCGTTGCCTAAAATATACAGAGATAACCAAAGTAGCAGAGCGAGCTGAGTGACGCGCGCTGCGTTAGAAGGTGGGCGGGGTTAGGATTTCCCAAGATTTTCCAAGATGGCGCCGCCCATACCCCCCATAAACGGCTTCAAACCCGTTCTTCAGAAAGTCTATGGGTGACGTCGCAGACGCTTTGTCCATATTTTTTACAGTCTATGGTCTTCACATTAGATCTTCTAAGCGACACATTTCGGTTGAAAATGAGAAAGTACAGATCCAGATCGCTCAGCAAATCCGTAGGCCTAACGCTACTGCAAAGAAAAATAGTCTAATGGCTCGTTTCCACTGAGCAGTACAGTACGGTACGGTACAGTACGGTACGGTTCGGGTCTGTTAACCATGATCTGGCTAGCGTTTCCACTGCCAACAGTACCCTTACTTGATAGGCGTGGTGTTTCGATCGACGTCATTTTCGCGCGAAGAAGAACATAGTAAACTACAATGGATGACAGCAGATCTTGTTCTTGCTCCTCGACATGTTTGTCACAAGAAGACAAGCGCCGACATTTGGCTTTTCTCATTATTAAGTACGCAAAGTTTGTACTTGCCATGTGCGACTCCTACATGCAAATGGTACAGCGCGTTCTTAAAAGCGTCACTCAGCTCGCGATCTGCTACTACTTATCTCTGTTACTCTGTATGTTCATTTTAAGCAACAATAAAACGAAATATGTTATAAAACACTACTCTGCCTCTTTTCGTTTTCATTTAAATAAATTAAACATTATAGGGACACAAATGTGGTTCATGCGCAACGCATATTGATTATTCACTGCACGTTATACGTTATTCTATAACAAAACGAAATTTAAAACACAACCCTAACGTTACCTCTTTTCGTTTAAATAATAAAAAAAATTACACATATTACAGGCAATATATGCATTTGTACAAATGTTGCAATAAACATCAGTGATAATCTTGTAATAAGAAAATGACAAGAAACCATATTTCTTTTAGTAAAATTTCAGTTTTATCAATAATAGCCAATATAAAAGTTTAAGTAAAAGGTACAAGAAGCTATACAATAAGAAATAAAGCAAACAATTCAGTCAAATGTCCAAATGCTGCGCTCTAGTCTAACATTTCAACAGTAAATTTAACGTTAAATACAAATAGCCTATGAAACTAAACTTAGCCCTCAGCCAAAACGATTGACAGGGAACGAATTATATATTCACGAGACCAAAGATCGCCCGTTAGGTCTACACAAGACGAATTATATCTCATGTTTAACCACTACCGTCGGAGTCATCGGCGAACGTCAGAAGAACTAACTTAGCCGAGGAAAGGCTCACCCAGCCGGGAAACATGAGCGCCGAGCGCCCGCTGATCGCATGGATCTCACAACCGGGGAAAAACAAATCATCTTTATAAATAAACCACAGATTTGAGCTTTAAACAACTACATTCTCGCCTGAAAAACTCTTAAAATTACATTTCGTGACACAGTAACAGTAGTATTATATTAAACTGTATATAAAAAATGGCGCTTCTTATGTTGTCATTCCCCTCGTAGCACGCGCAAGTGACGATTCTCTGTCAACCAATCAACGTCCTGCAGTGAGTCTAGCTCCACCTTTTAGTACCGTACCACTGTGCTAGGTACCCCAACGGAAGGGTACCCAAAAAGTGGTACGGTACGGTTCGGCTTTTTGGTACCATTCTCAACTTTTGGCAGTGGAAACGCAAATAAAAGGGTACCGACCCGTACCGTACCGTACCGTACCGCTCGGTGGAAACGCGCC
Source organism: Squalius cephalus (assembly GCF_949319135.1). Taxonomy (NCBI): domain Eukaryota; kingdom Metazoa; phylum Chordata; class Actinopteri; order Cypriniformes; family Leuciscidae; genus Squalius; species Squalius cephalus. The sequence goes on from NC_137122.1 coordinate 8,948,457, forward strand.
ATAACTTACTTGTTGATACCAAAACGGGCAGTGGCTGTCGTTTTCAACTGATTCACGACACATCATGCAAACTGGTAAACTTAAACTTAAATGAATTAACTTAAACATCAAAAAATAGAAAGCGAAACTCATTTAGAAACAGATTTAGTCACACAAACAGCACAGGTGGCTTGTGAAGAAAGTCTAGCTGTATAACAATTTCATGCAAACAGAATATCGCTGTGGAGATCAGTGCTTTTTCCGCAGTATAGAGCGCGCGCGCAGGGTTGCCAGATTGCACCGACTAAGTACAACACGGGGCATAAAATGTAAGAGAAAAGCTCTGTTTGGGTAATTTGGGAGATTTAAGATATTCAGATCTGGCAACCACAAACATCAATGCTAGTGGGGACTTGTTTACAATGCAAGATTATGCAAATGTCTAATAAAAAAGCGTTTTCAGGATTAAAAACGAGCGGGCAAATATCGCGACGATTTTTTTAAAATTAATCGAGAGAGGCAGATATCGTTATCGCGATTAAAATACGATTAATCGTGCAGCCCTATTTACTGCTGAGACTGAATTAATTCGTTTTAAACGTGTTTGAATTAATGATTCAAATTAGTTATTTTTTTTTTATTCTCTTGGTCGGCGTTACGTCACAAATCATGTGACTTGCATAGCAACAAGCCACCGCCATGTTTGAAGGGTAAAACAAACCGAAGGCAAAGCCCGAGCCAAATCAAAAAGGTATCTATTCACAGAAGTTTTGCTGTGGATTATGGATACTAACGGACTACTTTATATCCGTGTATGCGAATGTATGTCGGTGGTGAGATGTGAATGTAATAAAACACTCATGTAAAGCGCATTTGTGACTAACTTAGCTAACGTTACATATCTGTGAAAGGCGCTATATCAGGGGTCAGGAACCTTTTTGACCAAAGAGACATTTTTTCATTAGGCTATTGGATAATGCATTTTAGCCAAAGTAAAAAAAAAAACGGTCCATAGACAACTAAAAACAAACAAATATTCAGCAAACCATAAATAAGTTGCAATATGGAATTAATTGTGCAGGGCTTTCACTGTGAGGTTGAGTTACCAAGTGACTAGCATAAATCCTCTTTTGTGTGCGTGTGTGTGAGAGAGAGAGTGAATGCACACAGTAACAGTTACTTACATCAGCTGTGTTTACATGAATACTCGGCTTGGCATTTTGAAATATTTCTGTGTTTATTTGGCCGTTTAGGCGCGCAACCGAAGACAAAGGCTATACTATGCTTGTCCGTGTTGCGCTCGGAGCGCGCACAGCATCCTGTCAGTAGAATTCAGTTCTCTTTCGCGACTTATCGCGCTTTTAATATTTATTTTCAATATATAGCACATCCTGTTCTTTTCTTTCTCATTAATTCATGTTTTGTTATTAATAACTTTAAACAGAATCGTCAACTGAAATCTGCGCAGATTGTTACGACACATGTATAGGACATAAAGGGTCTCTGAGGCAAAAGTGAAAGTACCAGCGGTCAGTGGGTGAAATGTCTCTTTGCGCAGTAAAAGTACCCGTTTCAATAAAATTATATATTAAAATTAATAAAGTCTACTTTTATATTTTCGCCAGTGCAGGAGCTGTAGGTTACCAGAAACGTAAGTGGTTAGCTGATTGCTGTGGTGACTCGTGACACTCGCGAACAGCACTGAACACACACTTTTGCCGGTACTTATTATTATCATAAACTTTTCATTAACTTTAGTAGGCTGTACTAGGCTACAACAAGGGAATTGTAATTGGTTGCTTTTTCTGCAGAGAGCCGATCTTTGTTGATGTGTCTTAATTGTTTCATCGATGGTTTGTTGTTGGTAAAGGGTGAGAGACCTTGCGAGCCACATGATTTTTGCCAAAGAGCCAGATGTGGCTCGGGATCCGAATACAGATATTCTTCTTCTTCTATTACAGAATGTCTTATCAGTATATAGACAACAACAGAACAGTTTTTCGGCATGATTTGCCGAAGGATTTGCGCTCGTTTGTCTTCCGCTTCGTGTTGCTTAATGGCTGGCGCTTTTTCGCCGTGTTGCTATGCGCGCGCAGTGCATTATGGGAGTGAAAGTCCCGGATGTCCGACCTCGAGAATAAATAGACTGGAACATGTTATTCTTTGTAGTTGTCTGATATATGTAATCGTGATCTCCATTTTAAACAAAACAAAAACGATTTTAAACCAAATAGATTCTCAGTTTATTATGAATTAGGGACTGTTCACATATCGTGTCTAAAAAAAAAAACGTGTGGAAAGCATGGCCGCACAGCTTTCTCCTTTCTCCCGTGCCGTCTGTCGTTGCTATGCAACCATGAGCGATCTCCATGATGACGAGGAAGTAAGGATTCATTTATTTCTAGCCCTTTACAACTACATATATTTATGGAGATGAGAAATAAAAACCTGTCCTGTCCAGCTATCAGCTGTTCGGCCGAGCTTTCGATGTTGTCATGGAAAGGTCAGTTGTTTTTTCTCACATGACCTGCATGCGCTTGCATTCTGAAAAGTTTAAATGTTAGGAGGAGCACCTTGACAAACGAGCGCGCTGCATCGCATGCGTGCATAGACAAACATGCGTGTCGCAGCCGCATCGCTTCTTTTATGAGCACACGTCCAAATCTCAGCCAGGTGGTCACTGAATTAAACTCCCACAAATATCACGGAACAACGTCGGCATTATTTAATCCTCTGACCAGTGTTTGTAACAGCTGTCGTTTGCATATGGATAGCCTCAAACTTAGCTATTTGCAGCTCCCTAAATACAATGACAAGCAGTTTTATATTATATTATACGAGGCATTTGGCATTCGCGTTTTCCATTTGGACCCACAAACTTGCTTAGCTATAGTTGCACGCACATATAGAGCAACGTGTTTCCACTTTCAAAGTGTATGGCAATATTTCAGCTAAGTCAAACAGTTAAAAGATGCTTTGAAAGTTTAAAACTTGCCTTGTCTTGAAGAGGCTTCCAGCACTTTGCTAGTGTGGGAGGGGCAGTGCATGGGCTGCACCTGAACTGTCTCCAGCAACACAAAGCTGCCCGCGCGCGGACGCCTGTCTGTAAATAATGGCGGGAAAAAACTATCGGCGAACGCAGCAGCCGCGTACCGGCCGATGCCGATACACAAAACCCGCAAATATCGGCCCGATATATCGGTCGATCACTATTAGTGCAAGCCATAATGTTCATCAGATTCACTAACTGTGTGTTTTATTGTGTTGTTTTGCAGTGAGCGAAGATTGCGATGATGATCGACTCAAAAGTAAGTCCGTCTAAAAGAAAAGTATGATATATTTTTTGTAGAACATGTACTTTCTTATTTCTACTTTTAATTATTTGCTGGCCACAGTGGGAGGAAAATCCATTGTTTTAATGCTGTAACTGATACTCCAAATGATGTGATAATGTAATTGATTATTTATGGTATTTAATGCTGTACAGTATGCAGGCTGAGTTCTAATATATATCATAAATTGCATTTTCTTATGCAAAAACATTTCAAGCTTCAACACAACAGAGAACAACATGAAAACAAACATGATCAGTTAAAAGAGAAACCACTAAATAGAGATAAACATGTGCATCGGTCACATTCATGTAAAGGAGAAAATGGATGAACTTATTATTAGTATGCATTAGTGTGCAAAAGGCCCTCAATACGTTAAACATATAGTTAATTTAAAAGTGTTACTTACTATGTCCAGTAGATGGAAGTCCTGCTGAAGTTCACTGCAAGTATTTCATCAGCCACACTCAAATCCTCTTATACAACTGCCTTCCACTGAACCCATGACTGCAGACTTCTGTAAAACTGCAAACTCAATCTTACTTGGAAATGTTTGTGTATTTTCTTCTTACACCATGTTCATTTCGACAAAACACAAAGTAAATGCGTAACATACCCACTGTGTAGATGCAATAACGTTAAATAAGCTTACAATTAGTACGCATTTCTCAAGAACAATAATACATAGGCTAATAAAAGTAAGTGTGCTTGACGATCAGAAACAGGAACTAACTGAACTTATCTTCCTTAACTGGCCAGAAATGCATCTAATTTTGTCTAAAGTAAAGTCTCTTAAAAAGTTCTCCAAGTTTATGTTTAAATACAGAAATGTAAATAGTTGAAAAGAAAGTAATAAATAACAGTGAACACTGTATATCTAGTTTGTCAGGTTACAACCTGTAAAAACAGTGTTAAATCATTCACAGGTCCGTGTACGTTCATTCATTTTTTGATTTAATATTGAAAGTAGAAAAACGAGAAAGCAGTTCCAGCTTGATTTTTCGTTTTTCGTTCTCAGGTAGAAAAATGAATAAACAGCTTGAATATTCAATCTCTACACGTGGGTGGGAATGAAATGCGCCTTTCCTCTGATTTCTCAGCTGAAGATCAAACTGTTCCATCATCAGTTCTTCCTCAGTTCCCCACAGCAGAATAAAAGTCCTCCGCTGCTGCAGTTGATGTGCGGATTCTTAACGTGTTTATTGCAACTACATTTCATCTTTTTCTCATCAAACAACCAGACTAATGGCTCGACACGAACCGTACCGGGGAAGAGCCAAGACAGGGCTTTAACGTGTCTTAAAAGGTCTGATGTTCCTCAAACATACTTTAACTTTATTTTGATTAACAATTTAACATTCTAGAAACGTTCATTTGTAACATTGTGAGAACCTAAAAATGTCCAGTTTCCTTAATGTTACTAGAATGTTATTTAAGGTTAGTATGATGTTCCTGACACATTCTTTGAATCATTCAAACACTTGCTGTGAACAAGCACTGAAAGAAATGAACCCTCTGGGGTCTGAGGTGTTCTGACAGGCTCTGACGTTTGTGCTTATTTCTTGTGACATTTTCATGGCTAAAGTCTAATTACACTGTATTTAGCACAAACTCTGCTACAATAATATGTCAGCATCATGTATGAAAAAGTTTGTAGTTTTAATTTAAAGTAGTTTTCAATTGGTTGATGAAAAATTAATTAAAATTAAGATACAATTTATACAAAACGAATTTCACTTTAAAGAAAGGAAAAGCTTAAAGAAAGCTTGTTCCATGTTGCATATGTGACATTTTTCAGATTTATGCCAGTTTAGTTGATTTTATTTGCCAATTTCTATAAAAATGCTCTCTGTTGCAGTGACATACGTGTGTGTTTGTGTGTGTGTGTATGAGATAGAAAGTTCATTCCACTTTGGGTTTATGCTCTTGGACCAGACCTTGATTTAAATGTAATTTTTTTTAGATTTATGCCAGTTTTGTTTATTTTATTTGCCAATTTCTGTAAAAATGCTCTCTGTTGCAGTCACATACATGTGTGTGTTTGTGTGTGTGTGTGTGTGTGTGTATGAGATAGAAAGTTCGTTCTACTTTTTATTTATGCTCTAGGACCAGACCTTGGTTTATTTGTAAAAAATTTCAGATTTATAATGGATTTACTTTTTTTTTTTTTTGACAAACAAAATTAAAAAAAGTCTTTTTTTTCATTTTCCCATTCATTTTCAATGTGGGGTCATTTTGACCCCAAACACCTTAAATGGTAAAAAAGAAATTTACACACCTTTAGAACAACCAAATCAAGCCCAGTTTTTTGTGCATGTTTAGATAAATTATTTAGGAAAAGTCACAGAGTTTCATGCCCCTGCGATGAAGGTAACACTTTTAAAAAATGAAGGAAAAGTCCACTGGGGTCATTTTGACCCCAAACAGCGATTAAGGGTTTTTAATAAGGTGGTCAAAATCATGACCCACTCCATGTCTCTCGATACATAGCACATCCTATCTTACTCGTGCTGTTCACTTTTCATTATCAACATAGATGGAAAAAAAACAACATTATAATATTTGAACAAATATTAAACTAAATGCACTTATTTAATGGCTACACGTATAGTAGGCCTACATACTCTCTATTTGTACAAATTGCTGCACTGCACATTCATTTAATTCTGAATTTTGCACACATAAGTTTAAAGGCATTTGTTTGTGCATAGTAAAACATATCTGCAACATTTATCAAGTTCACGGATAATTGTGCGTGCATTTATTAATCTTTATGATGCTAAAATCATAATAAAGTGGGCTATACTATGTACAAAAAATCAGATGAGCCCAGAATATGAACAGCATTTTCCTCCCATAGAAAACCATTATAAGAGCGCTTAATGTGGCTTAATGCAGATTAGAATGTCCCCTTATTATTTCGAAATAGTGAGTTATTATGTCGAAATAATGAGACATTATGACATATAACGACTTAATATCCTGAAATAACAAAATATGTTTTTGTTATAGGACAGAACTACAGCCATAAGATCTACCTGAAGGATTCTGCAGACCAGGGAGATCTCAGGAAACAGGTGGAGAGTCAGGAAGAGATGCAAAGACTGATAAAGAAGATTGCTAGAGAAAGTTCGCTCATAAAATTGGGTAAATATTTAGCCATTTGTGGTTTTATTTCTTTTAATTCTGAGAGATTTTCATGTAAAAAGTTAAATGATATACATGTAAGTGATAATCTATGGTTTGGTGTGCATTGATTGGAGTGGCAAAAAACAAACAAACATGATATTGAGGCAAAGAACCAGCAACAGCTGGTCATGAATTATGCTAATGGTATACCATTACTAAGACGTAAATCACAGTTTTAAAATTAGCTGACCTCGTACACACTGTAAAAAAAAAATCCGTAAAAAAACGGAAAATGTACTGGCAGAAAATTACCTGGACATTTTCTGTTAAATTACGGACAATTCCTTCAAATCTAAAATGGAAAATTCTATATATTAACAGTACATTTTCCGTACTATTCACGGATAATCCTTATACAGAAATTTCTATTTTTATAGAATTGTATGGCATATCTTTTAGTAGCAAATAATTCAACAACAATATATACAAATTGAACATGGTTTATTTTTGTAAACATTTTCATGTAAACATTATTAAATGCATTCAATGGGTATATATATTACATCAATTAAACAATGTGCAAAACACCATTAAAAAGTGCTTGTATTGTGGAATACATTTTTAGACAAACAAACAAGGGAAAAAACATCAGCAGGTACTTGCACAATATTGGTGTTGCACCCGATAGCTAAAAAAAAATTCTTTAAAAAAAAATCAAACTGTGAAAGATTCAAAACATTTTCAAAAGCAAAACAATACAAATACAGAAACACACAGACAAAACCAAATGGAATACAAAGACAGGGCTGTTGCTTTTTACATTAAAAATAGCTTTAGACGTACTCGGTTACTAACGTAACCTCGGTTCTCTCTAGAAGAGGGAACGAGTACTGCGTTTTAACCAAAACGCTACGGGAAAAGTCTCTTTTTCACGAAACACTGAAGCAAAAAATTATCCTTTAATTTTCATATATGTAAAACGCGTTGCGGCAGCAGCAGTCAGCTATGGCGAGACGGCTTGTTCGCTCATTGGCTGCTCTGCGGCAACTGCATAAGCCTATCGAGCGAGGCCTGAGGTGACGTCAGGCCAATGAGGGCGCTTCGCGCCCTCCTCGCCACTTCCCGCCGAGACGGGCGTGGCTTACCTCTATAAAAGGAGCTCGAGAAGGCTGATTCACTTGATTTTGATCGCCGAAGCGAACCAGAGTGAACCAAACGCACGGCAGGGAACGCAGTACTCGTTCCCTCTTCTAGAGAGATCCGAGGTTACGTTAGTAACCGAGTACGTTCTCTTACGAGAGTTCTCTCGTACTGCGTTTTAACCAAAACGCTACAGGAACCCCTTGCAAAACGCCGTGCGTGCTGGGATAAAAACACTGATCACCGGAAGCTATTTCAGGCATACAGTGCATAATCACCAGATTGACTCACACAGAGTCAGGGAATAAGGGGGGGAGCCTTAATTCCCTATACTGTAGCGTCGCAGACTTAACGTGACCTTAACGTGTCACAGGGAGAGTCTAAAGACAGGAGGGGTTTCCCTCCGTCCTTATATAGACATGTCCACAGACGCAAATATGACATCACATAGACAGGGTAGGGAGCCTGAACTAATGTGGGAAATGTGGGTCTTACACAGTTCTGCCCAAGATAGTCGGTAGCGCATTGCGCCTGCGATTTCAGAGGTCTGACTAGACAGCTGAATAGATTACACCGACAAAAGCTTAGCCTGTAAGGCGGGAACCTCTAGGTTATAAAACCTGATAAATGTAGACGGAGAGGCCCAGCCTGCCGCCGTACATATATCCTGTAGGGAAATCCCGCTGGACCAGGCCCACGAGGAGGCAACGCCCCTCGTAGAGTGCGCTCTAACTCCCAACGGGCATTGAATGCCCTTGGCAGTATAAGCCAGCGCTATGGCGTCAACTATCCATCTGGATAGACTTTGTTTCGAAACAGCCATTCCTTTGGAACGTCCGCTGAACGAGACAAAGAGCTGCTCTGTCTGTCTGAAGACAGCAGAGCGGGACATATAAGCTCTTAAAGCCCTAACAGGGCAAAGAAAACTCGAGTCCCCCTCCTCACTCGATGCCGGCAGGGCCGCCAGGGAAATAACCTGAGCCCGAAAAGGCGTGTTGAGGGATTTCGGCACATAGCCGTGCTTAGGTTTGAGTATGACTTTAGAGTCATTAGGACCAAACTCCAAGCACGCCGGGCTCACAGAGAGCGCGTGCAGATCGCCTATGCGCTTCACTGAAGCGAGAGCCATCAAAAACACTGTTTTGAAAGACAAATGTTTGAGGCTAATAGACTGGATAGGCTCGAAAGGGGCACCTTTCATGGCCGCCAGGACCGTAGAAAGGTCCCACATAGGGACTGAAGGAGGTCTGGGTGGATTCAGTCTTCTAGCTCCCCTGAGGAAGCGGATGACTAAATCATTCCTTCCCAGTGACTGACCCAGCGTTGAACCGGAGAACGCTGAAATAGCCGCCACATACACTTTGAGCGTGGAAGGGGATCTGCCCTTATCCAACAGCTCTTGTAGGAAGGAGAGAACCTCCGTTACCTCACATTCGAGGGGTGAAAGGCTCCAAGCTGTACACCAGCCGGAGAAAACCGACCACTTCGAAGCATAAAGCCGCCGAGTCGACGGTGCTCTAGCCTGAGTGATGGTATTCATGACTCCCTCTGCGAGACCAACGGATATCCGTTGAGCGCCCACACATGAAGGGACCACAGCTCCGAGTGTGGGTGCCAAATCAAGCCCCCGGCCTGCGAGAGGAGATCTCACCTCAACGGCACTGGCCATGGAGCGATGTCTGCTAACTGCATCAGGACTGGGAACCATGCTTGGTTCTTCCAGAACGGTGCTACAAGCAGCACTGGGCATTTTGTTTCCCTGACCCGTTCCAACACCTGTGGCAGGAGGGAGACGGGGGGAAAAGCGTATAGCGGGCAGCGCGGCCACCTTCGGGACAGCGCGCTGTCGCTCTTGGAAAAGAACGCGGGGCAGTGAGCGTTTTCGTGGGACGCGAATAGGTCCACCCCCGCTCTGCCGAATCTCTCCCACAACAGCCGACTGTTTGTGGGTGTAGAGACCACTCGCCCGGGGGAACGTTGTTCCTGGACAGTCTGTCTGGGCCCACATTCTGAAGCCCAGGTATATGCACTGCTCTCAGCGAGCGTAAGTTGTGCTGAGCCCATATTAGGAGGCGTTTCGCCAACCTGTACAGGGATGTGGATTTCAGACCGCCCTGGCGATTTATGTAGGACACCACAGCCATGTTGTCCGAACGGACTGTGACGTGTTGGTCCTTGATGTGGGGACAAAAACGTGTCAGCGCGTTGTGCACTGCCAGCATTTCTAGGCAGTTTATGTGTTGGAGCTTTTCTCGTTCCGACCACAGGCCGAAGAACGGTCTGCCCTCGAGCAGCGCTCCCCATCCCGAGGTGGATGCGTCTGTCGACACCATCCTCACTCCCGAGGAAGTCCCCAGGCTTACACCTGATCGGTACCAGTCGTCCGCCGTCCAAGGCACCAGGGCTGTAACACAGTTCTGATCGACCTTGAGGCGTAATCGACCGGACACCCACGCTCCACGCGGTACCCGCGCTTTCAACCAGAACTGCAGCGGGTGCATGCGGAGCAAGCCCAGCTGGAGAACTGATGATGCTGAGGCCATGAGACCCAGCATCCTTTGAAACTTCCTGAGCGGGGTGAAAGCGCCGCAGCGGAAAGATTTCGCCGCGCGCTGAATGTGCAGCACGCGCTGTGGCAACAGCCGCGCTGTCATAGACTGCGAGTCCAGAACGATACCCAGAAACGAAATCGTTTGACTGGGGTTCAGTGAACTCTTCGCCCAATTGACCGTGATACCAAGATTCTCGAGGTGATCGAGTAAAATGGTTCTGTGCTCCACGAGCTGAGATCGTGATTGAGCTAGGATAAACCAGTCGTCCAAATAGTTCAGCACTCGCATGCCTCTGAGTCTGAGAGGAGCGAGTGCTGCGTCCATGCATTTCGTAAATGTACGAGGTGCCAGGGACAAGCCGAAGGGCAGGACTGTATACTGGTATGTCTGACCCTCGAAGGCGAATCTCAAGTATCGCCTGTGATGTGACGCTATCTGTATTTGAAAATACGCGTCCTTCAGATCTATCGACATGAACCAGTCTTCTCGGCGAACATGCGCGAGAATTTTGCTGGTCGTGAGCATTTTGAAACTGCGTTTCACTAATACTCTGTTCAGCCGTCTTAGATCCAGAATGGGTCTGATACCGCCGTCCTTTTTGGGGACTAGGAAGTATCTGCTGTATAGCCCCCCTTCGCTTTGAGCTCGGGGAACACGCTCTATCGCCCCTTTTATCAGTTTTGATATTTCGGCGCGAAGTAGGTGTGCTACTTCCAACGACACCGACGTTTCGACGCGCGCTGTGAAGCGTCGACAAAACTGTAGCGAGAAGCCTCTCTTTATAATGCCTAGGACCCAGTCCGAAACCCCTGGAAGCGCTGCCCATGCCTCTGCATGGTTGGCTAAGGGCCAGATACAGAGCGCGCTCTGTTCGCCGTGCGACAGAGGCGCTTCGGGGCTCACAAACATAGGCGTTATGCCTGTGGCATTTGAGGCGGGGGGCGCGCTTAATACAGCGGGCGGAACGCTCGTCCTCGACCTTACTACAGTGCTTAGCTGAGTGAAGGAGGACTGCGAAAGTCCCGTGGGACTCAAGTGTGCGAGTAGATGTGGGCTGGGAGCGGGCACATTTACTGCTTTGGGCGCGCTGTCTGCCTGAGCAGAGCGCGCGCTCACAGGTCCCGTTTTTACAGAGAGCCTGTGATCTGTTAAACATAGTGTTCGTGGGCACTGGGAAGTGGGCACTTTTACTATGTTGGAAGCGCAATCGACCTGAGTCGATTTTATGTGCGCGAGCCCTAAGTGTAGGGCTGTGCTTGTGTGTAGGGATGGGCACTGAGGAGTGGGCATCGACAGTACATTTATAGCACCATCGGCCGTGGCTGGGACCAAGTACACCTGGCTGCAGCCTGCAGATCGGGGCGGGGCTGCACCATAACGCTTCTCATTGGTTAGGGGTAATGTGATGACGTCGATCGAGGCGGGGCCGCACCTGGTTCTCATTAGGCTTGTTTGAGATGCGCCTTGCCTCGCCTGAAATGTAGTCGAGAGTAGGCGGCTGCAGTGAGGGGAGGAGTGAAAAAAGCGCAGGCAAGCCGGACAGATCTCTCTTCTCGCAGTGGATCTGACACCTGCGAGATCAAAGACGGATATCGCAGGATTCACCGGATTCACGCTCGTGCACATGTTGTTGCTAATAAACTGGATGGAATTTAAGTTCATGCTTTTATATAAAAGTAAATATAATGAACAAGACACCCAAAGTAGCCTACTTATTTAATTCCATTCCAAATACATGTTTATCAGTCTTTTTTTCTTTAATACAGACATGTGTTTTTTTTTTGTGTGTTTTTTTTTTTTATAAAAAAATACATTGCATAACCCATAGTGGTCGCACTGTTAGATAGTTTAGGAATATTCACACATAACGTACAGTATACACATAAACCATGATATCAGAGTTTTAAAATCAAACATTTTAAAAGAGAACAAATACATCACGGTTGTTTAAACCAATGAACATTAAGCTGTGACGTCAGCAAGTCGTTTCCCATCATGCTTTTGATCAGCGCAGTCAGTGGAGAGCAACTGCGCTCGACTGCAGAATCCGACAGGTGTGCCTTGCGCTCGCGAGAGATTTTTGACATACGTCAGCATGACATCAGAGCAAGGCGGACCGCACTCGGACACATTTCTAACCGGCATGTATCTCGCGCTGATCACCGGTGATCGATTCTGCGCAGATTTTGCTCATCTCAAACAAGCCTATTGGTTAGTGGCACAGTAATGACGTCGACGCCACGGTAAACAGGAAATGCGGTTGAAAACTCTTGTGCCATATCGCGCTGACAGCGCATGCGTCGTATTTGCGCAAATTTGAAATAATACTTTATGGTCGTTTGACCGAAAGCTTGGCTATTAAATTTGAAAGGATTTGAAGTGTGCAGGATCTGAAAGGATCTGAAAGGATTCAAGTGTGCAGACAGTTTTATTTTTTGAGATCTTCAGTTTTGTTTGTCTGGCATCTTGTTGTTCGTGAGTGCGGTGTTACTCTTTCTAAATAATACTTTAATAAAATGATAAAGTATTAAAACAATTCTAAAGTAATAATGAAAGCAGCAAAAAGTAGTTGAGCATATACCCATAGTTTTAACTATGTCTGATCTAAGGTAAACATAAGGAATTACAGAGTTTTTTTTTTACATTCTGTTGCACTTCACTGTGTAAATTACAAAATTACTGTAAACATTAATGGCACCTTATATATTTTTTATTTTAATCATTCCTCTGTAATAGTTCTTGTTTATTTTTGTGCATTAGGTTATTATAAAACATTTATGCCAATAAAGTAGTTTTAAGTTAAACTAACTACATATAGTACATTGTCAATCTCTGTCTGTATCCCATATTATGCATGCCAACTCAAAAAAAACAAAACTCAAACCAGTGATAACTTTTATTTCAAAACAAAAATAATTGTGTAAAAGAGATATGCACACATACAGATAATCACATACATCAACCGTACACACACAAGCGTACATACGTACCTACACACACGCATACGTATCCACAGACAGACGCGTACGTACACACACACGCACACACGTGTACGTACGTACATACACACACACACACAGACGCATACGTACACACACGCGTACGCACACACGTATGCGTACACACACGCGTACGCACACACGTATGTGCGTACACACACATGCGCACGTACACTCACACACACACACACAAGTACGTACACTCACACACGTACGTACACACACACACACACACGTGTACGTACGTATACACACACACAGACGCGTACGTACACACACGTGCACACACACGTGCACACACACACACACACACACACACACACACACGTACGTACACTCACACACGTACGTACACTCACTCAGGTACGTACACTCACTCACTCACACTCTCACACACACACACACACACACACACACACACGTACACACACACACGTACACACACACACGTACGTACACTCACGTTCACTCACACACGTACGTACACACACACGTACGTACACTCACACACACGTGCGTACACTCACACATGTTTTGTACACTCACACACACACCTACGTACGTATGTACACTCACACACACACACACACACACGTACGTAGTGCGTGAGTGTGCGTACTACATACGTGTGTGTGTGTGTGTGTGTACGTACGCGTCTGTCTGTGTATATACGTATGCGTACGTACACGTGTGTGTGTGTATGTGTGTGTGTGTGTGTGTACTTACGCGTGTTTGTGTACGGTTGATGTACGTGATTATCTGTATGTGTGCATATACACTCACACACGTACGTACACTCACACACGTACGTACACTCACACACGTACGTACGTACGTACACTCACACACACAATCTACTCAGCCTGAAAAAAAAAAACAGTCAACAGAGCAATAGCCCTCAACCTCCTTCTCAGAATAAAGTCCCCGCAGGACTCCCCTTCGGCCATCACCCACAGACCCAGGTGGGCAGTCCTTGAATACTTCAGTGCAGTGCAAGCACAGAGTCAGTGAGTAGGGCACCCGGAACTCTTGCCTATATTGTCTGGAAAATGCACTCCAGTTCACAACACCTAATTTAGATAAAATACAGAACAAACAATATGGAATCATTTTAAAGAGAGGCATTAACATAGTACAGAGTCATACAAGGAATTTATTTGTTATATATTTTGTACATATTATAGGAAAATGTTAGACAAGATATGCTTGAGTGTTATTGGCTTTGTCTGTAAAATACTTACTTGTCTGTAAAAAGAGACTTACTTGGTTTATGAACAACAAACGAGTTAAAAAAGTTTGTCAACACAAACTTTAATTTGGCTTGAGAAAGCCTATCCTAAAAGTTTGAAATAGTTTTAAAAGCTTGAAGGTTTTCATAACCTTATATTTATATATATTTATATATATTAATAACAATAATATCAAAATACATTTAATCAATGTATTCATAGAAAAAAATATCCTACAATATATCTTTGTATATTACTATTAACTCTTAAATCCTATATTTCTTCTCCTGGTTTAGTTTTGCCACTGTATTTCTTTTTAAGGGCCTATGTTTTAACCTATGGTTTTAACACTATATCCTAATCCCACCAAAATCACAGACACACACACACACACACACACACACACACACACACTTAGACCTACGCTGTCCTAGTTATTTGTGTGATATGATGAGTAAAGTTAGCACTACACGATCTCATTTTTACACCAATTAACATCACACTAAAAATTGTAAAATAAAATGTAAATAAAATTAGAACAAAAAAAGAGTAGCTTGCCTGTACTCACCATGCAGTGATGAACATCGGAAATGAAAACATGTTAGAAGAATCACGTCATGACTACACGCCACTAACCAATGAGAAGAGATTGGCGGGAAGAGACGTGCAGCCTCGCCCCAGGTGCGGCCCCGCCTCGATCGACGTCATCACTTGCCACTAACCAATGAGAATCATTGTGGGCGGGGCTGCACGTGCAGCCCCGCCCCAGGTGCACCCCCGCCCAAATCTGCAGGCTGCAGCCAGGTGCTTCTCGCCGGGACACCAGAAATCACGCCCTTATGAGTGCACTGTCTGTCTGAGCAGAGTGAATGCACACAGGTTTCGTCTTTACAGAAACCACAAGGGATGCAGAACATAGTGTTTGTGGGCACTAGGCAGTGGGCACGTTCACTATGTTGTGTGCGTGATCGACCCGAGTCGAATATATGAGCGCTGGCCCTGTGTGAAGGGCTGTGCTAGTGTGTAGGGATGGGCACTAGGCAGTGGGCATCTTCTCTACACATATAGCATCATCGGCCGTGGCCGGGACTTCGGTGGAAGTCCGGCCATGTACCACGTGCTCGTGGGCTGCAAAAAACACGTCTGCAGTTGCCTCTCGGGGAACAAACAGAGTGATTTGCATTTTCAGACGCCTGCAAAATGCCAGAATGTGAGAAGAGTGGATATCGCCCAGTTTCAGCGGGGCTGAAAACACTCCATTCTCCTTTCGCCAGTGACGCACGGGAACCGTAGAAACGGTGTTCGGTTGCAGGCAAGCGGGTACTACGCGCTCGCTGGCTGCAAAATGCATCTCTGCAGTCGCCTTCAGGGGACTGACAGAGCAAGCATTGGCGGCATAAATATATATATGCCGCTAGACCGGGATTCGAACTCCGGTCTGCCCGTGTGGAAAACCTATAATTCCACCACTGAGCCACAGGGGGATACAGGCTTTTGAAAGCGGCGTCAACATGTATTCTTCGGCGTTTGCTGGCAGGCAAGCGTGCTATAACAGACTCACTTGCTGCCATAATATTTCCAGTTGCCGAACAGGGAACTGAGAAATGTGAGAGAAAAGAGGTCAGACCGACCAACGGTGGGACTAAGAACACTATTTTCTCCTTCGCCGGTGAATGACGCGTGCGGAGGCAGGGTAGCTTTTCTTGTAACGTAAAGAAAAAACTAATCCCGCCATCCGCTTCCAGGAAGGGCAGCCTCGGAAAGGATGCCCGGCGAGTCCTCAGAGTCACCGTAGGCAATTGGCTCGGAGTGAAGGCGTTTCGCCGTCAGCGAGCGCGAGCGCTGCATGAGAAGGCATCTTGAAAAAGACGCAGCTCTTTTAGGGGTGAGTGTTGCAAAGCGAACACACACACATACACAAGAACAAAGAATGTAAAGGATATGGCGTCGGAAAGCGCAGCATGTACGGCGGTAGAAGGCGGCGTTGGCCAGCGGCTTCGAGGGCTCGTCCCGCTGAAGTGCTTGCATCAGACGACGCGTGCTTCCTCGTGATCCAGCGATGCGTGAGCTTCGCTGAAGAGATTAAAATCAAGTGAATCAGCCTTCTCGAGCTCCTTTTATAGAGGTAAGCCACGCCCGTCTCGGCGGGAAGTGGCGAGGAGGGCGCAAAGCGCCCTCATTGGCCTGACGTCACCTCAGGCCTCGCTCGATAGGCTTATGCAGTTGCCGCAGAGCAGCCAATGAGCGAACAAGCCTTCTCGCCATAGCTGACTGCTGCTGCCGCAACGCGTTTTACATATATGAAAATTAAAGGATAATTTTTTGCTTCAGTGTTTTTCGTGAAAAAGAGACTTTTCCCGTAGCGTTTTGGTTAAAACGCAGTACGAGAGAACTCTCGTAAGAGAACTAATAGTTAATAGCACTGCATGAAAATTGGGATTTCCGACCCCGTAAACGGCCGTAAATCTCCCTAATTTTCGGCAGTTAACGACAATTTACAGCCTGTGAACGTCGCGTTCGTCTGTGCCGAATATTGTCGGAAACGAACCATGACGTATGCAGAGCGCTCGCGCCGGAGGTGTGAATGGCTCTAATTACCATATGAATAGCAGCTCCCGCTAGAGAAAGGCTTGAATTTCCTCACTCACTATTGGTTGAACCCACGTGGTTTAAACAAGAAAAATCACTCGTGATTGGTTGGCAGATCTGTTACTATTGGTCACCCTCGCTCATTATAAATTCAAAAAATTATAATATTCATATAAATTATATATAAATTATTTTTTTATATTCATAATATGCTATTCTGTGGTATATTCATGTCATTGTTAACCTATCGACTACTACACTATTACCATCAAGGACATGAATTTATAAAGGAAAGGAAAATTTGCCAGGGACATGCTGTTTATTCAAAGAAAGAGCTTTATTAGCACAAACACAAAACAATACACCTATGTACAAAGCATAGATCATCTGCACACACAACATATTGGAAGCTCAGTGTCTGTTTTCATCTTCGGAGCTGTAGGTGACTAGCGGCGCTCTCTCTGAATTCGATCCACTTTGAAAACGTCTGTGGTGTGTTGCCCTGTATTTAGGAGTCGCCTCTAATCTCGACTGCAGCGTAGCACAGAGCTCTGTGAGCTCCTGGCTGGTGGTTGAACTTCATCGGACATCAGATCTATGGTGGCGCACTTCCAAATGCCCACGTCATCCTCACCTAGCACACCGTCTCGCTTCTAGCAGCTGTAAAAACAATACAGACAATCAGTACTGTGATGCACTGTGTATGGACACAAAACATCTATTAATGCACATGAAAAATAGTCACATTGACTAAAAATCTTACCCTCTTTCTTCTCGCCCGACTCCGAGCTGAACTCTTCACAGCTTCGGCCTGCAATGCCAGATCTGGTTGTTTGTACCTGAAGCTCCTGCGTGCTGTCTCGTAGTATGTCTTACAGGCAGCTGGAAAACAATTAAATGAGAGTGATATGAATAAAAACAACACAAGTCACAGTAAAATGAAACAAGGAGAAAACAGTAAAAGTTACTTACAATGTCGTCATGATCAGCGTCATGAAAATCTGGACTTGCAGACATGGCTCTGAGTAAATGTGAGGTTACGCCCTCGTTATGAGGCGAGGTTACTCTGTGGAAACATGTATGATTAAGATCGTAAACTATAACGGATCTATTTTCAAGAGAATGAAAGAATATTCTTTGAATCTTACCTTTAAAATGTTTGTAAGTTTATATGAAAGTAAAAAAATAAAAGAATGTAAGATTCTTTTTTTATTTTTTTACCTTGATCCAGTTCGTAGCGCCCACAATTTGTCTCAGAGTTGTGAAGATGACATACTGCTTCCTGTAAATTACAGGATTATTTACATTAAACAAATAATAGCCATCAGCCATCATTATGAGGTGATGTTACTCTGTGGAAACAAAATGTATGATTAAGATCAGTATCTATAACGGATCTATTTTCTTATACAAGAGAATGAAAGCATATTCTTTGAATCTTACCTTTAAAATGTTTGTAAGCTTTTATGAAAGTAAAAAAAAATAAAAGAATGTAAGATTCTTTTTTTTTTTTACCTTGCTCCAGTTCGTAGCGCCCACAATTTGTCTCAGAGTTGAGAAGATGGCATACTGCTTCCTGTAAATTACAGGATTATTTACAAGTCGACTCTAATCTCGACTGCAGCGTGGTACAGAGCTCGGTGAGCTCCTGGCTGCGAAAGGACGGAGGTCGCACAATCCATCCAGACATCCCGCCGACGATGCCGTCTTCCTCATCAGACATCAGGTCTATGGTAGCACACTTCCGAAGGCCCACTTCATCCTCAGCTAGCACACTCTGTCTCGCTTCTAGCAGCTGTAAAAACCAATAAAGATAATCAATACTGCGCAATACACTGCGTATGGACAACACACATCTATTAATGCACCTGAAAAATAGTCACATTGAGCAAAAACTAATCTAATAAATCGTACCGTCTTTCTTATCGCTCGACTCACCACAGCTGAATTCACCACAGCTTCCGCCTGCAATGCAAGATCTGGTTGTTTGTACCTGAAGCTCCTGCGCACTGTCGTGTAATGTCTTAAAGGCAGCTGGAAAACAATTAATTGAGAGTGATATTAATAAGAACAACATAAGTCACAGTTAAATTAATAAGAACAACATAAGTCACAGTAATATTAAACAATAAAGGAGAAAAAATGCAACCGGGTGAAATTCAAGAAATACACACCGGAAGCAAACTATGCTTTTTGAAATTGGGGTTTTATTCTGACTGCTGTTTAAAATAAGTGACAGCGGTCAATGGAAGCACAATTAAACACATAAAAGTCTGATTAAGAAAAAAGTTTGCCTTGTTCGAAGAGATTTCACAAGAAAAAAAAATAGATTTCACTAGTTAAACAAAAAAACAACAAAAAAAAAGAAATTGTAGAAACAGTTTACAGTAAATTTGAAGATGACAATCAAATGTCACAAAAAGCTTAACCAGTGGATCAATGCCCAAATCCACAGAATACTTAACTCAATTCAAACTGAAATGCAGTGTAATACATTGCAACTGGTCAGATTTAAATTGATTTCTCCAAACCAAAATACGTTACAATTAAATATGACAACACAAACTGGAATATGGCAGTGGCTGAGGTAACGTTAGGCCTAATGCTGCCTTCACGTGCTCTGGAAAAGATGATATTTTCCACTTGTGAACTGGTATTTACCAGTGTGTTGTGTTCAAGTGCTTTTGTTGTCGTAATGTAGTACCCGCAAGGTCTGTGTCAGTAGAGTATCTTTTTTATCTTTACAAAAAAAACAAAAACAAAAAAAAAACGTAAATGTGGTGCTATTCTGATTATTAAAACATAATTAATAATTAAAAAAAAATAAAACATGACATAAAATGATTAAATATGAACCAAGGAAATTGCGGCGAAGTTGAAAATTGAGTGTTAACGCATTATATTACAATCGTTAATGACACAACATTGTATAGGCTACAAAAACTATCCGCTAACAGTATTCACGACTCTTGCGTTGCTCTCCGCCATTTTGAAAAGGTCAAAGGTTATCTCATCTCGGCAACTCGTGCATCAAAATATTCTACGAGTTGCCCAGTGGAAAATACCACATGAGGGGGTGTTCATGTGCATTTTCCATGTCGGCTTTTGGTATTTACCATAATTACCATAGCACGTGAAGGCACCATAAGTTACAAGAGAAATAAAAGCACTTTAACAAAGCCACAACCCACGTTTAATCATGCCATGCGGAACCAGAAATATGCATTTAACCATTAAGTTATACTGTATAATCACAGAATATAGATTCAACTAATTAACAGATTTATCAAATAAACATGCCATCAGAAAATTTCCCCCATAAACCATGAAACGTACATACCCAATCCTTTACCGTCCGATCACCACGAGGTTCACTCGTCACACATGCGCTCCAAATAAATCTATAAACAAAAATGTACACATCAAATGTTCTTTTAACTTCGCTTCACAACTTATTTGTGCATATTAAAGATATTGGAGTAATATTTACCAAGAAAGAAGAACGTATAACACAGAATCCGCTCGATGCACGCACCGTCATGGAGCTCTCCTGAACAGTGTAAAATGGCGTCTCTGGTCGCGCGCACGCGTCCAGCACAAGTGAATAGTAGCGCGAGAAGAGAAGGATTTCTTAAAGGGGCCACACACATTTTTAATGCAAAATAGAAACGAGGTATATTTACACTACTACTAGGCCAGAAAAGTAACAAAAAAGTTACTTACACACAATATTGTCATTATCAGCATCATGTCAATTGATCTAAGTAAAAATATATGCACAGAATTGAGAAAATAGTATTTAGCCTATAGAGATAAATTGTGGCCTATCACAGGGCAAACATGTGAATGTTCACGGTACATTTTATGCAAACAACTCTAATCGTAGTTGTAACTCTATATGTACAGTAGGCATAATTCTTGTCATTGCGTGTGTGTATGCAGCATGAGTCAAATACAATCTTCTGTTTGTGTTGTATTATGCACAGTGGTTGGGCTCTAAGAGATTGTGATGCTGTTTGCATGGAATGCACATTTTACCTTTGTGGCAAAGCCTGATTGAAATTACTTGTTGAAATAAATGGTTTTGTGTCTTTTTTACATAACATTGGCTATTGCTAATGACACATAGTAACTAATCTAGCTACTTTCATTAAATATATCAATTTAAGCTAAAGTCTATAATTAGGCTTTACTGAGCCTGATCTATTAATACCAGAGATTTTCTTAGAATTAAGTAAATACCTTTTAGAAAAATGTTACCTGGGGTCTCACCGGGACACGCAAATATGAGTCGATCACCCCTATTTTATTCAAACTCCACTGGCTACCTGTCACATTCAGGATTGATTTAAAAAATGTACTATTTGTGTATAAAGCTCTTAACAAACCGGCCCCCAATATCTGACCAATCTCCTCTGCCCGTACACTCCATCTCGTACTTTGAGATCCAGTGATCACTGTGTTCTCATCGTGCCCAGATCCAGACTTAAAAAATGAGGCGACTGCACTTTTGCGACTGCAGGCCCAAAACTTTGGAACAGTCTACCCCTCTATATCAGACTAGCTCCCTCAATTTCCATCTTCAAAACATCCTTGAAAACTTATTTATTTTCTCTTGCTTTTAATACCCCTTGACTATGATACAACTATTGCCTTTTTTTTTTTTTTTTTTTTTTTTTTTAATTGTCCTGTTTCTGCCCTGCATTTTATCTATTGCCCTGTACAGCACTTTGGTCAGCCTTGGCTGTTTTTAATTGTGCGTTATAAATAAATATTGTATTGTATTGTATTTTTTTTTAGAATTAAGTTAATACCTTTTAGTCACCTGGGATAAAACTCCCCCTGCTACCCTCATTTGCATTTGTAAAGCTCACAGCAGTCTCATTTACATGTTAAAGCATTAGAGGGAGGGGGGTCATGGGGCAAGCAAGTCCCACGTCAATTTCCGACAATTTCCGACAGTTTGCAGTGTTGCCTGTAAATTGCCGTTTGCAGTCGTAAACCTGAACTTTCACGACAATCTACAGCGCCGGTAACTGTCGAAAATCCCACTTTTCATGCAGTGTAGTAGAGGGAAATGTTACAGTGTTGATGCCATTTTTCTGTAAGAGAACACAATATTCCTTAAAGGGTTAGTTCACCCAAAAATGTAAATTCTGTCAGTAATTACTCACCCTCATGTTGTTCCAACCCCGTAAGACCTTTGTTCATATTTGTAACAAAAATTAAGATATTTTTGATTAAATCTGAGAACTGGCTCACTCCTCCATAGGCTTCTATGATATTGAAACTTGCCGGCACACAAAGTTAGTAAAGACAATGTTTAAAATAGTCCAAGTGACTACAGTGGCTCAACAATAAGTATATCAAGCGACGACAATACTTTTTGTGCGCAAAAAAAATAAAATAATGACTTTATTCAACTATTTGTTTTCTTCTGTGTGGGACTCTGAGTGAGTTCACGTAGTGTAAACAGCGCAGCACTTCTGGGTTGTACGTCAGCACGTAGACTCACTATTGGCCAGCATCAAACGCATAACCAACGTCGGCCAATAGTGAGTCTACGTTCCGATGTACAACCCATCAGCTCTGTGCTGTTTACACTACGTGAACTCTCAGAGGCCCACATGAAGAACATGAATAGTTGAATAAAGTCGTTATTTTAGGGGGTTTTTTTGTGCAGAAAAAGTATTCTCATGTTACTTTAATGATGTCTTTACTACCTTTCTGGAGCTTGAAAGTGGTAGTTATTTAAGCTGTCAACAGAGGAAGAGAAAGCTCTCAGATTTCATTAAAAAGATCTTAATTTTTGTTCTGAAGATGAACAGAAGTAAGTAATTAATGACATTATTTTAATTTTGGGGTGAAAAACTTTCCTCCTTTGGTACTTTCAGTTAAAGGTCCATTTTGAGATTTGACAAAAGCTTAAACTTTACATGGATTTTCGAAGTTGTTCATACAGGAACTTCAGAAGTCTTTGAGTAATGTGTGGACATTTGGTTTCCTTCATCTCAGCCTTTTCGACCTTCATTCAGGATTTCTGCAGAGGAAATGGATATATGAAGAAAAAATGGATATGTTTTTAGCTACACAAGAAATTAAATGAAAGAAACTGAACTACAAAGTATAAGGCAGACCAGGTTGAGGTTGAAAAACAATCGTACAGTGTTTTACGTTCGTTAAATTATCAAGTGCCATCCCTAATTCTTTCAAATTCAAACACTGTATAAAACGCTAAGACTTCTGTTTCCAGTGGACTCCAATTGCATGTTATGTTAGTTTGTCTGCTCAACTATACCTTATAATGTGTTTCATTATTTTCAACTACATAAACGGCAACACAACAACATGCTAGAGATAAATAATTTGATTAAAAATCTGTTGCTTACCTTTATATGAACTCCAGGATAAGTGCCATGTAGCTCACTGCCTCAATGGGGTAGGAGATGTGGTCAATAACTTCTTGAATGACAGCAATCTTGAATGCCCATCATCTTAAACAAATAAGATATTACAAAATGAAAAACATTACACTATCACTTCAGAAAACTGCTCCAAAAAGAGTTTAAATATTCCCTATACAATTTGTTTTTCTACTGACCATATAAGCTTACAAATCTTTGAAGGGGGTGTTCAGCAACCAACTTTTTCTATAAACATTTAAATTTAGTTTTGCCAATATTGAACACTCATAATGATTGATAAAAAAAAATGCTAATAAAACAAAATACAAACCCATAAGGTGGTGGGATGCACAGTACAGCAGCAAAGTCCTGTCAATAGATGAGAAAAAAACAGAAACACTATGAAACAAACTAATGAGGAGGGAGCTGGTAAAGAATGACTAACGTGACAGGCAGAAGTATAGATAATAGAAGTCATGTTACATGTAAATTAATATTTCAAGGTTATTATTTGGTCTTAAAAGTCATGTGTGTCGTCTAAAACAAAATCAAGACAATAAAAAGTCTAAAGTAAACATAACTTTGTTACCTCATTTGGCAGAAAAGGTGGAGGTGCTTTCCTTGATCCAGCTGAACTGCACTTAGGTAAAGTTAGTTTTATATTCGCACATTCACGGACTTCCGCGTTCAATAACTCGTGAACTAAACGTTGTTGCTGCAGAAAACACCTATCACATATAACTACAGATAAAACACCAGAAGCTACAACATGATTTTCCTCAAAACGATCTTCCCTTCGCACTGGACAAAATACATTGATCTCTATGCGCAGGCTGCTAAGAAGGGACCATCTGCAAAGTGCAAACCCGAAGGAAAGCTCGTTTTGAGGAAGATTTAAATATTAAAACAATGTTATTTGTGTAGTAACAATATTCAGCTCATGAGATATTGAACGCGGAACTATGAACTACCGCGAATATGCAAATATAAAACCAACTTTACCCAAGTTGCAGACTTGATCATGTAGGACCTCAGTTTCACATTTGTGGACAGCACCATGAACATAGTCAAGTAAACAAACAAAAAAGTTGCCATCCAGGGTAAAAATAGTTTCAGGTTTGATATTTGCTGCGTATTCACCTAGACTGCTTTAGTGTACTTTTGTGTAGGCTACTGTACATACAGTACGCAAATATGTTTTATGTAAAAGTTACAGTAATTCACCAAAGGGATTTTTTTCATGTTCCAAAGGTAGTGCTTTCCTATTGACCAGACTGACTTACTACAGGTGAAATTTTGACAATACCTCCTTTACTGTACGTACAATTAACAAATAGGTTTAAGAAAAAATTACAGTAATTCACCTAAAGTATTTTTTTCCTGTTCCAAAGTCTGTAGTGCTTTCCTAGTGACCACACTGACTTTCTACAGGTGAAATTTTGACAATACCTCCCTTACTGTAAGTATAGTACAAACATATTATTATTAAAAAATACTGTAATTTCTCCTTTTTTCATGTTCTAATGGTTATAGTATGTTCCTAGTGATCACTCAATTAACTTTGATAAATGTATTAGGTAAAAGTATGTATTAGAACTGCTGTTCCTTGTACAACACAATTCTTTCATTGATTAAAAAAAGCAGATATTTTAGGTTAATCATGTTTTCAATGTTATAAATAAGCAACACCGTTATTGTAATGATTCAAGTTAAGTTTTTGTTATGAAGTCCTGAAGAAGTGGATTCTGGAACACACTGTTAATTCAATGTATATCTAATTAGTTATTATAATCAAGGTATTAATCAATAGTTTTCCTTCTATACTGTATATCAAATGAGTTGAATGACTTCTCTAGGCTTATGAGATTTTACTTTGTTATAGAAATTACCAGTGTGATTATCGAAAATGTTATTTCATGTATCCTTTAAATGTCTGTATTTGATATCTGAGGTGTAACGTAAGGGTCTGGCCCATGCCAGGAATGCAGTAACAGTGCTTGCTCATTTAGCCCGGCTTCCAGAGATGAAATATGGACTTCTTTAACAGGTGTCACTACATCCATCTGCTTTTCTAGGCTACCCTGATAGCAATGGTCTCAGGAGTCATTGAAACCTATAGTTGAGAGACCATTTCTTAGTTAAAGTCTTTACTTTACAGTTAGATTTAAAGTATCCTCTCCTTGAGAGAAAGAACATGTTATCTTAATGTTTTGAGAAGACTCTCCTCCTCACCAAATCCAATCTTGAAGAAACTGTGTGTGTGTGTTAGTATTCTTGGTTACAGGTTAAGGAACAAGTGGAAATATAGCTGCAAGCAGCGATACGGGGCCAAGCCCCTGAAGCAGCAGTAAGAGCAGTAATAGTAAAAACAGCAGAAATTGAAGAAAAAAGAGCTGGTTTAGAAGTATAGGTGAAAATGAACAGAAGTTCAGATGAGAATGAACATAGAATGAACAAGACATACATTAAGAGGAAGAAAGATTAGTACAACGTTGAATAATAAAGGAATCAACATGACACAAAATTACACACATTGGGTCTCATTCATGAAACACGAGCAGAACGAATTTTTGTGTAAATCGTGTGTAAAGTGGTTCTGGCGTAAATTTTCGGATTCATTAAAATGTTCGTATTTCCCAAATGTTAGCTGGTACGAAAGAAATCTACACCTGCTCCCAGCCACGCGTAAATAGTGCGTTTAACATCCGAACGTTTTGCTCATTAATAAGGCTGCATTTTCACCTTAATCGGGTACATATTTACACAGCATTTTGAAAAAATATTATATATAGTAATTACATACGGTTTTTCTTTCTTTTTACTTTTATTATGTGAGCCAGTAATAGCATCTGCAAACGGAACACAAGTCCGCAAGTCACAAGTGTTGCAGTCAAGCTTCATGTCGAACCATTTTCTTTTCACTTCTGGGACTGTTCGATTAACAGATGAAACTCCATTAACTGCATCTGTAATATGCTGCCAAGAATTTTTACCTAAAGCATTTAGGTATTACCTAAAAAATAATTTTTTTAGGACCTGATACGCCACTATGTACGCTTGAAAATAAAATGTGGCGTTTTGAATGAACTTCTGATAATAAAAACTTCAATTTCTGCGTCAGAGAAATTTCTCTTCTTCGTTCGCTTTTGAGAAGACATGTTGAAATCCTTCGTTTCGTGTCATAATATGATGCCCATACATAGTTGTCAGTCGGATTTAATGGGCGGGATTTATGGTAATTAAGAATGAGCGTGCACGCGCGTCCCATTTACAACTGATTGGAATTCATTAACCCACACACACATTTCACTATCAAATCTGACGTTTACGAAGTATTTGTGAATCAGGAGAAGAATTTTCGGGAATGTCTCTTTACGTGCAAATCACTCACATATTTACTCATGTTTCATGAATGAGACCCAATTTTTTTTAAATCATGCCACGTGGGGCTCGAACCCATTATCTCTGGGTCAGATACCTGTCACTCATATCATTGCGCCACTGGGAAGTTGTGTTTTTGGCAAGATGAAGAAGGTCCAATAGTTCAAGTTAGAAGCAATTCAAAATGAATAATTTTTGTATAAATTTGCTGCATGTTGTATTTATCGAGTTCGTTCACATATAGGCACCATGTCTGGAACAGAAGCAACTTTTCCACCACTTAAGGCCACAATACCTTTTGCGATCTGGGAATGTGCCACACAGCATTCAAACCCACAACCGGAATGGTTCATGGTTCATGCTAATCAATTAGCATGCTAAGCTAACTACCATAAGGCAACAAATACAGGTCAAATTTGGAGAAAAATATATCGGGAACGGTAGCAAAAATCAAAAATCTGTTCAGTCACTTCTATGTGGCTCGGTCCAAAGATCATCTGAGCCAATTTTCATAAAAATTGAACAAAATTTGAATGAGGAGTAACACAAAAAATTGAACACTGTACTTTTCAAAATGGCCACTACTGTAATGGGCAGAGTCTTATTGTAAGATATTGATTGTGATTACCATAATGAGTGGAATCAGGTGTACTAAGTTTCATTTTATATCTATTTACATTCACATCTACATCAAAGGGTTCAAAAGCTATAAGCCTTTTAATGTGGAATTTTTGAACTGGTGGTGGTGCTATAGAGTTGGTCCTACAGACTCAAAAATTGGTCCAATTACTAATCATTACAATCACTACAAGTGTGGAAGGTCACGACGTGCCTAAATGCAGGGTCCGAATGTCAGCCGCATAATTGATGGAGATATGCTTCAGTCTATCTATGTGTAGAAAAAGTGTGATTATTTATTAGCCAATCAGAATAATTCAACCTGAAGCAATGACAAAGCTTAGACCTTGGTGAAGGGTATAATTGCTGTGATTTTTGTAAATGTAAGGGGAAGCGGCCTACTTTAGATCACTGGAGTAATCACTCCTTGTGATTCTTGAAGCTGACTTCTGCCTGATGAAACTGTAAACTTATCTTCAGTAAATTTCCTTTAATTTATTATAATTCTGACTCTTGTCTTAAATTGACTGCACTTCTAACGCCCGTTCTTAATAAATCCTATCTGGTCCTTGGGTCTTTAACTGTAAGTCCCAAATACAGATATACAGTGGTAATCCATATTGAAACAAGGACATAGATATTCTTTAATGATGTTCCACTGTTTAAGGTACACAGTGAGCACAACCATTGGGCATCTTTTCCAGGTAGCTTGTCTGGTGATAGTCCAATGCAGCATACACTGGGTACCATCTTTGGCACTGTTCACGTTGGTAAACATGACAAGGATTAATTATGTAACAAACCACTAATAGTTATAGTTATGTGTGTTAACCAATTACATAATGCAATGAATAAATATTAAATAACATGTTCAATTGCTTAAATATTTTTGTTTACCCAAAGTAGTCCTGACTGAAAACATTTGAAAAAATTGTATTCAAACACACACATTTGTTTTACTTAAACTTTTACGTCACTTCACTAAAAGAAAATATAGTAAAGTAAAAAGTACTTGACAAAACAATCAGTTAAAGGGTTTATGATAATATAAGAACAACTTAAACCAAGAGAGGATCAACAACAGCAAAATTTTGAAGAGGTGAAATTGAAATATTACGCTGACCACGAGGAATTAATTACAACTTTTATGTATAATCCCAGTGTGGTATTCCATGAACAATTAGAAAGATAATAGAAATAAAACAGTGCACTGTACAGTATCTTGAATGCCTCCATGATCTTGCAGTTCATTATCTGTCAGATTTGCTGCACCAATGCGTACAGGTTCAGTCACTACTGTTAATAATAATGTAGCCCCTATTAATGTACTACAACCTTAAACAAAAAAAACAAAAAAAAAATTACAGGATTATATTATTATGTAAAACAGTATTATTAGGTATTGTCAAAATTTCACCTGTAGTAAGTCAGTCTGGTCATTAGGAAAGTACTACAACCTTTGGGATATAAAAAAAACACCACTATAGGTGATTTACAGTTTATTTCATAAACATATGTAATAAACAGATGTAATAATATGCTCAGTACATAAACATGTTTGATAATTGTACAGTAAGGAAGGTATTGTCAAAATTTCACCTGTAGTAAGTCAGTCTGGTCACTAGGAAAGCACTACACCCTTTGGAACACGAAAAAATACTTAGGGTGAATTACAGTAATTTTAAAAAAAAACATTTGTCAACTGTACGTACAGTAAGGGAGTTTTTGTCAAAATTTCACCTGTAGTAAGTCAGTCTGGTCACTAGGAACATGCTACAACCTTCGGATAGTAAAAAATCCCTTTGGTGAATTAATGTAATTTTATTCTAAAAATATTTATGTACATTATGTAAAGTGAGGCAGGTTTCCTAAATACAATCATTATAATGCACTTTTTATTGTTGCTAAAGTACAATCAATAGCATTAGAACACATAATGTGAGAGAGATTTTCTGGTACATCTGTACTTTGCAAAAATGTAGTTGTCTGTTTGCACACAATGGAAAAAAATAGAACTTTTTAGACGGTCCCTAATCTTCTTTAACACACACAAATTGAATGTTCAGTGAACATGTATGCCATTAAAACAATATTTGCCCATTTTGAATGATTGTGGAGAGTGTTGTAGTTCACCATCTTTGTCCTAAAGATCATGTAGCTGCTTTTATTTAGCAAAAATGTGCTTTATTGCGCTTGTTATTGAGACAGTTTTTAAGCAAAAAAGTGCGAATGTGCGAATATAAAACCAACTTTACCTAAGGCCCCGTCCACACTACTGCGTTTTAGTTTATAAAACGGAGACCTTTTGCTACGTTTGCACCTCCCGTCCACACTAAAACGGCAAAAACGGAGACCCAAAACGGAGAAGTTTAGAAACGCTGCCGACCCGTTTTTCGTTTTGAATCTCCGGAGGGCGTTTTAGTGTGGACGGGTCAAAACGGAGGACTTTAGAAACGATGACGCAGAGGCTCACGCTCGGCTCTATGATTGGGTGTCAATAGTCATGGAGTACACAGGTAATATTCAGTAAACTTCACCCGCTGGAACAGTTTCTTACAGTAATAAACTGCCGCGGCTCGCGCGGTAAACACGTGCATATGTTATAAATAGAACCGACGCCTATTTTTCATGCGATACCTGTTGGAAGCGTTTCCAGGCAAAATAGAATAGGAAAATATGTAATTTTGACACAAATACATATTAATAAATGACATTTTGATGTTTGAAAGCATTTTTTTTACAGTCTATGTCTGAAAGTCTCTATGTTTACACCGGCACGCGCATGCCCAGTGTTGGTGAATAGTCACGTGATCCGCGTTTTCAGTCGTTTTAATGTGGACGGAGATCAATTCTAATACGCAGCTAAAACGCTGGTGTGGACGGAGATCGTATTCGTTTTAATTCTCCGTTTCTAAACGAAAACGCAGTAGTGTGGACGGGGCCTAAGTCTGAAACTGCATCTTCACGTACAGTCTCTCTTCACGTTGTACTGTATCGTCATGCAACAACAGAAACACAAACAAACTAATGAGGAGGGAGCTGGTAAAGAATGACTAATGTTACAGGCAGAAGTATTTACAGCAGTCGTGTTAAGTGTAAATTAATCTTTCAATATCATTATTTGGGGTTTAAAGTCATATAATATGTGTAAAACAAGACAACAAAAAGTCTAACATAAACATAACATTAACGTTAACTTAACTTACCTCATCTGGCGGTTTTACTGTATCTTCACGTATCATGATGTATCTTCATGCCTTTTAAATCAACTAAGTTAAGTCTTGAATGGCCTTTCCTTTTCTTGACGATTCCTCTGGTAACGTTAGCTTTTGTAGGAAAAAATTAAACTGCTCCAAAAACATAAGTTAACTTACTGCACGTCTTTATCATAACGTTAACTGGTTAACGGATGCGCACCACCTACAAATAAAAGTCAATACACCAGTTACAACGAGGACAATATAACATACAATAAGGGAACTTCCCCGAGTGTAAACTAAATCTTTCAATGTGTGACGATATGCATAAAATGATAAAACGGCTCCGACATTCATTTGCCTAACATGCCAGATTTCAACTAAATAACGTTACGTAAACAGCTTATTTGACATATAGCTAAATATAATTTTCGGTTTTTACCACAGAAGTGTCAGAATGGCTTCCACACATCCGAAATCTGACTTTAAAAAGAAACTTTAGCTGCGTCATCTGCGTGTGTAATGGCGCTTGCATCTCAAACTTTTCGCGCCGATCAGGTTATGGTTCCCACAATGCAACTCGTAATTCAAAATGCGGGTAAAAGACCTGTAAAAGACAAATACGGAAAATTCCTTCAAAATAATATGGTACATTGTACCGGATTTTTACGGATTTTTTTTTTTTTTTACAGTGCAATATATCTAGGTTTTTCAAAACAATTGAGGAGCTCTTTTTCAAAACGCTATAAATACATTTCAATAGTTTTCAGGAAAATTGTTTTTTTTTACCTAGACCCACACATTTTGTGAATATTCAATTGATTGATTCAATTGATTTTTTTTTTTTTTGATTATTAAATCAAACAACAATATTGTTGATGATAAATTCAAAGTTAATTTTTATTTATTTTTTTAAATGCTGTAAATCCAATTTTTTTCAAAACGCTATAAATTGAAAAGGAGGATTGATAGAGAGATGTAGGTGGCTGGCTTGAAAACCAGTGGAGGTGTCGGTAAGAACAATCCAGTCCAGTCACTTCAATTACACAGCATCTTTCTTTATTAATGTATGTGTGTGAGCGTGTGGTTTCTACAAGAACAGAAATACAATGTTTTAGTTCACAATAAACATGACTCATCACATGGACAAACACCCGTCACACAGTTTTACAATTAGCAATCAGAGCTTTAGCATGAAAGTGCAACAGGAGAGCTCTTCAATGGAGCAATGGATGCCAACATTGGATTTTTTTTTTTTTTTTTTACTGTATACAGTCAATTATTCTGTTGTTTTGTATGTAGACCACTGTATGAACAACTTTGTGTTGGTTGGGATGTACACTGTGTACATTGTTTTTGTGGGAAAAATAAAATATATTCTTTACCGTGTATTTGTGTGTTCTGAGTATAAAAACAATATTTTCAGATATTTTA
The DNA here is from genome assembly GCF_949319135.1 of Squalius cephalus. NCBI lineage: Eukaryota > Metazoa > Chordata > Actinopteri > Cypriniformes > Leuciscidae > Squalius > Squalius cephalus. Next base: position 8,980,440 of record NC_137122.1, read on the forward strand.
CAACACATTTATGTATGTACTGTCTGTAGTAAGTGGAACACTGAACCAAAAAAAGGCCTAAGTCATTATGATGAATGGAGAAGAAGTGTTTTCCAATCATCATAGTGTTTTACATTGAGCACATCAGTGTTCAACTGGTTCTTATAAATGTCTATTCATGTGATGGTTTGTGTGTGTCATTTGAAAACAAAATACCATTTTGAGAAGAAATAACATTGTTTTGAATGTAAAGTTTAATTTTGCAGGATAATTGAGGGGTTTTGCTCATTGTGTGTGTTTTTTTTGGATTTGTGTGTAGAGTTCTGAGAATATGAGGCATGCTTTCAGAAAATGTGTGTAAACAATCGAGAAAAACTGTAAATTAGCACTGGTTAAAATTTATAAAGCAGGAACAAGATATGAAACAATATTTATTAATAATACACATACATTTAAATATCACAAATATAAAATTTTATTTTCATTTGTGTCCTATGCTTTAACCTGTTATCATAACACTGAACACCTAAACAGTGTGTGACCTAATAGAGCTCTATCGGGGTATAAATACACGTGTGTCTCCTCCGCTGGCCACCTCGCACATTTCTCTAGATTTTGCAATTACCTTGCATGACACAATACCATGAAATATGCCAGTTTTTAGGGCACATAATAACGTTTGTGGTGATACCAGTTACGTTTAACAGTCACATAAGGATAATAAGCTATTCATTGTGGAGAGTGCATGGTGAAGTGAACGTCATACCTTAGAAAAAAAAAACTTTTCCGATATCTTCGGATCCGAGATGCGTCCGTTGTTCAAATTTCCCACGATCAAAGAGGACACTAATACGCATGTGCACAGCAAAAATCACACAACTTGTGCTTGAAACGCAAGTTATTTAACTGTACACATGTCTCAACTGTAGGCACAGTCTATACCCCTACATAAAACAAATCACATAGTGTGTGTTAATGAGATGTCCTTTGAGTATGTGGGAGGACAGAGAGAGAGAGTGAGAGAGTGTGTGAGAGAGAGCCAGTGAGTGTGTGTGTAAAAGAGAGAGAGAGAGAGAGAGAGAGAGAGAGAGAGAGAGAGAGAGAGAGAGAGAGAGAGAGAGAGAGAGAGAGTGAGTGTGTGTGTGTGTGTGTGTGTGTGTGTGTGTGAGTGAGAGTAAGTGGCGTTAACACCAAACGCGAATAGAGTGTCTGGCGCGAGTGATTTCCATGTTAAGTCAATGTAAAGACGCGCGAGAGAGAGAGTCTTATTTTTCTTTTCATGTTGGATTGCGTAGAACGCTCACCGAATTCGGATTAGTCGAGAGGATATCGCGTTTAGGCTAAAAATAGGTTCGGCGCTTATCGCGGTTTGGAAAGGAACTGTACATTTTAAACATGGAAATATAGCGATTTGCCATGAAACGTTGATGGAGCAGTGAATAGGTTCAGTAGGCCTACACAGCAAAATGGCATGACAAACTAATTTTTTTTTTTTTTTTTAAATGGCGTTTATCGCGTTTTGGAAAATAGCTCTTCAATTGCAACCCAGGCTTTTTGATTGGAAAATAACTGCTGAGGGGTAAATTCAAATAATGTTAATTAACTTATTTTATATTATTCTGTCTTGTCTTTAGTCATTTTAAGTGATCTTGAGGCCCACTGAGTAAAGGGCCCCTATTGAGCAAAGACAAAATGCTAAGTTATTATAATTCTTAAAGCGTAAATGAATTAAATTCCTCTCTCTTTATCAGATCTGAGGATTGTGCTGTTGGGTAAAACTGGATCAGGAAAGAGTTCAACAGGAAACAACATCGACAAAGTTGTGTTTGAGCAAGTTTTTTACGCTGAGTCTACTACTAGACACTGTGAAAGACATGTGACTTCAGTGGAGGAGGATAAAACCATCTCAGTGATCGACACTCCAGGACTATATGATACGTCAATGAGTGAAGAAGAACTAAAGAAAGAGATTGAGAAGTGCATCTACATGTCTGCTCCTGGTCCTCATGTGTTTCTGCTGGTCATCAGACTGGATGTAGGATTCACAGAAGAAGAGAAGAAAACAGTGAAATGGATCCAGGAAAACTTTGGAGAAAAAGCTTCTCATCACACCATCATTCTGTTCACTCACACTGATCATCTGAGGGGGCTTTCATTAGATGAATATATCAGTGAAAGTAATGATCTCAAGGCTCTTCTTGATGAGTACGGTGGCAGATTTCACTCATTCAACAATGAAGACATGAGCTCTGAAGTCACAGAACTGCTGCAGAAGATTGATGAAATAGTGAGGATCAATGGAGGACAGCACTACACTAATGAGAGATTTAAAGAAGCCCAGAGAAAGATTGAACTAGAGGCTTTTAAACAAAAACTGATAGACTATGGGCAAACAGCACTAACAGTAATAGGAGGAGCAGCAGTAGGAGCAGCTGTAGGAGCAGTGGTAGGAGGAGGGGTAGGAGGAGCAGCAGTAGGAGCAGCAGTAGGAGCAGTGGTAGGAGGAACAACAGCGAAAGAAAAAAAAAAAAGGGCCACAGTTAATCTGATTGAACAACGAAGGCCAAATCTTCATCTACTAATTTCTAATTCGGCTCTCTAAAAGATTTGATGAGAATTGGATTGAGTTTTTTGAGATTGCTATGTTCAGTATATACTGTATGATTTTAACGGTCAAAGACTGTAAAAATGCTACAGTGAAAAATTGTTAATTGGTTAAGAGAAAGTTTGCTTACTATATATGGTAAACAACTTTGATGGATCTAACGGTACATTTAATGTAATTTTACTGTAAAATACTGTTAAATTTACAATTTTTGGAAGTGAAAAAGTACAAGTCATTGTATAATTTACAGTAAAAAAAAAAACGTAAATTGACATTCCCGCAATTCCCTGCGTGACACGTCACATTTGATGTATTTGTGTTGAAATAACTGTTTTTTTCATAGTTTTCTTAGTTTTTTTTCTAATCAGTTATGACATTAGGGTTTTATGTTACATTTAATGTTGTTAAATTAATGTTTATTGCATTTTTAAAATTTCACATCTGTTACCATGATGGTGTTTAGTGTTTGTATGAATGACACCGTGCAGCTTCTATATATTAGTATTAACTTTCTTGTGAAAGAGCTGCTTGTGATGATCTTTAATCATCATGTGACTCTCATCTCCACTGTGATTGGTGGTTGTCAGTGTATTATTATGGTACAAAACAGATATAAATTCTTCAATAGGTCAGTAAATTAACATTATATCACATAATTAAATACGGTTTATTACTGTAAATTTAAGTACAGTCTGTAAAATCTAAAATGTTGCTACCGTATTTTTTACGGTAAATTTCTGGCAACCACAGCTGCCGGTATTTTACCGTAAATTGAACAGATTTTTTTTATAGATTAATTAATCTGTTGCATTGTGATTGTAAAAATCTGGAAATATATATTTCATTTTCTTCCTAAACAAAAGTGCTATTTTATAGACAAAGTAATTTCTATATAAACAAATGCAATACATTTACATTTTTTTTATACAACAATTCTGTCTGGTTCTCGAATCTGATTGGCTGAGAGCCTTTTCCAGCCGTGCGACATTCACATATATTGCACTTACATGTTCCCATATAAATGTGAATGTATGTTATACACATATATATACACACACACATTCACGGAATAAGTTTTTAGTAATTTCTAGTTCCCAGCATGCTTTGCTTCTGACTGACTTCTGAAAGGAGAGCAAATGTTAAAATGAAGTGTTATTTAATGTGTTTCGCTCAATATTAATATAGAGGGAGATCTGTTAGTGTTTAATGCTCTATTATTTTTTTTATTTATAATGTTTTCTGGTATGTGTGAGTTTTTGTGGTTGCCATTGTCTTGAAGAGTCGAGCCTGTGGTTCGGTTGATGATTGGACAAATAACATTATTATTATAATTATTATATTTTAAAGTAATGTCTTTCATCTCCTCAGCACAGTGATAGTCTCTCGGTTAAATGCGTTAGTACATGCAGGTGCTTTTGATAACTAGCTTGAAAATATATTACATTATATATTTCTCTATATATGTGTGTTTATGATGCATGAGTAAATATGTCTGAAATGTATTACACATGCAGTGCCATATCTGATCTTATATACAGCACATCTATATATTATGAAGTGTATTACTGTAAATAAAATGACATACATTATGATATATTAGTAAATATTTTGTCACATTTTTCAATATATGAAAAGCGTTGTGGAAGAATTTTTTTTTATTTATTTATTTATTTTTTTTTAATTCTTTATTTTCAAAAAGTGGAGCATAACAAAATGTTACAATAAGACATGTCCAAACATTATCCACTTTTCTTTTCGTTTTTTTTTTTTTTTGTACAAAAAAGTAAAACAAACTGAACAATTAGGGAGAGATAAACAACATGCACATATCCGACACCAAGTACAAAAGGGGATAAAAAAAAAAAAAAAAAAAAAAGGGTATAAATAAAAAGAGGATTATTTTCTATATTCTAACCTCTACAAAATCTGGTCGTAAGGGTTGAATGTATCTAACCCATTTGCTCCATAATTTAACAAAAGTGCTCCTTTTAAGGCGAATTGAAAATGTTATGGATTCCATTACATAAATCTCATTCACTATGTTTATCCACTCAGTCATCGCGGGGGGCTCGGGAAGGAGCCAGCATCTTGTAATTGCCTTTTTGGCTGCTACTGTCAAAATAGTATACAGGTATTTATCTTCATGTCTATGCATATTGTCAAAATTTCCCAAAAAAACTGTAGAAAACTGTAGTGGTATGTTGTTAACCTTAAATATACTAATTAAAGCTTTTTGAAATTCAAGCCAAAAGAGTTTAATCTTTGGACATTCCCAAAATATATGCCAATGCCCTGCATCCCGAGCCCCACACAACCTCCAACAGCAGGCCGTGCCTGTGCCAAAGTGTACCTTTTGCCTTGGTGTTAGGAAAAAGCGCACTAAACATTTCCAGCTAAACTCTCGCCATTTATGGGAATTCGTACATTTCCAAGAGGATTCACATACTTCATACCATTCTTCATTAGTTATTGAGAAATGTCCTTCATTTTCCCATTTTTCTTTGATGTAGTCCGTAGAGTGAGACCTCTTTGTCAGAAACCCTTTATAGAACTTGCCGATAGCACCTTTAACTATAGTGTTTTTAAAAGCATTCAGAAAAATTGTCAAAATTGGGTCATCTATCTCAGTTTTGGAGATAATATTCTGCTGGAAATAGTTCCGCAATTGGAGATATCTAAAAAAATCTAAATTGTTAAGCTTAAAATCACTTTTAAGACTGTCAAAATCTTTCATATTCCCATTATGAGTGAGTGAATAAAAGGTCATCACACCCTTTGAAATCCAGTATTTGAATGTTCTGTCTATCTGGTTGGGGCTGAACCCAGGGTCAAATGCACACCACTGCAATATCTGTATTTTGTCATCCAAATTATATTCTCCCTTGACTTTACGCCATATTTTCAATTGTGTATTAATCCAAGGGTTTTGAATCATTTTGATATGTTTATCCAAATTTGTATAAGCTAGAACAGCATAGATTGGCGGATCCTTCATTATTGAGAGTTCAATGTCTTTCCATCTAGCATGGAATTTTGTTGTGGAAGAATTTTAATATGTTCTATATGCTTGCTTACATTATATTCATAGAATCTTAGAAATATGATGATAATCAGATGAATGTAGTATCGATACATACCCTTATGAATATGTGTATGACCTTGTATACGTGACTAGACAAAAAGTAATGTGTGACTAAATTGTTGACCGAGACTGAGGGACTCAAGGGTAGCGTATGATAAACAATGTATTAGTTATGGCTGAGAGATATATTCATTTGCTTTCCTGTAGCTCAAACAGTAAAGTGTTGGTGCTTGCAACACTAAGGTCATGGGTTCGATTCCCAGGGAAAGCAAGAACTGATAAGAATGTAAATGTGTACCTTGAAATGCAATGCAAGTTGCTTTGGATAAATGCGTCTGCCAAATGCATAAATGTAAATTTAGCCTCAGGTAAGCAACCTTGGGGGAGGAACAACTATAAAGAATGAAGGATGCCCCACTCGTGGTCACTCTGCAGGCACTTTGTAACGACTGTATGACTGCTGACCTTTCCTTGCAAGGGAAAAAATAATTGTTAAAGACAATTGATACCTGTTTGTCTCTTATTCAGTATTAGAAAATTGTTTTCCACCACAGTGTCAATTCCTTATGTATTATTCAAATATTGTAATATATTAACACAATATATTATTCTGTATATTTTCAAATATACGGTTAAACCATTTAATATATTTATCATTCATATATGGGAAAAATATTTTCGTTCCGTATGGGTTTATGACTCCATCGACTTCTCCATAGTTAATAAACATGGTTCCCTTCATCTCAGTTGCATAGAATGTTGTCACTTTTTCTACATTATCTATCTATACACACACGAAAAAACTGGGCTTGATTCAATTGTTTCCAAAAAAAAAAAAAAGTTGGTTAAAATTGGTTAATTCTGAAATGCTTGAGTAAAAAAAGAGAGAGAAAAAAAAAGAAAATAGAACTTTATGTAAAATACATAAATGTACAAATGCTGAAGCTTTGTTTTCATTTTTAGTGTTTTGCTTTGTGTTCAATTTATATATTGATATTGACACACACACATATATATATATATATATATATATATATATATATATATATATAGTGTGTGTGTGTGTTTATATGATTAAGCTGTCATTAACAAAAAGTCAGGGTCTATCTATTTATGTACTTAAAGGTGGGGTATGTGATTCTCTTTTTTTGGCCATTTTTTCAAAATCACTTGAAATCCTATTCCTAACTCACAGCCACTGAGTTAGAAGCACTGAAATGAAAATTAAGCAATTTAATCATCTGTGGAACGGGCAGGACCCGGAGTATATAACATATCCGGAGTATATAACAACAAATGTTGTACTTAATGCACTTTAGTTTTCTGGAAGTAGTGCTGAGGTTAAGTGTATTTGATTGTGCTAAAGTGGAACTATTGCAAGTATACTTTAGGTACACTTTATTAATGGTGATATTAAAAAAAAAAAAAAAAAAGTCGTCATATATTAAATAAATGTGCATTGTGTACTAAAGAAATGCTCCAAATAAAGTTTAATTATAAATTAAATATAAGTCTTAGGTGATGTGTCAATAAATATTTTAATGGATTTGAAGTATAATATGAAATAAATGTATATTTTTGTATAGGTTAATTATTTTTACTAGGGAAGGAGCATCCGACTGAGTAAAGTGACTGATAAAACAGTCACTTACATCTCAAGCACTGGAAGAAGATTTTTTTGGGGAGAGCAGGCACCCAACAGAGAGACAAATCCACCACGATTATCAACTTCAGTAAGATGCAAGTCAATTTTAACCATTGCTTCTAAACCTTACATTGGGAGTAACATTATGTAGTTAAAAGTATTAGGCTATTCTCATCATCAAAAGTATTTCATCTACCAGTGACAAATCTGAGTAACTTTTTATCCTTTTTGTCACAGGTCGGGGTGGGCCAAGCCAGACTGCACCCACCCCTGGAAACCGGGTACCACCTCGAGGAACGTGTCAAGGACCAGACAGACAAGGGAATAAAGGAATAACAGTTTTCTTTATTAAGTTAAGAGCAGTAATTTGAAGAATCCTAATTAAAATCTTTCTTGTCACCAGAGGGAATTCGATGGCCCCCTGGACCGTAGAGGGGAGAACGATCGTGGCGGCCCTGCAGCTCGTTGGAGAGGGATCAGGAGGAAACTCACTCTGTCTAGGTAGGTCACTGGGTAAGTACTCTTTACAGGACTCAAGAGGAAGTCGTGGTTATACGGACCCCATTCGGACTGGAACCAGGTAAGTACTCATGGGCGGGAGTGGAACAAGTCCCGGATGCTGCCCCAGAGGCAAGTACCCAGGGAGCGGTTGCCTCAGACTCGGACGAAGCACAGGGACACAGGTGGCGAGCGGACCGGGCCAGGAGGGGAAACAGGCAAGTATATCCCGGTAAGTGTCCTTTATGCCAAACCAGTTAGAACGGGGGCCTTTAGCCGAGACGTGAGGGAACCTTGGACAACAGGAAGACACTTCGATCGAGGCACGTGCCGCAGCTATTCCTTTTCCTTCTCAACAGGGGCAGCGGCTTGCAACGTAGGCATGGAGGGCCACCAGGCAGAAGAACACTTTGAGCGAGACGCTCCCCTTCAGCTGTGTACTGCAACAATACAACAGAGTTCAACGGTTCAGCGGTATACAAGCACTCAACAGTGATACCTTCTCTCTTTCTGAACAGGGCGGAGGCCTTCAATGGGGCATGTGGAGACCACCAGGCGGGGAGGACACTTTGAGCGAGACACTCCACTTCGGCTGTGCGCTGTAACCAGGTAGCAGGGTTTAACTATTCAACAGCACAATAAACATTCAGTTGAAATACCTTCTCTCTTTCTGAACAGGGCAGCGACTTTCGATAGGAGCGTGTGGAGACCACCAGGCAGGGAGGATGCTTTAAGCGAGACGCTCCGCTTCAGCTGTACACTGTAACAATGTAGCAGGGTTTAACAGTTCAACAGCATATAAAACATTCAGCATTAACAGAGCCGGGCTATCTCAAAATGGTAAGTTGGGCGCTTGATATATCAAAACCTTCCTTGGAGACGGCGAGTGAAACAGCCCAGCCTCAAATACAAAACAGCCTGCCGACAAACACAGTATCTCACGGGAGGAGAACCACACGACAGTCTGCTTCCTCTCTATTTTTAAAGCCCCATCTGGATACGTGTCCCTCTCACAACACTCTCTGTAATTACTCCACACCTGCTGTCAATCGGGCAATTGGCCTTGCTGCCATGGCAACAGATTCGCAGTGCAATAGAGACGGGTGTCCACTGGAGGTCTCCACAACAACACTGCATTCACAAGGACTTTAGTCTTTTCTCTAATTTTTGTCACACCGTGACATTTTTCTCTTTCTTCCTCTAAAGTGACAAAGAAAGGAGAACATGTCACCGTCATCAGTCCTTTATTTAGTTCACTGAAGAGCATCAAGGGAAAGACCCTCAGACGTGTCATAACAGGATAAATGTGGCGACAGGTAAAAATATTAGATAGTCTGTTTGATTTTGGTGTACCAGTTTGCTTTTTTCAAAGCTACAATTGTGTGATGTGACGTGACATGTATGTGCAAAAACGGCTGCTCACTGCTCCGGGTGTGTGTTCACAGTGTGTGTGTGTTCAGTGAGTATTGAACACACACACTGTGAACACACACCTGGAGCAGTGGGCAGCCGTTTCTGCTGCGGCAGGGAGCTATTGGGGACCATTTGTTCATGTTGTCTGAATGTTTAATAATCGCAAATGTTGGTACAATTTAAATACGTTTTGTTTAATATTGTTTAAAGGAATGGTACAAATTGTACAAAATGGTACAAAAAAAAATGAATAAAGGCCTTCTGAAAATGTATCCATATTTTCAAAAATATCCATATTTAAAACTTAAGAAAGTAAAATAACTAGCTTCCGGCCATACACAGTCTACTTTTGTATAAAGTGCAACTTACGCAACTTGTGACGTCAGCAGTAGCGTAGTGCATCATGGGGTAGTAAATATCAGCAGTACGTCACATTACTCGCATAAGTTGCGCTTTACCCTTAAGTGGAATCCGTATGTTTGTTTGCCCACAACCTAGTTGTTTTTCTTTATAAAGTTGTAAATATGAATATTTTTCTTACACAAACTCATGGCTTCGCTTCAGAAGGCCTTTATTAACCCCCCGGAGCCGCGTAGAGTTCTTATGTAATGGATGGATGCACTTTTTTGAGCTTCAATCTGATGGTTGCAATGGTTGCAATCCACTGCCATTATGCAGCTTGGAAGCGTCAATGTGTTTATTAACATAACTCCGATTGTATTCGTCTGAAAGAAGAAAGTCATACACACCTAGGATGAGTAAATCATGGGCTAATTTTCATTTTTAAAGTGAACTACTTTAATACTATGTGTAGTTAGGATTCTGAATTAAGTGTAATGTTTCTCTACATATCAGAAATACAGAGCCACATATATTATCAGAAATTAGAGCTGAAATTGTTGAAAGATTTTGATCTCGATTCAAATACCCACGTAATATTTTCCTAAATGACAACGATTTGTCTTAAACCTTTGTCAAGTAAGATCACAGTTAACATTTATATCTGCATTGGCGCTGTCAGTAGCCACATTTACATGGACATTTTTTGTTTCGATCAGAATGAAATCATTCTGATTGATGAATCTGAACATAGTTTTTACATGAATGCCAAGTCATCGGGTTGATGTGCATTTATAAGTCACAAGCTTCAAATCTGATTTAATCTTTTGATGTGAACGTAATATGCAGTTTCCTGCTGTTGTCACAAACTAACCACCCTCCGCTGTTTTAAAAAGCACACTTATATTGACCTATTTCAGGTCCTTATCAGGAGACGCGGAGTACACAAAGCTTTGCCGTGCTGCTTATATTAATCAAGCAGTAAAAAAATGAAGCCCAGATGCCCAGAACAAGGCATCTGCAGATGAGAGTCCGAAACAAGCACTTGTTGGACAACGTTGTCCTGCACCACTTCACAGAATGATGTTGAGTGGGAAGATCATTTTAGATTGACACAACAGTCATTTATTATATTCTTAAATAATATAACAACAACATCAGCTTGTAATTCAAATGATCACAGAAGTACTGAGATAAAAGTTTATAGTTCAGATATAAACACTGTCTACAGTAGCAATCAAAAGTACATCAACTTTTGCAAGAAACTTGACACTTGAAACTCTAATCATTCATTCTAGAGATCCGCTCAAAAATGCTGATTCATCCAGTAATGAAAAGCATATTTTAGTCATTAAATCATTCATTCAAACTTTTTTTTTTTTTCATTCAGGAAATGAAATTTTAAATCGACTGCAGAAATTAACATTTTGTCAGAACCTCTAGTAAATTACATGTTATTGTAACGGTCACCAGCTGGAGTGCCCTTGAGAGCCACCAGAGAGCACTCCACACCAGACTCTCACGTTCACTCACAGACTACATCTCCCATCATTCTCTGCCTGGACTCATCAGCACTCATTATCACATTCACCTGTATCTCATCTTCTTGTTTAGTTCACCCCATATAAGCCTGGTTCATCCCATCACTCACGGCGAAGTTTTGTAATGTTGTTGCACTGCATTTCTGAGCGTTTTCCCTGGTTTCATGTCTCTTGGTTTTTGGATTTCTTGCCTTTTCTGTGGATTACTCTCTTGCCTCTGATCCCTGTTTGTTTGTTTGTTTGTTTGGACTGCCTACCTGTGTTTTGACCCATTGCCTGTACTTTGGATTACGCTTTTGGATACCCTTAAATGAAGCTGCGTTTGGATCTAACTTTCATTCCTCGGAGCAGTTCGTGATATTATGTTGTTAAGTTGTCTGTTCAGAATCATGATCTCTGTCTGAAACACTAAAAGAATCGGGATTCTCATTTTAACTTAATTCTAACTTATTAAAACTGTGACTCTTAAGTCGAGCCATCCTGGAAATTTAAGAATCATCCACACCTGTGATCACCTCAATTATTTTCCAAAGACACAAAGAATAATATTTTTATATTTTTACTTTAAAAGCAATCATAAATAAAAAATAATTAAAATACTTTAATTATGCATAATTTTGTCGGCCCATTCTATCATGGACTGAGGATCTGATTGTGAGAAACTACCTAATATTAAAATGACAAAAAAGTCTGGAGACAAATAATGTAGTATTATTATTTTTGTTTATATTTTTTTTTTAATGGATAACTTGTATCAATGAATGAATTGATGCTTTCAAACACATCACATATTCATACTTTATAAACTGGTTTTATTAATACAAAATTAAATCGGAATAGTCTGTAAATACTGTACTGTAAATAAACAGTAATTCTCTATTGTTTTCCCAAATGCCCTTCCAGTGACATTCCAATTGAATGTTTTTTTTATCCTGAGTAAAAGTTGTTATTCTTTCATAAGGTATTGTGACATGTGTAAGTAACACGATTTCTCTAAAATCATATCTCTAAAAAAAAAATTGTTTTGCAGTGGCTCTTAAGAAGACTGCACAGATCAACTGGCAAGAAACTGAGAGGGAACTCTCAAATTAGTCTGGGACAAGAGATGGAGGACAGTGTCCAGAATCAGTCAGCTGGTGTGTGGTGGCGTTCTGGTGCAATATGGCTGCCGTCGCATCATCCAGGTGGTGCTGCACATTGGTGGTGGTTGAGGAGATTCCCCCTTCCATGTAAAGCGCTTTGAGTACCTAGAAAAGCGCTATATAAATGTAACAAATTATTATTATTATTAGAATGCACAAATGACTGTCGTCCAATTTATTTCCTGTTCAAATGTTCAAAGCTTTCAGCAAAGACTGGGGCAAATACAGGTTAAAAATATGTATTTTAACAATTAGATATATAACTTTAAAGAAATACTCTTTAATCTGACATAAATCTGATTCTTTAAATATTGTCTCTTGAATTTCAGAATATATACTATGATGGGTAATTTCAATAAAATTTAAATTTGAAAAGATTTCAATCTCTCTTTCTGGGGCCAACATGGAACCCATGGACAAACCCACTTACAGCCTGTATTTCGGCCCATGTAGTAACCTTGTAGTACCCACAAAAAAACTAAAGCTGGGACCAAGATGGGTCTTGTGCATGTAGCCCAGTTGGGGCCCACCTGTTTATAAGTGCCATCCTATATGAAATGCATGTGGGCAGTTGGCATGGGGCCATTATGGAACCCTCGGACAATCCCATACAGAGCCCATTACTGAGCCTATTTCAAACCCACATGGGCCCCACATATAAATGTCGGCGGGGTTAAAGCTGGGACCGAGATGGGTCTTGTGCATGCTGCCCACTTGGGTCCCACATAGTACCAAGTGCAATCCTACATGAAATTCATCTGGGCAATTAACATGGGGCCATTATGGAACCCATGGACAATCCTACATGCCCATTTCATATGGCCCCACATATAAATGTTGGCTAGGTGTGAATGATTACTCAATGTCTTCAGTAAATTTAAAAGCAAAAAAGATATGACTTAAAGGTGACAATCTATCAAATAAATAGCATAAAGGTTCTGTACAAAACTGTTTGTACTTATTTCTATCATATATACCAGGCTTTTTTTTTAAAAAGTACAAATACAAAAACTTTCTATTTCTGCTTTGTCGTGTTATTTCAATGAACTGCTCTGTTGTGATTTCAAATAAATCATGTGATTTCAAGAAAACCTGTGTATGGACTTCAAGTAGCGCTGCACAGTCATTGTGTGACATCAAAGTATCGCGAGAGCGACTCAACAGCACATGCAGCGCCTGCTCTCCAATCGCTCTCGCGATACTTTGATGTCGCAGCGCTGCCTGCAGTCCAACAAGCCTGTGATAAAAGCAGAGAGCTTTCACTTACTGTTAGACGTCTGGGGCTGGACAGAAGACACACTCAGAAATCAACACTCAGGTTTGTCTTTATTTCCTTAATATTATCAATTTGATCACTTTCATTTCAACTATTATGTATTACATGTTTTTACGGATGCCCTGAACCTAAAAAATAAAAATAAAAAAATAAAAATCTGTAAAAAAAAAAAATCTACAATTACGAGAATAAAGTCGAAATATTTCGAGAATAAAGTTGAAATATTTCGAGAATAAAGTTTAAATATGTCGATTTTATTCTCGAAATGATACGACTTTATTCTTGTAATTGTAGAAACAATTTTTTTCTCTGTGGTTCAGGGCTTCCGTACAATCCGATACTAATTGTAATTATTTTCATTTTTTTATTATTTGATTATATTAATTCGTTATTTAACGTGCAGCGGCAGGAGAGTCAGAAGAAGAACGTGCTTGTCCAGAGAGCAGTTCAGAATTTAAATCTTCACATATCTAATATAGCCTACAGCAAACTGTTGATTTGAGTTGTGCATTCTGGCTGGTGTGATGCTACTGAAAAACAAATTGCGTTCAAATCACGCAGAGACAAAACTTGCATTTATGTGGAGGAAAAGCCAAATCAATGTAGGCCCTTAAGTTTATTTAAATGTTTTTGTTTCCTTTTTTATTTTTAATTGGTTTAAAATTTTATTCAGCTGAGCAACAAACTTAAACGCTGGTCGTATAGTGATGTCACTAAATTATGCTGATCTTAACTGACTATCTGCACTATATGTATACACTATATAGGCTATATTTGCACGTTCAGTGGAATAGCATCAGAAAATAGAACCCGGCACCAGTGTAGATTGTTAGGTTAAATCACCTGGAACTATTGATATGTAGGGAGAGCGGGGCACAATCTAACACTTTTTGTCTTTCTCAGTTTGTGTAAATCTACTTAGGGTTCAGAGTTTTTATTTTTCCCCCCACATTCATTTTGCATGTCTAGTACAATTATGTGGTTTCTAGGGCTGGTCCGAATACCATTTTATGAGCTTCGAAGCTTCGGTAGTAAATGAACATCGAATATTTGAAGCTTCGGAGAGAGGGGGCTGAACATATTCTTCTCTCTAATAAAGGCAGAAATCTTTATGTGTCTGTCCGTTTGCATTTTGATTATTTCGAGAACCGTTCATCCAATCGACTTCACAAGGGAGTGCAGTGTCGCATTTGACACGCGAGACGCGACACGTTCAGAATTAATAAACTTTTAATAAACTACAGAAGAGCGCGAGCGGGAAGCGGCGCACCTCACGCGGGCAGGGCTTATATGCTCTGAGAACGGACACTGCACTAGTGATATAAAACACATCTTCCCCATGAACAACACAAAGTAAATACACTCGCATGTAACACACACACAGGTCTGTTAACTTAAGCGATACTTTTAATAAGGTAGTCTAATATTTTTCTGACTAACAAATTACTGATACAGTAAAGGGTAGATTTAAATAAAGAAAAACTAGATTTAAATAAAGAAAAACTAGATTTAAATAAAGAAAAACGAAATTTAAGTAAAGAAAAAAACGAAATTTAAATAAAGAAAAAACGAAATTTAAATAAAGAAAAACGAAATTTAAATAAAGAAAAAAACGAAATTTAAATAAAGAAAAAACGAAATTTAAATAAAGAAAAACGAAATTTAAATAAAGAAAATACGAAATTTAAATAAAGAAAAACGAAATTTAAATTTAAATACAAACGAAATTAAGTTCAATTAAAAACGAGATTAATTTAGATAGATAATAACGGGTAAAAAGCTTAATACATTTTGTTTCTATTCTATTTTCCACAATGTCAAAGCAACGCAGCTTAACCAAAAATACAAGCTCAGGCACTTCATAAGGCATGCACTTCTGTCCATACAAACTCTGCTGTTCAGGGCCGGGTTTCCCGTATCTTAGCTCTTAGGAGCGCTCTCTACGTGCAAGGTTACGAACGCTCGCCGCAATTCCACGCGGTTTCCCAAAAATGCACTTAACATGAACGCGCGAGAACGCGTTCTACGTGCTACCCAGCAGGCACCTTGACGTCAATTTGACATCAACAAATAGTCAAGACTTTGACCACCATGTATGACATGCATGAATATGCATATTTTCATTATATTTTGTAATTATTTCCTTGTGGTTGTAAAGATGCCTAACAAAGGTATCAATCTGACATGTTTTTTCTGGTCCCTACATCTCAGGTCAATATCATTGACATTAAATCGATGTTGATTTGATGTCAGGAAAAAAGACGTCAAATTGATGTGAAATTTATGTCAAAACAATGTCTGAAATGTCTGAAAAAAGTATATTTATTACTCATTGTAAATCAATGTGACTCATTTTCAACATCTAAAAGACCTAGCCTGAATGATCTTGAAAGTTGTAGACCTACGACATCTCCCATCGTCACCTCCTTCATAGCGTCATCAAGCTTCGCCTTTGTTTTTGTTGGAAACTGCGCCCTCTTGTGATCAAAAATATTTACATAGTGGACCTTTAATACGTGTTTCCCGAAACGTTCTTAGTTAAAGGACAAGTTCGGTATTTTACACTTAAAGCCCTGTTTACAGATCGTATCTGATGAAATAGAACGGGTAAGATTAAAATTTGGACACATGCTGCTGTTCCGAGAATTTTAGGTTTATTTCGCTTTCCCCCCCCACCCCCACAATGGATGTCTATGTGCACTCGAACATTCATTCCTAAAACACATTAAACTTTCATTTACAAAGACGTGAAACTCACCGAGTGGTCAGGGGTGTTCACTGGTATGTTCACTCAAAAATCGCTGAAAATGATGCATTCCAACAGGTTTTATCGTAGTTTTTGTCCAACTCCGTTGACTTGAATTGGATGGGCTGTGTGCGATACGGTATTACTCCGCCGCTTCTTCTTCTGCTTCTTCTGTGTATTCAATGAAATGCCAGTGGTTTGCTTGCAATTGGCAAAGGTGCATTATCGCCACCAACTGGGCTGGAGTGTCTATTATTCAAGCTCTCAACGGAAGAATTTACGGGTGTGAGACGTTTGGAAAAATAGATCCACAGTTTTACAACGAATGGTAAAACACCTGTTGGAATGCATCATTTTCAGCGATTTTTGAGTGAACATACCAGTGAACACCCCTGACCACTCGGTGAGTTTCACGTCTTTGTAAACGAAAGTTTAATGTGTTTTAGGAATGAATGTTCGAGTGCACATAGACATCCATTGTGGGGGTGGGGGGGAAAGCGAAATAAACCTAAAATTCTCGGAACAGCAGCATGTGTCCAAATTTTAATCTTACCCGTTCTATTTAATCAGATACGATCTGTAAACAGGGCTTTAAGTGTAAAATACCGAACTTGTCCTTTAAGTATACCTTCTGTAAGTCATACTTTCGGAAGGTTGGTCTGGACCACTCTTAGCTTTACCTTATCACTGTTGCAGGTCTATATGAATATAATTCTGAAGTTTTAATACACCCAGACAGTGTTCAATTAGGCTGATTCAAGTGTTTTCATGCAAAGAATAAAATTGTCATTATATGGATTGTTGTTAGATTTTTAATTATATTATCCAAAGGTGCATCAGCTGCCGAACCATTAAAGGCTTAATAGTCTATTAAAAGGGAATGATTGTGGTGGGGAGATTACTTAAACTATGCCAGCGATACAGCGCATAGTTGTTCTGAAAGACGTCCCCGGTCCGGGGAACGCTTTCAAAGGCCAGCAGGGACGTGCACAGACATTTTGAGGGGCAGGGGCTAAAGTGAAATAAAGGGCACTTCTCATAATTACGTTTTTTTTTTTTTTTTTTTTTTTTTTTTTAACAAAAAAGTATATATATTAACACAACTCTGACTTCCTTTTTAAAAAAAAAATTAAAAAAGTTAATTAATTTTATCTTCCTCAAACTCACGCAATTGTTTCATTTTTAAAAGATGTCTACAAAATAATCAGTTCACACAGAAACCATGGTCTCCTTAGTATTCACTAGGTTTATAGAGCAGCAAAGGAAACCATTCCACAATGTGCATGTTTTGAAAACATTTTCTATGCTACTAGTTTCAAGTATATATTTAGAATAACCTAAATAACTGCATCAAGCAGAGGGGCGTGTTTTACTAATAATTTGTTTATTTTTGCACAAGGCACTACATCATTTTAATTATTTTGGTGTTATCAGAATACATAACACTTTAAAATCAACACATTAATATCATTATTGCTATGCATGTACACACACACACACATACACAATAACTGATGGTGACTGACATGGACTTAGTTAGAGAGAGAGAGAGAGAGAGAGAGAGGGAACGCTTCAGAACTCATGACCTGATATTTAGATATACTATTCTTCAATAAATATATTTGTATGACAGGGAAGCTGTGCGCAAACAGGAATATATATTATTTTTCAAAAAAAAAAAAAAAAAGCACCCCAGAAAAAAGGGCACTTTCTCTCCAGGAATAAAAAGGGCAGGTTCTTTGATGTCTATGTGTGCACGTGCCTGAAGGCCAGTGAAAGCAGACTGTCAGTTAAGTCCTATTCGGATGCTAATTGTTTCTCATGGGCTCGTACGGTATTTTAAACATTTACAGGGGTAAGTGATTTTATTGCCATCCGAATCCATAATATCAGTCTTTTTTTCTCACCCAACCCTGGCCAAATTGTTTTTTTAACAAACAGGTCGTGTGGGAATTTAATTGCCGTCTGAATCCACATCTCTGAGTTTACAAGAAGAGATTCAAAATTCACTGTTTAAATCGTTTTTTATCACTACCGAGTACCATATGTAAGATGTACACTTTTATTTACTGAAATGCTGTAAAGTATTTACAAGAACAATATTTCATCGCAGCTCCACCTCAGCGAACAAAAATGGGAAAGAGAAGAAAGCACATACAATTTTTGAATTGGTTATTGTGGCAGCAATATATGATACAATTTTAAAATATGTAGGCTAGGCTATTATTATAGTTTGGACTATTTTTTTATAATATCCCATGAGTCCTAATAAATGCAATTTCAACTATTTCTGAAGTGCTTATTTTATAAAGAACACCGCTTTCTCACATAAACAGCCCCTGCACGAGAGAATAATTGATTCTCTAGCCATCGATATCAGCAGATTCAGCAGCATCGCCACGGACAGCACCCGGTAACGTCGCACGTAAGAAGGAATATCTTAAGCAGCTTTCTAAGGTATAGTTCGGGGGAACACGCCTAGAAATGGTATACCTTTAGTTAAGTTATACCTTAAGAGTCTTCGTAGCGCACTAAGAGACAACATTATCGGGAAACCCAGCCCAGCACTCTAGCCAGAGAATACTCCCGTTGCAGGAACACTTTAGTAGGCCAAGAAGAAGCAAATAACGAGGTTGGGTTCCTTCAACTGTCCATCCTATTAAAAATGGCTAGGCTATATAAGATAGTTGAAAAAAAGAGTTCTAGGAGCATATAAGCCCTGCCCACGTGAGGTGCGCCGCTTCCCGCTTGCACTGTTCTGTAGTTTATTAAAAGTTTATTAATTCTGAACATGTTGCGTCTTGCATGTCTATCTATATTTCCTCATATTTTATAGTGTTGAACATATTCAAGCGCAAATGAGAACCATTTCGAGGGGGATGCCAGGTGTGAAAACAAGTAATAAAAACTCGGTGAGTGTTTTAGTGCAATTTTCTCACCTCATGGGATCACAACACTAAGAGATAGTAAATCTTTTCCTGGATTTTTTTTTGTGCGTTCCCGAGATTAGACCTTCCTTAACATAATGCCGAAAACCCGAAGTCTCTAGGTGGTCTGGTTGAGGAGTAGATAGAAGTGCAAGATTGGTGTGCACAGACGCACAGAACAGAAATCATGAGTTAACAATCGCAATTTGTCCGGTGGAAAATTGCGCTAAAAAAACAAAAACAACAATATTCGAATGTCAAATTTTCAAATCGAATGCCAACCCACCAAACGAATATTCGAATAATCGGGTCCAGCCCTACTCCTTTAATTAATACAGTGTATACTTTTTTCTTGATTTACCCCGGAAGAATGTAAGTGAAATGTGACAACATGCCCCATTGGAGGAGTACATTATAACACGATCATATATGACAGATTAAAATGTTATGTAAATGACGAGTAATTGACATTTCAGCACTCAATGAACAGACAGCGACTTAAGTGCAAACTTGTTGCACGTTAATGGTTTTTTTTTTTTCATTTTTTGGAAACACACAGATAATTTTTTATTTTTTTTTGTAACCGCTCGCACACCTGTTTATTTCTGCTATTTAGGCTAAGTCTCATTCGTTTCTTTGCTAGATTTTCTTATGTCTGCTCTTGCTAGTTTTGCTTTGTTCTCTGCCAAGTTTACCTATGCCTGCAGTGCCACACTCTCTAGTCCTGGGTTGTCCTCTTGATTTTTGACTCATGCCTGCTTACTGGTTTCTGGGCTTGCATCTCTCCTCTGGATTTGTTGGTGTTTCCTGGACTGATTCCGGTTACCGACTTTTATTGCCCGGCTTTTGACTAGACTCTCCTTTTATTTATTTTTCTTAAAAGAAATTTGTATATTTAGTTATTTTTTTCACAAATGTATGAGTTATGGAAGTGTAATTTGATTACCATATGCAGTTTTAATAAAGTTGAATTAGCTCTTCAAAGTGCACACTTGCAGGTGTTGATTATAATGAATTAACTGTTAGGCCCATAAATAATAATAAGGATAAAAAATATGTAAAAAGTATAATTATCTGACTAATTAAAAATGAAGGCGAGACACTACAGGTGAATAGGGTAATTTTTTTTAACTACATTAAGATGAGAAAAAAAATGTATTACAAGTTTTCTGTAATTTAATGTTTAAATATGCAAATTAGGCAATATCTAATTAAATATGCACTAATTTGCATATATTTTAAAAAACTAAATGTTGTAAAGGCTCCTTTAAGAGAGGCTGCTTTAAGAGAGGACTTTTATTCTGACACCGAAAATCGTTTTCGGACTGAGCGCTCTCGTGAGTGAAGTAGCTGTTGCCTGCTGAACGGTTATGTTGCGCCGATCGCTGAGGGGACATTGTTACCTGTGATATTTGCTGGTTACGTTATCTTGAGGTATTAGTCATTGACCTACAAGTAAGCATGTTTGCCTTATGTTTGAGTTTATAGAGTTTATAGAGATCGAAATGTTTAGTTATGTATAACTGCCTCACGCAGGCATGTCCACACATGCCCTCAGCTATTGTTTCTCTTAGTTTAGCTTAGTGACGCTGTTCTATATGTGATTATTCTTCTTTATTGAGATGTATATCACTGTTTTTGTTTTTTTTGATGGAAATTTATCATTCCTTTGGAATGCTGTTTATACCAGATGAGTGATGTAAATCTGACGTGCTCTCTTATTCATATATGGAGTGATGTTTATCATCTTAAATGGTTGCTTATGGTTTATAATTCAGAATGTGATGAACATATTGAATTGTATATTCTATGGAGAAATGTTACTGATGAGGATTTAGTATGCTTTGGCTGCCTTTATGTACCAATGGATGTTTAATATTGTATATGCCCAGCTTAACCTTGTTATTCACTATCCTTTTATGGTATTTCTTGTTTTCCAGACTAATTCCTCTACTGCTTGTAATACCTACCTGTGACCTCTGTGGATTGATCTTATATTAATACATCATCTAAACCTGCTCAACTGTCTCCTCATCCATATATTAAACTGTGCTCTGACAGGCACCCAGAGGGGTTCACTCATCTAATTAAAATCTGATTCAGACAGTCAAAGTCTCCTAAACACTAAATCTGAGTATTGGATAAAGACAGGTTAAAAATTATTTTTTCATTGTGTTCACATATTAGATGGGAAAAAAATTACAGAGGGATTTATGGATATCTACTTTTTTCTATCCTGTAAATCAGAATATACTGTCAGTAGCCTTAAAAAATGATTGTCACCATGTTTTTTTAAATAAAATGTTATATAAATCAGGCTGGGAATAATATATTTACAAAAACGTCTTCATACTATAACTAGGTACAAGACTGGAAAGTTTGGTGTATATAGGTGCTACTGAAGTGGAGATTTCAGACTGAGGGCCCTATTTTAACGATCTGAAACGCAAATGTCAAAGCGCAAAGCGCAAGTAACTTTGTGGGCGGGTCTTGGCGCTGTTGCTATTTTCCCGGCGGGATAAATGACTCTTGCGCCAGGCGCAAATCTAAAATGGGTTGGTCTGAAGTAGCTTCATTATTCATAGGTGTGGTTTGGGCGTAACGTGAAATAAACCAATCAGAGTGTCATCTTACATTCCCTTTAACCCTCTGGGGTCTAAGGTGTTTTTGGGGTCCTTGAGATGTTCTGACATGCCCTGACATTTGTGCTTTTTTCAGTTGCTTATAAACATATTAATGGCAAAAAAAAATTACACACTATTTAGCACAAACCGGGCTACCATAATATGTGAGCATCAAGAATGTACATGTCTGCATTTTTGAGAGAATAATGTTTATGCATGGTTATTGAAAAAACTAAAAACTAAAGTTTCTGAAATAAGACCACAAAACACATACTAAATATGTGCCAATAAGACTTTTGTCTAATGGATGTCATCGCCTAGTGTTTTTTCTTCAAAATGATGTGAAAATCACCCTGCCTAATCATTCACATAACACAATACATTGATTTGAATTTTGCAAAGCACTTTCTGTTTGGAAAGGCAATATTCGAGTGGGCGTCAACAATCATGCATATTTAGTGTTTCACACCTGAGGAGACAATGGGGCACGCATACTTAATTAGCCATTCATTCAGGTGAGTCACTGAGCGACAAGAATGCAAGAGCAACAGTTGGAAGCATCTCAATTCTTTTTTATTTTTCCACATATTGTGCTTGCAAATTGGCCTATAATATCCAAGGAAAACATGTCTAGTAATTGTGCAGTTAATTCTCATACTGTATTTTCAGTTTTGGAATATTTATCCTCTCCCCAAATTTGTCACTAATAAAACACAATAAAAATTATTTAAAGAAAAGGCTTATATTTACCTTTTAATAGTTTGTTTACATCTACCTTGTAAATATATATTTTTTTATTAAAAAGGTTACAATTACAACAACAATTCAAGTGTAATCTTTCTTTGTAAAAACTAAAGTATACATTTTATCATACATATTTCAAAGTTAAGGATTTGATTGATTATTTGATTATTTTTGACAAAACATACTATATTTAACATGAGCAAAAATTGGCAAACAAAAGCTTATTTGAGGTGGCAGATATTTTACAGTAAAAATGTATAATCTATCCAAAACTAATCAATGAAATGTTGTCTTTCATATGTCTGTAACATAGGTCTTTCATTTTTATTATAAGAAATATAAATGTTAATTTTCAGTTTAATACGTTGCTTATACAAATACATTTTATTTCAACATATTTCAGTCGATTTTTACTCAGTATAGCAATACAGTTTGCTAAAACCGAAACATTCATTCACAAACAGAAACGCCTGACTGTAACGTTGTTTTTATGAAATATTAGGGCATATAAATGTTAATTTTCAGTTTAATACGTTGCTTATACAAATAGCCTACATTTTATTTCAACATATTTCTGTCGATTTTTACTCAACTCAGTATAGCAATACAGTTTGCTAAAACATCATTCATTCACACAGAGACGCAATTTAAATTTAAACTGTCTTTTTGCGAGCTGTGGTAAACTGTGCGCATCTCTGCCGTTCATTCATTCACAGAAACGCGATTAACTTGAGAAGGAAAAAAAACTTACTACAGTATTCGGATCCTCGCTCCTCGCTCCTCGCAATACCCGCACTCTGAGGTAGATTTTCCATTATTATTATTCCTCACAGCGCTGCCAGATGGTGTAAACACGTAGGCTACGATGATATGATTAAACTTGTGTTTTCTTGGAGCTGATATGGGGGGCGTTCACAGGTTTGCTTGGATTGCCTCAGTAATTTGCGTTTGAATAGCACGCGCTCTCCGTGGGCGGGTTCACATTACATTTGAATGAGCTCTAATTAGCTCGACTGGAATCGCTCTCTTTTAATACAGATTTCACAAGATGAGAATATTTGTTTTTTATATAAATTACCTCATTTAAAAGAAGAGAATTCAAGCTTCATGCCTGTGTGTCTGTATGCCTGTTTGACTGAGTATTCGCTGAGTTACAGTTCATTTTTGGACGCGTTTCAGAATGGTCTTCACTGACAGAGAGAAGGCAGAACTCGCATCACGTTTATTTTTCTTTATTTGGCAAAAAGCACAACACTTTGTTTTTATTGTGAGTATACACAAAAATAACACACATTTAACATAATCGATTGATGTATGAAACTTGCTTGTAATATCAAAGTCCACAGAGCAAAATTAATTTCTTTTGAACTGAACTGAATACAAGTAATAAAAAGCAAGAAGAAGAGAAAAGGAGGAGAGAAACAGAAGATAATGAGAAAAAAGAAAGAGAAGAGAAAAAGCGAGATGAAATGAAAAATGAATATGAAGAGAAAATAAAAGTCATGATGAAGAAATATGAAGAAGAAGCCAGAAAAAAAGCAGAAGAACTGAATGATTTCAAAGACAGAAAAGAGGAACTCAAAGAGATGCTGGATGAACGTCAGGAACAATATGAATTACTGGAACTGCTCTATACACACCTGCAAGAAGTGACTGAAAAAGAAAGAAAAGAGCAACAAGACAAGAAAGAAAAGGAAACAAAAGAGCAACAAGACAAGAAAGAAAAAGAAAAAACAAGTAATAAAAACTCGATGAGTGTTTTAGCGCAATTTTCTCACGTCATGGGATCACAACACTAAGAGATAGTAAATCTTTTCCTGGATTTTTTTTGTGCGTTCCCGAGATTAGACCTTCCTTAACATAATGCCGAAAACCCAAAGTCTCTAGGTGGTCTGTTTGAGGAGTAGATAGAAGTGCAAGATTGGTGCGCACAGACAGAACAGAAATCATGAGTTAACAATCGCAATTTTGTCCGGTGGAAAATTGCGCTAAAAAGCGAGCCTATCGCGCCGGCGCGATTGTCGACCTCAGGGGGTTAAGAGCAGACGAGCTTTTTCTAAAGCGGATTCGTATTGTAACGGCGGATTCGCCAGGCGCGCGCCAGGAGCGGTTCACAGCCAAGGAGAGCAACGCTCTCGTCAGGGACGTTGGGGATGGAAAAACCCACCCAAATTAACTTCGGTTAAAAAGGCGTATGATAATTTGGGTAAATGTGTAAGCTAGATGTATGCTTTTATAATAAATTGTCTATCTATCTATCTATCTATCTATCGTAATAATGTATGATTTGCAAAAATGAAAGCTGCTGCTTCTGTGTAGATGAGAGAATCAAAGTGTATGCGCGTTGTGCACACACTACATGCGCAACGCACCGCTGACTTTAAACTATTTTTTCCTGGTTAGTGGCGCAATTGTTTTCTAAACCTGCAAAATAGCATGAAGGAACGTTTGCGCCAGAACACGCCTCCTTTTTTGCGCTGAACCGCCCAGGGAGCGCAAGTTCATTCCCTAGTTTAGCGACGTGCTTCTGTGGAGGGAAAAGCGCGCTTTGCGCGGGTGCAAAATAGGAATGATACATGCGTCGGTGTACAAAGTCAATTGCGCTGGGTGCAAGATAGGGCCCTTGGAGTATGAGAGAAAAGTCATTTTGAGAAAACAGGCTTTAAAGATTTATCATCAGCCAATGAGATTGCGCATTCAGCCCTTTTACTTTCACGACTGGTTGCTGATAAAAAGGAAATGACCATATTTGGATCCTACAGCATTGTACAGAAGAGAGAGCTTTCCAGCAGTCCATGTGATGACGGTGCAGACCACATTCGCGGAGCAGCGTGTTGATTAAGAACGCCAACTTTTGTTGAATTTATGAGAAATCTACAGGTGCAAACAGACAAAGTGTAGTAAAATAAAGACCTAAATGTGTATTTCAGACTTTTTTTCACCACAAGTCTGAAAGAAGACATGTTATTGAAGACAAATATCCAAAAATCTCAAAATTGACCAGTAAAAAAACGTGGGTGGTCGCATGGTCTAAAGCGCAGTGCGCAAGTTCACTTAGGTCGGTCCGTACATTACTAACATGTTCTTTCAATAACAAAAAAAAATTGATTGCGCCATTGACTTTAGAGCAGGTTTCAGTTGGTCAATGGCTCAGTCTATTTCTGTTGCCTCAAAATAGCAACGCTTCAACAATGCACCAGAACACACCTCGTTTTCAGACCAGCAGCCCATGGGTGCACAAATGGGCGCTAATGCATTTGCTATTTAAACAACGTGGCACAGGGCATGAAAATGAAAACTGCATCGGACTGAAACTAGCAAAAAACACTTGCGTCGCGCTTGGCGCAGCATTGCACTGGGTGTTACTATAATACTGGCAGCTGGGTTGCCAGCCACATACTGTATTTTTACAGCACTAGTACAGTAAACAGCATTTACAGTACTCCACTGTAATTACCAAATACAGAATATACCACATATTTTTACAATATTAAACTTGTCTACAGCAATAAATTGTATAGTAGTCACACTAGGAAAAAGAAAACAACATTTTCTGGGTTTTAAAACATTTATTTTGGTTAAAAGCAAAGATCAGAAAATTGCCTTCTGTGAACATGTTGGCTGAATTTTTTTTAAACATAAAATGCAATTTTAACACTTAACAACAAACAGGTAACACTTAGCACTTAATTAAAGGGATAGTTCACCCAAATAATTAAATTAGCTCAAATTTACTCACCCTCAAGTCATCCTAGGTCTATATGACATTCTTCTTTCAGACGAATACAATCGGAGATATATTAAAAAATGTCCTGGCTCTTCCAAGCTTTATAATGGCAGTGAATTGCTGTTTCTGTTTTGAAGTCCATACAAGTGCAAACGAAATCCCATTCAAAGTCTTCAAGTTTTCGCAGAAGTGAGGACACCTGTAGGCTTACAGTGTTCTTTTTTTGCACAACTTGGCCAGTTTTGTTTGAAGTTACTTGTCCTTTCTTTGTTTTTGATCCACGTTCAGGATTGATGTCAGGAAATCGTCTAAAAGGCAGAAAAGAAAGGAAAAAAAACAATGAAATATTATAGACTGAGTTTATATATTTTGACAGAGAGAGACAGCACAAAAGATGTGTAAATAAAAAACAGATATCGGTTTTAACGACTAATCTGTTTGGATAAAACTGAACAACATAAAAAAAAATGCAATGTTGGATGTTGTGATCAATAACTGATATTTTTTCTGCCCTGGTTAAAATACATCAACTCAATGTGTCTGTTTACATGCGCACTGTCAACTAACTAAACTTTTGGAAGTGGGGTTGCCAGATTTAAAGTTTTATTCTACAACTTTTAATATCATCCCCTCATCAGGTCCCATCAGAGTATCAGTGGAAAGGCAGCCATAGACTCTGTTTATATAGAGCACACATTGCCAGAATCCAGCCCAAACCTTTGTGACAGAAATAATTTAACTTTAATTGCAAGCCTTGCAATGTTTATTGCATACATGACTACATGATAATGTTAAACATGACATTTACCAGACTAAAATGCATGTTTGCACCCAAAAATGAAAATTCTGTCATTATTGCTCACCCTTAAGACTTTCGTTCGTCTTCGGAACACAAATTAAGATATTTTTGATGAAATCTGGGAGGTTTCTGTCCCTCCATTGACATCAATGTCATTGCAACTCTCAAAGCCCAGAAAGGTGGTAAAAACATTGGTAAATAGAACATATAACTACAGTGGTTCAACCTTAATATTATGAAGTGACGAGAATACTTTTTGTGTGCAAAATAACCCCAAAATAACCTCTTCTCTTACATGTCATTCTCCTACACTGTTTTGTGAGGATGAGTAGGCCGGAGTGTATTAAAGGGTAACTCTCGCCAAAATGCAACCTAGGGTCTTTTTGTTAATCTACCAGAGGCAAACTTTCATTTAAAAGCATAATTAGGATGGAAACGCCACTTAAGTTTGACCGTATTTTCGTTTTCGGTCTAATTGCCTTTTGAATGGGAGTGCTTGGACTATGATAGCATTAAAAATCGCTATTTTTTAAAACACTAAGGAGGCTCGACACAACATGAAACTGTGCTCGAAGTATCACCAGGGGCTCTACACATGAACTCCAGCATTGAGAACAGTGTTTGTGTACACAGAGTTTACCAAAAATAAAGATTTTGAACAACTCACGGAAGCTGTGTCCGCCTGCATTTTGACAGTCAAAAATAGTCGATCTAATAACTATATTCTAGAGCTGCTGTAAAGCCAAAACAATCTATGTTACTGTAATTTCCTATTATCACTGTAAAGCTGCTTTGAAACAATCTATATTGTTAAAAGCGCTATATAAATGAAGGTGACTTGACACTGTTTACACTACGTCAACAGCGTAGGAGAATGACGTGAAAGAGTAGAGATTGTTGAATAATGTCGTTATTTTTTTGTATTTTTTTTGTGCACAAAACAGGTTGCACCACTGTAGTTGCATGGATTATTTAAACAATGTTTTTACTACCTTTCTGGGCCTTGAAAGTTGCAAAGACATTTCTGTCTATGGCTGGTTCAGAAACCTCTCAGATTTCATCAAAAATATCTTCATTTGTGTTCTGAAGATTAACAAAGGTCTTACAGGTTTGGAACAACATGAGGGTGAGTAATTAATGATAGAATTTTCACTAATCCTTCAACTGAAAACAACTTGCACTGACATATCTTAAATATGTGACTGCCACTGTTTTGTCTCAAGATGCACACCAGTAATGTTTTTTTTTTATTAGACATTTTTATAAAAGCTGCTTAAATACCCTAATTTTATTAAGGCCTAGACCTGTCTTAAAGGGTTAGTTCACCCAAAAATGAAAATGATGTCATTAATGACTCACCCTCATGTCACTCCAAACCCGTAAGACCTCTGAACTCTTCTGAAGACATCTTAAGATATTTTAGATTTATTCCGAGAGCTTTCTGTCCCTCCATTGTAAGTCAATGGACGTGTCACTGTTCACGTCCATAAAGGTAATAAAGACATCATCAAAGTAGTCCATGTGACATCAGTGGGTTATTTAGAATGTTTTGAAGCATCGAATATACATTTTGGTCCAAAATGAACAAAAACTACGACTTTATTCAACATTGTATTCTCTTCCGGTCTGTTTTCCATCCGCGTTCACGAGTCCATATTGACGCACCAGATAACACGTCAGCAGCGTCAATGTGGACTCGTGAACGCGGATGGAAAACAGACCGGAAGAGAATACAATGTTGAATAAAGTCGTAGTTTTTGTTCATTTTGGACCAAAATGTATATATTCACTTACAATGGAGGGACAGAAATCCTCTCTGAATAAATTTAAAATATCTTAAGATGTCTTCAGAAGAGAAACGGAGGTCTTACGGGTTTGGAGTGACATGAGGGTGAGTCATTAATGACATAATTTTCATTTTTGGGTGAACTAACCCTTTAAGCTAAGCCCAGTATGGAAACCAGGGCCATATTGTTCATACCAGTAGTCAGTCAGCTTAATAAATACTGTCAAGACAAGTCACAATTCAGTCTAATATTTATATGAATGGCAAATATGCTAATGACTAACCTCTGAACAAACTCAAGGTGCTGCCTCTTCCTGTACTGCAAGCTGAAGTTATAGGAGGAGGCAAACAGCGCTGCCAGGCCAGCGATGAAGCTAGGCTGTGATCCTTTCCACACACACCTTGACCTTCCAAACGTAATGTCCAGCACTGGTTGCTTAGAGATTGACCTGTAATTGAAAAAAAATAAAATAAAATGAATTAATAAATAATATTAATAATTAAAATAACTATTGTGGGTTCCACTGTGGTTCGATGTAGTTGTCTATCTATTCATAGTTCTATAAATTAAAATTTTCACCTAAAAATTAAAATTGATTAGGGTTAGAAGAACACTAAAACGCACTGCCATATTATTTTGCTTGTTTTAAGCATAAACTCACAAAATTTTTACTTATTCTTTCAGAAAACAAGACACTTTTTACTTGTCAATTAAATGCTTCTTCATGTAAGAATTTTAGATATCTGGACTGGAAACAAGAAAAAAACACTAATTAAGAAAAACATATTTTGCAGTGGAGTAAATGATGGCTTTTCATTTTAGGTTTAAACTTAAACCTTTAATGTTTACATACCAGGAAATAAGGCGTGGACTCTCTGGCAAATGTAGATTGCTGGACATCAGCGTTGCAAATTCCTGAAACAATTTTTAAAAAGGACAGCACAACCATGATCAACAGAACCAAAACATAAAACATATATTACAGATTAATGAGATTTGTTGAATATCATCTACTTATCTGCTTGAAGGATAACACCGTCTAACTTCTCTTTGAATTGTTAGGCAATTTGTAGGAACATATGGCATGGCAATCAGGAATACTACATTTGAAAACAGCATTAACATGGATTTTTTTATGCTAGCAAAATTGAAAATTCTGACAACGATTCAAAAGCACGATCACAGAACTGACAGCATTTGATAGCATTTTTTTTTTTTTTTTTTTTACCACATAGACTATAACTGTAACACTACTTAAAAGCACTTACATTAGCACTGGACCGTCATCAGATTACAAAGCCTGAAACGAAAAATATATATCAAAAGCAGGTCATGCAAATAACATGGTATATGTTGCCTATTATGTGAAATATCGAAGTTAACGTTAACTTACTTGGTAAACAGGTGGAACAGAGTGAATTGTTTGCGCGGCCGCGGTAGAAAACCGCGATCGCAAAATCAAACCAAATAAGCATTTGTGAAAACAATGTAGAAATGCGAACGCAAAAAAACAAAATATATTGGCTTACCGTATCACTCAGTTGAACAATTTTCCATCTTCTCAAACTCTAAATCCCACTAATCGTCACAGGCGCAGGTTATTCAGATGACAAATTCTTCCATCCGTCTTCATGTAACATTAATGTCGCCCATTTTCTGCTGCGTCACAGACAACTAATGTTTCAAACACGAACCGAAGCTCACAAAAGCTTAAAAATTGCTCACAGATTCGCAGACACTGTTTATCTTGTTAACAGGAATGATTATTCTGTTCAGTTGAATCCCGCTGACAAATCAAGTTTGCCTGTAGTAGCTACATGTCGGCTCGCGTCACATTTGAACTGAATTGAGCGCGAAAGAAATCAATCCCACAATGCAGTGCTTTTACAGTATGATACTGTATTACGAATTTATCGGGTTGAAAACAGAAATGTGCTGTATATTTACAGCTGTTCTGTAAAATATACAGCCTAATACTGTATTATGGAAATACAGTACAATTCTGTAGGAAATTCGCTGTAAATTTACAGTAAAGTTTTACAGTGTAGTATTTATATTATTGTACAACTTGAGACATATAAATGGAATATAAATGAAGCTGTAGAAATATGGTAAATCATACATCTTCATACAAAAGTTAATCCTAAACTTTGTGCACTCAAAAAACTGTTGATTTTTTTTAATTCACTATTATACAAAGAGGATTTTACAACTGCCATTTAACAACATTGTGTGTGTGTGTGTGTGTGTGTGTGTGTTTCAGTGAGTGCTCTGAGGATTGTCCTTGTGGGGAAGAACGTGTCAGAAAACAACAGAGTGGGAAACTTAATCTTAGCTAAAAAAGTATTTGGAAAGAAAACACCACAACCTGATGTACAGACGGTCAGTCAAACAGTGGAGGAGAGAAACATCACTGTCATCAACACAACTCATCTGCTCAATCCAGAACTCAAACTACAAACAATAGCACAGAAAGTGTCTGAGGTGTCTCCTCCAGAACCTCATGTGATCATACTGGTGCTGCAGCATAAGAGTTTTAGTGAGAAGGATAGAGATAGATTAACTTCAGTGTTGAACTGCTTTGGTGAGCAGGTGATGAAGCACACAATGATTCTGACTACTGATGACAATACGCACATAAATAAACAGAAATCTGAAAAAGAAAATAAATTGATTCAGCAAATATCAAAAGAATCTGGAGGAGGACATCTTCAACTTCAAAACACACAACACTCTCAAATACTTCAAAAAGTGGATGAAATAATCACTTATAGTGGTTTTAAGGAGACAAAACAGAGCTTGTCACTGGATCAAGTGGACAGTAAGTATTTTACAATTACAGCTGATATCACACTGCTGTTAGACATTTTTTAACAAACCGGTTTAATTTACAGTAAAATGTGTTTTTTAAAGGTATACCAATAATTGTTTGTTAAATAAAAGGTTTGCTCAAAGAAATATTGCATTTCAAGAAGTTCTTGTCCTTTATTTTGGATTTGGTAGCAACTGAAAACTAGAAGCAATTTGCATAATTTAGGTTGATAATTTACCAGTGGGTTAAAGGTAGGGTAGGTAATCCTGTTCAGAAACATTTTTTTTTATACTGGGTGAAATGGTCCTTCCATTCTGATAGTAGTCAATACATTATGTGTTCAGAAAAAGGAATGGAAAAAATCTGACCTCTGTAGCAGCTGTAGGACAGTAAAAACTCTTACCAATCACTGCCATTCGGTGCGAATGTAAAGAACCAATCAGATGCCTTCATGTCTCGTGCCCGAGCACCACTGCGTGCACAGCCCTGCGTGCACTCATCATCACATGTCACCGTTCCCGGAAATATTCTGCTCACTACACCGAGTAAGCAGGAGTTTGCGGCACAATGGCTGAGAAAATGCAGCAAAAAGTACCAATGCCAGCTTTGCTACTTTGCTAAACTACTTCCTCGGCAAGGCTGGATTAGTACCCCCAGGGGCCCCTGGGCACTGAAGCTCATGGGCCCCCCTCCCCTACCTGACAACCACACCCTCCAAAGAAACACACACACACACACACACACACACACACACACACACACACACACAGGTGGCCCAGGTGTGGGATTTAAAGGGATACTTCAGGATTTAGCATTAAGCTTTGTATTAGTAGAAAACCTGTAGTATTCTCGAGTGACCGTACTTTCCACCCTCATATCCCCCTGAGAGGAGAGATTTATGTATTTTTTGTCTGAAAAAAATCCTCCGATGACGCAAAAATCGTCATTTTGCGTCATCGGAGGATTTTCTGGCCAGAGGCTAAAGACTACAGCCAGTAGTAGGGGCT
Organism: Squalius cephalus; assembly: GCF_949319135.1. Classification (NCBI taxonomy): domain Eukaryota; kingdom Metazoa; phylum Chordata; class Actinopteri; order Cypriniformes; family Leuciscidae; genus Squalius; species Squalius cephalus. Next base: position 9,013,133 of record NC_137122.1, read on the forward strand.
GTTCCGCATTTGTTCAATCCACCCATAGAGGGTGGGATCTCACTCACAGAATGTACACACAGTGTCAGCCGTCTTTCTTTGGAAGCTAAGCTAGCAGGCTCTTGTTCTGTGCAGAAAGCTGAATAGTAGGAGAAAGCTGAGTAGTAGGGGTTACCATCCTCCTTTTCCCGGACTTGTCGGGCGGGCGAGATTGTTCAAAATGTCCGGGATTCAGCTTTTGCTTTCTGCGGTCGCCATTCATTGTTTACATGCACACCTTTTGTTTCAATCTAACTGAATTCATTCCGATTGGTGAATCTGAATGTAGTGTTTACATGAACGCTAAACAAGTGATCGGTTGATGTGCGTTTTAACATTGCTAAGAAAATTCCCGCACCTCCGTGAGAGATACGAGACCGACGCGTCTCAGTAATGACGCCACCGGCCTCGTGTCGTTCTCCCGCGGCCGTCAGCCTCGTCCTGCTCGCCACAGTAAACATGATGAATGGCGACTGTAGAACGCAAAAGCCTCGAAAGATCTCGAAATCCCAGGCAGACTCGTCACGGAGACTCACTGGTAGCCTAACCTTGTTGTTTTCAACTGCGCTCTCTAACCGGTAGGCGTGGCCTCATAGGGCAGCGAAGCAAGTGCATTCTGGGAGTTGTTGCACTGTAAAAAATTTCTAACCTTCCCAAATCAAACATTTCAAGTGACCGATAACATCTAATTTTTTCACTTGGCCCAAGTGAAATTCTGTAAATTATCAAATTAAATTCACAGATTTTCACTTGGGCCAATTGAAAAATTTAGATGTTATCGGTCACTTGAAATTTTTGATTTGGGAGGGTTAGAAATTTTTTACAGTGTGTCTTACATCCACATAAGCCAAAAATACATTTTCTGGCTTTTCTCAGTCTAGAAAGCTCCAAATTAAAAAATTTCTTCACATTTCTTTTAAATTTTAAATACACATTCATCTTTCCAGAGGTGAAGTATCCCTTTAACATGCCAATCACTATTGATCAAAAGCTGAATGACTAGTTCACAAGACAATGATACAAAATATTTTTTTTTCTGAAAAGTAGGGCTGCACGATTTGGGGAAAATGTCATAGTGATTATTGAGGTCAATATTGCGATATGCGATATAGGAAACAAATGGTTTCATGAGTTAACTTGCTTATTTCTCAAGCAAAATGAACACACAGATTAGTGATAATGCTGAAATTTGTAGCCTATTTCTCAACTGAAACTAGAAACAACAACTAAATGCACTGTGTTTTCAAATTAAAATAATATTTAAAGGGGTCATATAATGGTACATGCACTTTTACAAGTTGATTGTACTGAAATGTGTGTTGGCAGTGCCTGTACACAACCATCATAAAATGATAAAAATCCATCCAGTGGTTTTTTTTTAATCTCCTTATATGTTTGACACTCTCTGAAATCAAGCCGTTCGACCGTGTGACGTCACACGGTCGGACGCCCCTCCCACGATTGTGATTGACAGCTGCAGCGTTTCAACACAGACCCGCCCTCGCTCATGAGCGAGCTGTCAATCATAGTCCGCGCGTCATTGTTGATACCCTCACTGGAGCGCTGTCTATGAGCAGAATGGCGTCTGCGATTGTTCTTCGGTGTAACAAGGAACACAGCAGTCATTTTGATGTTCCTAAATCCGAACAGTTGAAGATGCAGTGGCTGAGTTTTGTTTTTGAAGGGATATGCCCAAAGGATTGACGCGGGGATTCCCTCACGGGGATTCCCCACGATCGTCTTCGCTTTCCTGTTTGCTGAATCATTTCACACCCAGACAGCTTTACAAACGAGAAAAAACGGATCGGTACCAACGTGTTCCTGCTGAACCTCCAGAAGTGAGTGTGATGTTTTATTAACCTTTATATTAATATTTATATTAATCTTTGCAAATTTGCAAACCTTGCTGCACGCTTCATGATGAATGCATCTAAGGTTTACACTCAGGTACATTACGGCATGTTTTCTATGTACGACGTTCTCAATATAATTCATAATCCCACGTTTATAATGAACAACGCGTGGTTATTGTGTTAGAAACGGTGTACGCACAGAACAGAGGGGCGGGGTGAGCAAAGCTCATTATCATTTAAAGACACATGCACTGAAACGGCGTGCTGAAAACAGAGCTGTTTTTGACCAGGTGAAATTAGTGTTTTCTTACAATACTAATGAGAATTTTTAATTAAAGTATATTACAAACTTTTAATTTAGACCCTAAAGAATCATATTAGCTTGTACAAAAATGGCATTATATGACCCCTTTAAAAAAATATATATATTGTTATTTGTCTCAATAATGCAAGAGTTAAAAATAAATGTCATATTTACCTGTGCCTATAACAGGTGATAGATAGATAGACTAATCCTTATTATTATATTAAAAAAAAAAAAAAAAAAAAAAACTTTAGTCACCAGCAGTGAGTCATTTTCTCTGTTCTTTTTGTTCTTTGATTAACTTTACTGACAGAAAGCTTTATTGGCTGCTGTCTCTTTAAGACCAGCTGACGGAGACGCGGATCTCACACACGTCTCATTCTCTCACAACTCTTCACGTTCATCATAAGACAGCTCTTATGTTATGAAGATACTCGACAAAACTGACATTTTGGCATAATTGTGTGTGTTATTGTAAGTTCAAGCACGAAAGATAACTGCATTCTGGCGTGCTGTCTGTACGCAAGATACTGGCGCGCGTCTTTCTGTATATGTGTGTGTGTCACAGTCACACTTTTGTCTTGTCGCACATGAATTGTTTAAAAGCATTTGCATGAATAAGAGATCATATAATGTAATATACACTTTTTTATATTCTGATTGGATAATTATCAAGATCGAGGCCAAGCCTTGTGTATACTATTTTTATGTAGCAGCGTACGTGACGAAAAAAAAAAAAAAAAAAAACTCCGATCACGGAGGGCCCCTCTCTGCGCAAGGGCCCCTGGGCACGTGCCCAGATTGCCCATATGGTAGATCCGGCCCTGTTCCTCGGACCCTGCCCGCACTCTTGAACGACCTCCTCTGCTTCGTCCCCGACCCCGGAGTGGACCTGTCCTCGAACCGACGATGCGGTACTTGTCACCGGAGTGTAACGTTAGTCCTCATCAGAGTCAACAATGTTTTCATCATGGAAACTCTTACATGCAAAACACCGTATATGTTATGACTCTTACACGAAATTCACCTTCATCACAGTTTAACTGATGGTAATGGAAAAACGTGTATCAATGCAACCTAGCTTTGCCTTATAAATATAGCTCGTTACCTATAGCCTAAATATAGCTCGTTACCGAATCAAACAAAATATATTTTAAACTTTACCAGTATCGATATGCTAGCTTGATAGTGAGTACTAAAAGCCATCATATTTGTTTATATTCATAGTGATAAAGTTAGGTATTTTATTACATGTGATTCTGACATGATGTCACTGCATGAACTGCGCTCCTCTCCACTCGTCTCAGGTAATAAATGCGTCTTCCAGCTGAGCGTTTGGTGTCGCGCGTTCATGTGTTTTGGGGGCGTGGCTTTGGAAGGAGCCCAGAAGGGAGGGGGTGGAGTGAATGGAAATAATGAGCTGTGTTTACAACAGTCGTGAGAGGTCTACAGACACTCGATTTTTATACTTTCTTTTTCAGAGTACTTACATTTTAGTTATGTATTGGTATATAAAGACAGTTTAAACAAATTTGGAATGTTTTTTTTTTCTGAACAGGATTACCTACCCTAGCTTTAAAGTAAAACATTTATGTTCAAGATGCTTCCTCTAGATAGTCTCATATATCCCATGCCTCTCAGGTAAAATTATCATGTTTTAAAGAGTAATATAACAAAATAATTTTAAGCATATATTGGGGATATCTTCAGTTTATATCATTTAGTTTCAATATTTATATTACAGTTCAACAGTATCACAGGTTTGGATGGCTAAGCTTATGGAAATTACAGTATATGAAGATGAAGCCATACACTAACAATAATGAGTATTATAAGCTCTGTGTTCTTGTGTTGTGTAGTAAGCACAAGTCCAGAGTTGGATCGTCCCAACAGTAAGTTCACTGAATGATCTTAAAGACAGCAACAAAAAAGTGTGATATGATGAAGACATTGGGCCCTATTTTAAGGATTTAAGCACCATGTTTGCATGGTGAACCATCACTGAACTTACTTAAGCTGGACTGTGATGCTATTTTCTTCTAGAAACATACTTTTTGCATTATTTTCCTGTTATCTCTGTAAAGCTGATTTGAAACAATCTGTATTGTAAAAAACGCTATTAAATAAAGGTGACTTGACTGATAAATCTATTAAGATAAGCTATTTAATGTAATATAAACTAAGACTGTAGTCACTTCTTAATGTTCAGTGTTGTGAATGCCAAACAATACAATTCACAAATTGACAAATATCTGTGTATATGTAAAGAAGTTTTGATATCGGATTTGGTTCTCTCTTGTGTGTGTGTGTGTGTGTGTTTCAGTGTATGATCTCAGGATTGTCCTTCTGGGGAAGAGTGTGTCAGAAAACAAAAGAGTGGGAAACTTAATCTTAGGGACAGATGTGTTTGACATTGAAGCTCCTCCAGTTAAAAGGAAGCTCCAGAAGTGCAGTCAGAGAGTCGGAAGAACATTGATGGACAGACGTGTGGCCCTCATCAACAGTCCTCAGCTGCTCCAGCCACATCTGTCACTCCGTCACATCACACAGACCGTGAGAGAGTGTGTGAATCTGTCTGATCCAGGACCTCATGTCTTCATACTCGTTCTGCAGCACAATGACTTCACTCAGGAGGACAGATACAGAGTGAAAACTGTCCTGAAAGAATTCAGCGAAGAAGCGGTTAAACGCACTATAGTGCTCACAACTGATAAAGAGACAATACGAACAAGGATAAGTTCTGTGGTTGTGGATAGTGTGGTCCAACAGTTAATAAAGGAGTGTGGAGAAGGGCATCTGCAGGTTGATGAAAGTAAACCAGAATGGCATTCGTTGATATTCAACATGATAGATAAGAAACTCAAGGAAAACCTGGAAGAATATCTCACATGTGAGATGTATGAAGATGTTAAAGGAACATCAGTGGATGAAGAGCAGAGCAGCTCAGAGGAAGAACATCAGGAGAGTTGTTTCTACAGAGATGACGGAAAACCCGAAGAGAGACAGAAAGAGAAAAGTGATGAAGGTAATTCAAAGATTTGGTTTGTTTTTGTTTTCAAAATTGTGCTTCTGAGATTATGATCATGAACTACAATTGCAGCTATAGAAAAAATACTGCCAGTATTTACTAAGCTTCCAAAAATATTTTAACACACAAATGTAGCGTATACGACTCTGGGTAAATGTGAATTAGCTCAAGAATATGGGGAATTCTGGGAATATTAATATTTATGACTCATGGTCATAATTCATAAGTCGCATGTACATTTATTTTATCAATTATCGAGATTACCTTGTTCTGTAACTGGTCTGACCAACCTTTAATTCGTCCAGCGAGTAAATGGAAGATCAGTACAGTTAAGAAGTGGTATTCACAAACTCCAAGAGAGTTTTATGTTCTGACATCAAACTTTCTGAGTTTATTAATTAAAACTACTCAAGTAGTCTATATATCGAGCTTTGTAGCTTATAATTGGATCTTTCAAGTTTCATTGACTTATAAGGTGGATTTTCAAACACAGAGACAGTGAAAAGTATTTATGAATTTTAATAAATGCAAAACTAGAGATTATATGAGCTACGAATATAAACGTACGTAAAAATGCAAACAATAAACAAACAAACATATAACCAAACAATAACATAAGTGATCAGAATGAAATGAAAGAAATAAAGAAATAAAGAGATAAGAGATAGAGGGTAATTTAATTCACAGACCTACAAGATAGACACCAGGAGTTCAGTGTTTAGATTTGAGAGATACTTGCGAGCTGTTGTACTCTTTCAGGGCGATGCTATAAAAGAGGCGCGCGTGTGCGCGTGTCCGCGTGTCCGGCTGGTTTGCGTCTGGCTTCGTCTTCTGGGTCGTTTCGCAAGACGATGTAAAGGCTCACTTGAATTTAACGTTACCGGAAAATAAGATTCATCTCCCAGGGCGGGAGAGGTTGCAAATCTTGGTTGCAAAGACGGCAGGCTTTTACATGACGCGGGCCATGTGTCCCAGAGGCCAAGGCAAGGCCTGTCCAGCTGGAGCAGCGCTGCACGTGGAGAAGGAGGAGGAGGTCAGGGACCGGAGAAGCGAGGAAGTGGGATCAGCGGGATCGATGAGAGAAGAGAGCAAAGAGTGGGGGTCTCGTCCTTTTAACAGACATCTGTTTTACGCCCTGTTTGTAACAACAGCCAATCAGATTTTGTTATCTGAAGCAAGAACATTTCCTTGTGTGAAGAGGAAGACGCCTACTTTGACTTTGTCATGTGAGAGGTAGAATTCGTATTTCCTCTTTCAGACAAGATACTACCCGTAAGAATACATTTCATTGTAATCTCATACATATATGTAATTCCGTGAGATCACTACGATTAGAATGATACCAGACATGGTGTACAGAATATGGGAATACAGGTATGCATTTCTAATGTAGGATTCTGAGCATTTTAGGAGTCAATTGATTTCTTAGGATAGAACATAGGAAATCTCAATCTGCCATGGAAATTATACACACATAAAAATACATATCAGAAACATGGTTCTTGGATCGCCTGTGTGGAAGTGTATGGAATGTGGGCTTGCAGGAAAAGGATGAGCAGCAGCTTTGGAGCCATAAAAGTTTATGACCAGGTGGAGGTCGTGTTACAAGACACTATTGAGTGATTTTCTTTCAATGAACCTTCAGAATTAAAGATTTTACTCTTAGCAACCCACATCTCTATTATAAAGCAAAGCTAATCACATACATACATATCGGAAGGTATACATTCAAGAGCCATATTTCTACATGAAGTGGCATTCAAAGGAGGTTTTGTGTGTGTGGGGGTGTGTGTTCTGGAATGTCATGAGGCTGTAAAGTCACAGGAAGTCCATGCTGAACTAGGGGGTTTTACAAGGGATTCTTAAAACAGGGTCCTCTTTATGGTTCAAATGTCCCTCTGGGGAAATTATTAACCAGCAAGGACATTTGACGATGTGTTTTGACGTCACATGATTCCTTAATTTGAAAAGCAGATGCCATTGTCGCTACACAAACTTGTCTGGGAGGACTTTCAACTTATTGATTGTATCTAGGAAAGTTACTAGCACTGTTTTACAAAAGGTAAATATGAGTGTAGGCTTATATTTATTAAACTCAAACTCAGAACTTAAAAGAACCTGACAAGGAACTAGAATACAAGAATTAATTGAGAAACAGTTAACACCTTGGACCAAACATGGCCCGAAAAAATAAATAAAGCAAAAATGTATTAAAAAAACAGGTCAATGAGAAAGACCCTAAACATTACACTTGCATTGTGTAGATGTAGATGCAGGCAGATATAAAATTAAAAATGCAATGATTTGGAATGAGTGTAAACATTGTATTCTAATGTCTCTTCATTTGTATTTCAGCAAATGTCTCTGGAAAACAGAAGCTGAACCTGGTGCTGTGTGGAAGTGATGGATCACCTATAGTCTCTGTGTCAAAAATGTTACGAGGGAAAAAAATAAATCCTTCACATGAGAGAGCAATCACTGAAGAGTGTGTGAAGAGAGAGGACAGGATTCATGGGCGTCTGATCAGTCTGGTGGAGCTTCCAGCTCTCGTTCAGCTCTCAGAGGAGGAAGTGATGCGCCAGACTCTCCGCTGTGTGTCTCTCTGTGATCCTGGAGTTCATGTTTTCCTCCTCATAGTTCCTGTTAGTCCACTGTCTGAAGAAAACAGAGCAAAAATAGAGAAGATCCAGAAAATATTTGACTCCAGAGTGCACTTCATGGTACTTTTCATAACAGATCTCAGTGTTGAAGGACCGGTGACAGAGTTTGTCAAATCCAGCACAGACTCTCAGAGGTTAATCAGTCTCTGTGGAGGTCAGTACAGAGTGATGGGGTTAAAGGAGCATGGACACTCAAGACAGATCCTAGATCTACAGGATTATATAGAGAACATGAAGACTAAACCCTATTCACTTCAGATGTATGTGAAAGCCCAAGAGAAAAGAGCCAGAAATGAACTGGAGGAGAAACTGAGTGAGATGGAGGAAAAAATGAAAGAGTTAAAAGAGAAGATTCAGTCAGAGGGTGAGTGGATCTTTTTGTACAAAATTCTGAACAAAAAAAAACCTGCACTTTTCTACTACATCTATACTGTAGGCAACAATCCACCTATGATGACAGACGAGATTAAACAGAAAATGTATATACTGCTTAAAAGTTTGCACATTTTTAAGCATTTATTATTTAACCATATTAAACTGTTATATGAACACATGTATATTATATGTTATATAAACACATACAGTATATACAGTATAATAAAAAGACACACACACACACACACACATATACAGTGAATATATATTAAGTTTTAAACTAGCAAAGAACATTTAAATGCACATGCAATTCAACAGCAAGCTCGTGCTTCTGATATTATCATACATAGCTTTGCATTAGCCACCATGCATTAATCGCATTTATAAGGAAAAACAAAACATTTTAACTCTCTACATTACTCTGCATTTATGTCTTTAGCAAAATATACTTAACTTTAGTGTGATAACAGCAAATATATTTTACATTGCTTTTTTCCACTACCATTAAAGGAGCTGTATGTAAGATTGTGGCCAAAACTGGTACTGCAATCACTGTATCCCCTCCCCCTCCCCCCTGACTCGAGGTTGCCAGATATGCTGCAGGATCCAGCAGGAACGTAGGCTGCTACAAGGAGCTGCAGCTGTGGTAACTAGAGCAGAGCTGGCAACCCGGATGCCCAAACACTACTGACTTCGTGATTGGTAGATAGGTGGAGGGTGGCGCTTCAGGCCAAAACACAAGATGACAACATCAACATCAGTTGAGGGCTGCAACTATAACTTTTAAATGACAATATCCTGGCCGTACTACTGTTGTCAGTGATATAAGTATTTGAAATGAACATGATTTATTAATGTCTAGTGACATATCAGGGCCATTTTATGATTAATTGATATACATTTCTTACATACAGCTCCTTTAACATGGGCCAGGGGCGTTTCTAGGTTTTAAAAACATCAGGGGCTGAGCCCAAAACATCAGGGGCTGGGGGTGGGTAACAAGATAACATGATTCGATACAGAGAATAATGTATATTGTAGGCATATATACAGGGAGCAGACTGGTTCATTAATTCAGCCCTGGCAATGTAGCCACACCAGCCCATATTACCACACAGACACACGCATTCAAATGTGAGGAAGTTAGTGGGGTTCAGGGACATGCTCCCCCGAGAAAATTTGGATTTCTCAGACCTACATATGTGCATCTTAAGGTGTTTGAAGGCCAAAAAAATTGGATAACAATAGCTTTAAAAGCATGTCAGTGGGCAGTAGCATAAATTATTTGTCAAGCAGAAAACAGATTCTTAAACATGAGAATGAGGATAAATCTTGTAATGAATGATCCACAGTACAAAATGGAAATGCACAATGTTTCTGCTTATTGTTGACATACACAATCACATATTCCAAACAGCAATGGCCTTAAATGAGAAATCTTTCAAGGGTTATTTTGCATAGATGTCACATTTCAATCAAACACCAGTGCAATATTTTTGTGTCCAGAGGCAAATGAGCAATTTATATATTAGCATTAACCCTCTGGGGTCTAAGGTGTTTTTGGGGTCCTTTAGATGTTCTGACATGCCCTGACATTTGTGTTTTTTTCAGTTGCTTATAAACATATTAATGGCAAAAAAAAATTGAAAAAATTTTATTGAAAAAACAATAAAAAAAAACTAAAAACTAAAACTAGTTATTGAAAAAACTAAAAACTAAAGTTTCTGAAATAAGGCCATAAAACACATTCTAAATATGTGCCAATAAGACTTTTGTCTAATGGATGTCATCGCCTAGTGTTTTTTCTTCAAAATGATGTGAAAATCACCCTGCCTTATCATTCACATAACACAATACATTGATTTGAATTTTGCAAAGCACTTTCTGTTTGGAAAGGCAATATGCGGAGTGGTTCACACCTGAGGAGACAATGGGGCCCGCATACTTAATTAGCCATTCATTCAGGTGAGTCACTGAGCCACAAGAATGCAAGAGCAACAGTTGGAAGCATCTCAATTTTTTTTATTTTTCCACATATTGTGCTTGCAATTTGGCCTATAATATCCAAGGAAAACATGTCTAGTAATTGTGCAGTTAATTCTCATACTGTATTTTCAGTTTTGGAATATTTATCCTCTCCCCAAATTTGTCACTAATAAAACACAATAAAAATTATTTAAAGAAAAGGCTTATATTTACCTTTTAATAGTTTGTTTACATCTACCTTGTAAATATATTTTTTTATTAAAAAGGTTACAATTACAACAACAATTCAAGTGTAATCTTTCTTTGTAAAAACTAAAGTATACATTTTATCATACATATTTCAAAGTTAAGGATTTGATTGATTATTTGATTACTTTATTTTTGACAAAACATACTATATTTAACATGAGCAAATATTGGCAAACAAAAGCTTATTTGAGGTGGCAGATATTTTACAGTAAAAATGTATAATCTATCCAAAACTAATCAACGAAATGTTGTCTTTCATACACTCACAGAAATATTTCACCCAAAATTTAAGATTTATGTAATTTTATTACATGACAAATTCCCATTTATATTTTTTTCATAATTTTAACACAAATCTACCAAATAAACTTTATACAATTTATTTTCATTAGGATAATAAAACCTATTTATTTTAAATGCATAATCCTCAGGTTTATGTAATTAGTTTATGTAAAGTGTAATTATTCTAAATTAATAATAAAAAGTTTATTTATTTAAAATACATAAAGTTTATTGTATAAATTGCATAATAATTAAGATAACTAAATCAGGATAATTAAAAAAGTTAAATAACATTTATTTGAATCATGTTTAATGTATGCTTATATACTAAACCAAATTAAACAATGCATCACATTTATGCAATTGTTTCCCCATCTTATAAAAAAAAAAATAGAATTAGACCAACTTGAAAATTCCAGATTTATTTATATTTTCCTTTGATACAAAACTCTGGATTGAGCCAAGTTAACATCAGCCAACATTTAGGAAACCATCCATGAACACACTTACACAGCCGCACTCGAACATCACATGACTGCTTGGACACCCAAAAAAATAAATAAAAAATAAAAATAAAACTTTACAGAGATCCATTTTCAGTTGCTATTGCTAATTAACGTATCATTAAAGAATTAGGAAATAATTGTAACATATTTCTGGGTTGGAACACGATGAGAAAAAAAAATGGGTAGGGGCTGTATAAGTTCATTATTGCCAGCCAAATCACTGGAGCAATTTCAGTTTCAGTGTCTGTACTTTTGGGGAAAGCTTGGTTGAGTCCAGGTCCATCAGGATTTTCTGGTACACCTCAAATGTACACTTCAGGCTTTTAGGGTAGCTCAAATTGAGCGCGTAGATCAGGCCATATAACATAACAAATGCATGAGTGACACTCTGCAGGTTGTGGAGAACCTCCACACCTTCCAGCACAACACAGACATCAGTGAAGCGTCCATCACCTTGACCATGATCCTCTGATTGTACTTTGTAGATGCCCATAGTCTTTCCTGCCATTTCTTCCTCTGCCTCTCTGGATTCAATGTCCTGGAATGTATAAACACACACTTAAAATATAATATTACACACACACACACACACACACAACTTTTCATTAAAGCACACAGCATATATGCATTCATGAGAATGGAATGGATGCAAGTTCAGGATAATAACCTTAAGACCTGATCACCCCATAAAAGCCTGGAAAAAAGTCACAAGGCTGTGGATAATGTTAACAACACAATGCATTTTTATCTCCAGTTGTGCAATTTCCTATTAATGTAACAACAACAATATAATATCTGAAAATTATCCAAGTATTAGTCTTGTTCTCACTTGATTATGGGTCAACCCTTCACTTGGGGTAAGGTTTTGTGCTTTAGAACGGAGGGATTTACGGGGAGACTGCAGAGATTTGTCTTCCAATGAAGCCGTTGACCTGCCACAAAAAAATGCAGTTAAAAAAAGTAACTAAAAATGGAGACGCTTCTCATGAATGCTGTGCACCTTTCTGCCAAGGTAACAATTTATAATCAAGTCAGGATGAGTGTAGTATGTCAGTCGTGGTCTGGTGGTTAGAGTGTTGGACTTGTAAGCAGAAGGTTGTGGGTTCAAATCGCAGTGCCAGCAGACAATGACTGAAGTGTCCTTGAGCAAGGCACCTTACCCCCATTTGCTCTACAGTGATAATTGGCTACTGGATAATACTTGTAAGTCGCTTTGGATAAAAGCGTCTGCCAAATTAATAAATGTAAATGTCCATCAAGCCTGAAACTTAAAGGGATAGTTCACCCAAAAATAAAATTTTTACTCACCCTCGTGTTGTTCCAAATCCATATCACCTCCGTTTATCTTCAGAACACAAATTAAGATATTTTGGATCTGATCCTCCCATAGACACCACTGAAAGTGCACATTCAAATTACACAAACCTACTAAAAACATAGTTAATGTAGTCCATGTGACATGGGTCACTCAATGTGAACATGATAAAGCAACAAGAATACTTTTTTTTGATCAGAAAGCTCTCGGATTAAATCCAAAATATCTTAATTTGTGTTCCGAAGATGAATGGAGGGGATACGGGTTTGGAACAACACGAAGGTGAGTAATTGATGACAAACTTTTCATTTTTGGGTGAACTATCCCTTTAAGAGTTCCATCCTCTAACTCCCTGATGAAGCGGTTTGTTCCAATGAAATTACTCTAATAAGCCGCAGGTGCACCATGACGTCACTTACTGCTATAAAGCTCATATCACTACATAAAACGATAGAGCTTACTCCTCATCCATCAGCCCCAACAGTAAAAAAATTCATGCTTGTAATTGTAACTTTATTTACTTTTTGACATTCGGCTTTGGCTTCGGCTTCACTGACTGCCTCAGATCCTCCGCTGCCTTTTGAGAGAGAGAGAGAGAGAGAGAGAGAGAGAGAGAGAAAAAATTATCTCCTTGTTTTTCTGTATAGACAGCAACCATAATTATACTAAAAGGTGTGCTAATGGATGAAGACAGAAATTACAATATCTTTGTAAACTACATTGTTAAAAAGATACGAGAACCCACCAAAAATCAAACTTTACATATTTTTAAAATCTATATGTGAAGTTACACCTGTAAGATAACAAGTGAATACAAGAGAAATAAATGAGAAGGAGAGAACGACAGTACAGTGGGGGACAACAGTGAAAGAGCAGGAAGGAGAGAAAAAGAGACTAAGAGGAGAGTAGGGTGGAGACTGAGGTAGGGAGAGGGCAAGTGAAATGGAAAACAGCTGATTAGTCCTTTACTAAAATGTCCACATACTTGCCATATCTTCAGAGACGACAAGAAGGCTTCCTTCTGTGCGATGTTCTCAAGGCGCTTGAGTTCATAAGCAGACAGTCCAGAACATGCATCCTGGTGATACAAGGCATTTCTTACTAAACATTTCCAAAATCATATCAATGCAGTAAAAATCGCTGGTTCATGAGCACTAGGAAATGCCTGTGTCCTCACCTTGTTGTTTAGGCGAGGATTGTAGTTTCTGGCGGAGAAGGGGCATGTGGGTGCCAGAACCCGGACAATTTCATCTTCAGGTTCCTCTGGACCAAGCGGATTTAATTCCCTCAGATTGACAGCTCTACCACCATTTACCTTGCATGATTTTTTAATTCAAAACAACCCAATGGACTCAATGTTGAAATACTGGTGGTCAATGTGTCATCATGTCCACTCCATTCTCATGAACACCCAATATTATCTAGATGGAAATAATTACCGGCACACTATTCCGATACATACCACATATTCTTTAACAAGTGTGTCCAGGTCTTCATTGAGGTAGAAGCTCAGACAGCTCATCACACAATCTCGCCTCACATTGATATCTTCATTCTGGGGGAAAAAAACAATCTGTTAAAGCCAACAGATTCAAAGACATTTCTCTTCTTGACCACATCAGTCACCTTGTTTTACACTGCAGACTCCTTAAAATAAGATGATTGTTACATCTTTCTATCAAACAAGTAAACTCCCGTTGATTTCAGTTTTAATTGTTGTTTAATTTTATTATTCTATATACAAGGCTTTAAAGTATAAAAGGCTAAAAACAAGTTTCAATAACACTGTGTAAGAACAATGGGTCGTACATTAATATTAATATTAGCTCAAATGATCTATAGGGAATTTTAATAATTAATCATGAATATGATTAATATTTTGTATGTTACAGTTACATTAATTTATCGCAGCTGAACTAGATTGATATATGAACGATTACCATAACGGGTTATGGTTCGTCATTAATACATCAATTGTTCTTATTTCAGCTCGAAGTTATGGGATAACTTTAATGGAATTAATTTAGTTATCAAACAATCTGTTTGTCCAGCGAACAGATTGTACGTAAGATTAAATTAACTCTCAAGGAAAATTATCCTTCTTACAAACACGAGAAAGAGTATCTTTTCCAGGCCTTGAAAAGACACTCTCGGTGTTTGTAGACTAAAATTAGGTTACTTAAATCGTAGCCTACCAAGATAAAGCATATAGCTAAGATCGAACATTTCAGGGACTAAGTAACATGGGCAATTAAATCAGAGTCAGTCAATGGCATATGGAATTTAATAATTGGACCAATACATCGAACTAAGGAATATATCAAACTACACAATACACACGGATTATATGTCTATGTACATCAAATACAGTTAAACAATACAAGATAATGAATAACGAAAATGAGAGAGAGAGAGATAGATAGAGAGAGAGAGAGAGATCGGAAGATGCGAGAGATGGAGAGAAGGATGGGGGACGAGATCGGAAGTGAAAGCAAAAATCTGCGATCAGAGATCGCAGTTGGCTATGGCAAAATCACAGACAGTAACCCTTAAGACACAACAAAGAAATCACATCATAAGTTCAATTCAATAATCGATACTTGCATGGCATATGGTTCTCTTTGTATGAGGTGTGTAGGACCGCAGGGTTCTGCGTGTCTTTAAAAGCAGCGCGAGTCGTCTGAGGGGAGGCGTGCGCGTGCTGTCTTCCGGCGCGCGTGCGAGCGCGGGAGCTTCAAAGAGTTGCCGGGAATGATTCAGGCTAAGTTTATTCAGCTCGTGAATGAACAGAGGCGAAGAGGAAAACGAAACTAGACTATAGAAAAACATAAAAGAAATAAATAAAAAGAAAAGAGAAGCAGGCCGAAGCCGGTCCGGACTTGGGTTTTGGAGGAGGAAGGAGAGTAGCGTAGGCATGAGAGAGAGAGAGGTTTTCTGAGTCGGTCTTTTATGGACAATATGGGTTGACGCCTCTGTTCGCGCGAACAACCAATGAACGTCCAAAGGTCTGAAGCGGGAAAAATGTCTTTGTCTTAGTTCCCAGTTTAATTTGCATGTTTTATGGCAGCGTTATTATGTGATCAGTTATACTCTAACGAGGGTAAACATAGTATCATACATTTTACCAGATCCTGATGCATACATTTGGTTCCAGTACAAGGAGAGCTTTACGTGGATACCGAATTAGATATGTTTCGAAGGTACACGTCGAGATAGATTATTATTCTGTAAAAATAAGCTTAAAAGTTAAACTAACAACCTAGGAATAAAATGAACCCAACATGTGGTGTACATTGATAAGTGGGCATTGAAGATTGGACTTTAGAAAGATCCACATGGCATATCTATGATTGAAAAAGGGTGCACATCTGAAACATTATTCCTTTACGGTTTACAAGAATACAAAAACCCATCACAGAGAAGAACAATCATGAAAAAGAGAAATTACATTCAGGCTTACATATTTCTTCAATGGTTATACATATAAAACATCTAGGATGAACACCTAATTCTGCTCTTCTGGCTAACATTCCGTTAGGTAATAAAACACAGTTCCACACAGGGGGGAAGGGATTGCCAGAGAATGTTAGTGAACCCTCTCTAACTAAAACACTATTGATTAAAGAATACATTTCAAAACCACACCTCTAGAAAATCATAATTATATGGTCAAACGAATTAATAAAACATGCGTACAGGAAGATCAAACCCAAATCTGAGTTACATACATTAAAACTATATTTCTATAGGAGGATGTTTGTGTGTGTGTGTGTGTGTGTGTGTGTGTGTAGAAGGTTTCAAGTTTCGTTATCTCTCTGTGGTCCAGAGAGGGGAAAGGGGGGGTTTGGAATGTCTCTGAGGTGACATTAGTGTCGTAAAAGTCAATTGGTTCCAGTCTTTATGGAGCCAAAGCCTGATTTGCACTCACGAGTTCAAAGTGCACCAGCTTTTGTATTCAGGAAGAAATGTTTTTAGCAACACAGAGTATTTGAATTTGTTAATTCAAACCAACGACGAATGATTCGATAGCCAATGTTGTTACAACTGATATTGTTTTATATCAATGTTTATGGAAGAGTAATAAGGTATTTTATACTACTAATTAGGTAAAAAATCTTGGTAAAATTAAGTTTTTGCTAGGTACCTCAGTAAAGCTCACAAACGTCAGAGGTCTGAGAAAAAAACTGACATGATCTTCCCAAGCTTCACAGATGACACAAACCATATAGTTATCAGATTAGACAAACACATACATTATTCATCTGGCCCATTATGGCGCTGATCTTTCTTCCTGCAGCCCCACCTTTGGCATTAAAAATCTCTATCAGTTTGCCAGAGTGACGGTCCAGTTCTCCAAGGAATTTGGAGGTCAGAGGTACAGTTGTCAGTCGCATAAATTCAAAGTTGATCTGTAAAAGACAACACATAGGATTCTGATTTTAAATGTTTGTAAACATTGATAGAACAAATTACTACACTTCACACTTACCTCACAGACGTCAAAGAGTGCCGGCCATCTGTCTAGAAACTCTGCAATTGCTGGCTCCTGAAGAACCTCTTGCCTCCTTATTGAAAAAGTATGCTGCATCATTTTCTTTATCTCAGCCTCATCTTTTTTCTTCTTTTTTACTTCTGTCAGTAGAGCCACTCTTTTTGCCTCCATACTCTCTCTTGTTTCACCGCTGGGCATGCTTGGACAGAAATTAACTTCTGCCTTCCTGGGCTTTTTCACGTTAGCAGCAAGCTTCTCCTGGCCTATTTGTTTATTTTTCAAAGAGTTGACTGTAACCTCAGGATGTCCAGCTCGGCTGAGAAGAAAAACATTTTAATAAATAGACTTCTATGACTCTGTTGAATTGTAATTTAATTTCTTTCACCACCTTGCGCCAGCATAAATTGGTTAATGCAGAAGAAAGGGTGCTTCGGATGGAGTCAAAGCTGATTAAAACATACCTGAGTTTTGATCTGAAGTTCATCATCTTTATCTTTAAGTAGTGCTTCCAACCGCAGTAGCCACTGCGAGTTCCTTTTTCCAGAAGACATGGGTGAGACTGTACCAAAGCCTTGACGACCTCCTCCAACTGCTCATCTTTTGGATACACTGTGTATTTTATGATTTCTTCAGCTAAGCCCTCAAGTATATCTGATACCCCTTTTCCACCAACAAGAACCGGGTGCTGATTCAGAGCCAGAGCCAAAGCTGGTTCAGAGTTGGTTCGACTGACGAGCTTACTAAGAACCGGTTTGCCTTTCCACCGGCTAGAGAGCCACAACAGAGCCAGATCTTACGTCACTGTATACGTCTCATGTTGCCCAGCAACCGCTAGTGCGGTAGCGCCAAACACAAACACGCCAGGCTTGTTCGAGATGCATCGGCTTCTCGCAGATCGATCGCCGCATGACATCAAAGCACTGCGATAGCGATCTAAAAGCACAAGGAGTCGTATGCTCTCCAAACACTCCCGCAGCTCCGATCGGTCCTCGCCGCTCCGATGCATCTCGAACAAGCCATCAACAATAACGGACGTTGCAATACTATGGATGCTCATGGGTTTGCAAAAATACATCGGAATCCAGCGCGTTCGTGCAGCTCGCCGTAACTTACATAGACGGATATTATAATCGAGCTGCTATTAGCTCGACTAGCTGCTATTTAAAAATGGCGGTCACAAGTTTCTATTCGTCTTGTTGGTCACGGTAACCCCGCCCCCAGCCTCTGACGCAAGCGGTTCTTTCTTGGCTCCGTTCTAGACCCTGCAATGATTTGGTGCTACTTAAGAACCAGTTTTACTGGTTCGGAGCTGGTGCTTTGGCGGTGGAAAAACAAAGAACCGATTTGAAACTAGGCTCTGGCTCCGAACCAGCACCAGCTCTGCCTTGGTGGAAAAGGGGTATGATTGGACTTTTCGAGTAGGAGATAGCGAAGTTCCACGTGCATTGAACTCATTTTGTCCAGTCTGGAGCATCATCTCAGCACAGTATGAGAAGCGAGGTATAACAAAGAGATCGGGCCAAGAAGAACACCGGGTCTCAGGTGATGACACGATGATGGTATCACTGCTGCTGTAGGAATCTGAATCATTTGCATCATGTGAAGCGGAGCTTACACTGGAAGGAGTACCTGGGACTGTGGGCCTGGCATCTCTTGTGAGTGGATTAGAGCTAGTTGTCTCAGAAGGCATGTATACAACTTTTACAGTGGCTTTATCTTCAAGTTCTGAAGTTAACATAAGGTTCATGAACTGATCGTTCATTTCTCTGTCTTGGAACTGAAGCTTGAATGGCTCAGTCACTTGAAAGAAATTCTTAATTTGAGGAGCCTATTCATCCAAGGTGTTTGGTATTCCTGATTCAATGATGAGTTTTCTTGCATCGCCTTCACCTCCGAAAAGGACTCTGAAAGTCACGCGTCCTGGCATTCTGATTTGCTAATCTAAAGAGAAAGAGTGGACAGGTAATAGTTTGGTTATTTAAACACTTATACACCAAAGTAGAAGGCACAGACAGGAGACAGTCTATAACTGATAAGTTAAAATGCTTAAAATGAGCCAAATGTCAGGATTTAATTTTCTTGTTTTAAACAAAGATAATCTGCCAAGGACAGAGTAACATTGATTTGCTTTAATAGAATAAATATAAAGAAATAAGGGATTCTTTTTGTTAAATTCGGCAAGGTTATTTTACTTTCTTATAATTGGTTCTTTGGTGTCCATTCTTTCTCTTTTTGTTAAATTTAATTTTGAAGTTTTTTTTTTTTTTTTTTTTTTAAACTTTAGGGGAAAAAAATGTGGTTTCATGTAAAAATGGCATAAGATTTTCTAAAGTTTGTGAAGCTGCATCACATTTGCGGCTCTAAACGGGTTTAATTTAGCGTGGCCGAAGGGTAAAGTGGCTCGTTAGATCATAAAGGTTGCAGTCACAGCAGTGAAGCATATGAGAATCATACCTTTGATGACTATATGTCTTTTCAGTGTCACCATGCGTCTAGATCCGACTGTGTAGGCCACAAGTGGGTAGCAATCTCTTAGCTCCTCAAACTGAACAAGGGCAACCTTTCTATCTGGTGACAAAGTCAATTGAAAGGCCCTAAAATGATCCTGATACCAAGCAAAATACAAACGAACTATGAAGCTCAACTCATCTCCTACTATACACATGTTTAGAATTTCTGCAAATTCAGGCACTCCAGCAGTTGAATCACATACAACCAGCATTCCATTTCTGTAGTTGATACCCTTAGTCTTGACATTCTTAGCAAGATTAACTTGACTAATGTCTGGATATTTCTGTCTTAGAGCCACTACGATCTCCTCATTCAGAACATCAATAGGGATTGTGGAGATATTTGTCACTTCCAGATTTGAAGTACTGAGACTAGATGAATGCAAATGGTAACTGATTAATTGCTGGTGTTTGGTTGCCAGAGTAAAAGCAATATTCTTGAAATTA
The DNA here is from genome assembly GCF_949319135.1 of Squalius cephalus. NCBI lineage: Eukaryota > Metazoa > Chordata > Actinopteri > Cypriniformes > Leuciscidae > Squalius > Squalius cephalus. The sequence continues at coordinate 9,033,158 of NC_137122.1, forward strand.
TTTGTGTGCCGGGCAACTTGTTTAAAAAAACTATGTTTAGCCTCAAATCTTATTGTCCATAAACCCACAAGAGGGCCAAAGCATGTGATCAAGTGCGAGTAGTGCTCAAGATAGTGGTGTTTAGGTTTCAGTGTTTCACCAGGGATTAGCTCAAGTAGTCTCTCCCTGTGCTCCGACACTTTGACATCAAGGTAGGCGATTGTCTCTCTGGTGTGAACAGGTGCCACAACTAACTCTACAATTTCCTTCAGGTCTAGTATAACTTGCCAGGCAAGCTCTTCTTCTGGTACGAGGTCTCCTATCAGAAATGGAAGGAAACGTATAAGGCACCAATTCTCATGAGCGTTGCCACCTACTGTCTTCCTCCTGAAATAGGTGTGTGGTATAGGCTGAGGCCGATTCTTTTTGTCGCTCCACTTGAAAGGAAACTTGAGGATACGTGTGTTAAGAGACTCAAGACTGAAATACTTTTTAGAAATCAGAATGTTCAAACACAGTGCTAGCTCAAATGGGACTATCCCTTCAAACAAATCATGCACTAAGTCTGGGGGATAGCCTGTGCTGACATGAAAATGTTTGAGATGCTCAGTTAAAGGGCAAGCTCGCTTCACTCCAAAGCAACTTGTTTCAGTGTCCTGTGCAGTCTTCAGATGTGTGCCATGTATTTCTTTGGATCTCAGAGAAAATGCACCACAATAAACATCAGTTGTCTGGATCTCTTCTTTTTGAGCAGTACAAAAGCGACAAATGTAATGCCCCGAGAAGCTTTCTAGAAAACCAGCCAAAGAATGGGCACCCAAATTGTCAGCAACTACACAGTACACTGTGCCCTTGACAAAAATTCCTAACTGTGAAACATAAACACCGTGCTCTTCTAATGTGACAAGATCATGTAATAGTGGCTCTAATATGTTTTTATATCCATATGTCTTTACATAATTACTCTTGCACAAAACTGCTAAATAAATAGAGGTGAGTGCTGAGTGGGAACCGGGTTCCAAGTTATTGAGAATCCAATATATGCTGCACAACTTGTGTTTCTTCCTTGAAGTGCCCAAAGGATTACACAATTCAAAGTCATCAATGTATAAAGTTAAACAAAACCTTAACTCGTCACTTGACAGGAAAGGGTTTTCTTTGAAGTAGGTACCATCTCTTATGGAACGATACTCCTGGTTTTCAAGCTGATTCGTGTTACTACCCTGTGTTCTGCAGCTATCAATAACACTATTCAACACTTGAGGAGAATTGAGTATCTTCTATAGTAGAAAATATTAGATGAGAGGTGAAGGCAGAAGCGCACCTTGTACTTCAAATATGAGTGGTTTTAGATAACCAACTGTAGAAAATATTAGATGAGAGGTGAAGGCAGAAGCGCACCTTGTACTTCAAATATGAGTGGTTTTAGATAACCAACTGTACTCTTAATAAAGGGAATAGCTCCTAACCCTTGATGCATAACTAGATGGACTGACTCCTCTCAGCCTGAGTCCTAATGTAGGAACCTCAAAGGCTACGACCTTGACCATCCGACACATGCGATGGAGGATGGAATACCTGAAGAATCTTAACATTGCCTACAAGTACCTCAGTACCGGGCAAAAATAACGTTGAGTGGCTCCCACGCTAGCAAGTAAGAGGGGGCAGCACCACCACTCTTCCAGGGAGTAAGACGAGCAGGAAGCAGACTCAATAGATTCTCCTATATATACTTATATATTCTCAAATATATAATCGTATACTTCATCCACAGGACATGATGGGTGCCAGGGATACCCCATCAGCCTGAAGCCAATAGGCTGGATGAAAAGGATCCATTCTCCAATCTACAGGAACATGGAGTTTCAGTGGGAACGTCCCTTCAAGAACACCCTTAAAGGCTTGCGGAGGGCACTGAAGGCCGCCACAGAGGCCCTAAGCATGAACAGGAGATCCCGTTAGAGAGCGGGATGGAACACCAGAACTGAAGCCAGTGGGCAGTAATACACTGGGTTCGATGCCCTCCCTAACTTAATTGTTTAGTTCCTAGTAGAGTGGGGTTCTAGTATGGATGTCCTGACCACCTCGGTGGAAAGGGCAACCTAATTATGGGTGGGACCCCCTCAGGGGCCAGACCCATAGTCTCCATAACTCTGGTCGGGGATGAAATAATATAACATCAGCCTGAGACAGAAGATCTCTCCTAATAGGAATTTTCCATGGAGGACTCTCCAAGAGACTAATAAGGTCCGAAAACCAAATTTGGGCCGGCCAGTACGGAGCTACAAGGAGTAGTCTCACTCCGTACCTCCTGACCCTTTCTAGAACCCCAGGGAGCAGAGCGATCGGGGGAAAAGCATACAGATGTGACCTCAGCCACATCTGTACCGTGGCATCCAAGCCCAAAGGAGCTGGATGTGAGAGAGAGTACCAGAGCGGGCAATGAGAGTTCTCATGAGAAGCGAACAGGTCAACCTCCGCCCGGCCAAACTCTCTCCATATAAGCTCAACCACTTCAGGGTGGAGCCACCATTCCCCGGGCCTCGGCCCCTGCCTCGACAGGATGTCTGCTCCCATATTTTCAACCCCAGGAATATAAATAGATCTGACAGAGAGAAATTTGTCCTGGGACCAAAGAAGAATTTGATGCGCCAGTCAAACTAAGAGGGCGAGATCTCAAACCTCCTTGGCGGTTGATATAAGAGACCACCGACATATTGTCTGTCCTAACAAGAACATGATGGCCTCTGAGGTCTACAAGGAAGTGCCTCAGGGCAAAAAATACAGCCAACATCTCCAAGCGATTAATATACAATGTGAGATGATGGTCTTTCCAAGTACCTCGGGTGTAACGGCCCTCCATAACCGCACCCCAGCCCGTGAGGGACGCATCCGTGGTCAGAGTTTTTCTCTCACATGGTGCTCCCAAAACCGGGCCCTGAGACAGGAACCATGGTTTCTTCCATACGACAAGAGAACGAAGGCATCTGCGCGTAACTCTGATCGTACGAAAAGGGTTTCCCAGAGGAGAAAATCCCTTGTTTCTGAGCCACCACTGCAAGGCCCTCATATGGAGCAGACCAAAGGGTACTACCGTGAAAGCTGCAGCCATAAGACCCAAAACTCTTTGAAAGTGTTTGACAGTTATAGCCTGGCCTAACCTAATACTCTTCATTGTGTTTAAGATAGTATTTATACAAGCAGGAGACAATTGTGCCCGCATTGTGACTAAGTCCCACTCTACTCCCAGGGACGTAGTCCTCTGAAGAGGAGTTAAGGAACCTTTCTTGACATTGAGTCTCAACCCCACGCACCTCAGATGGCGCAAAACAACATCTCGATGTTGAATTGCTAGTTCTTTTTGACTGAGCCAAAATGAGCCAGAACTGATGAACTGATGCGCTTTTCCCCCCAAAAGCGGATCTCGGAAACTTCCTGTGATGGGGTTAGAAGGGAAAGAGGAGTTAAGGAGCTTGTGGATCTATCAAGACAGACCAGTCCTCGGAGCTGGTCTGACTGACAGTCGGTAACTTGAATCTGAACCCCCTCGGAGGTTGATCCAGTACCCTGAGATCCAAAATAAGGCCTAACTCCCCCCCCTCATAGGAACTATGAAGTGCCAGCTGTAGAACCCGGGCTCCCGTAACCAAGGAAGAGCCCACTTTGAGGTTTCCTGTGTTAAGAGGGACTAGACTTCCTGTTCCAAAAACTGACCCTGCTCGGGACTGGCCGACATGTGAACCACCCTTAGTAGATAATATTTGTATATTAGCTCCACCATAAGCAGGACCCCCTAGGCTATATTTTGAAGACCCCTCGGGGTGTCTAAATATGCCATTATGGGGACCAGTCCCTCGAGACTGGCCTCGGCTATAAATTTCCAAATGGCTTTGGTGACCTGAAGCAGCTAACTGGCAGGAACTAACCGAAATATGCTCTCTACAGACCTCCTGAGAGGCGGCGAACTCGACAGTGCCGCAACGTCTTCGGGCAGATACTGCGATTTGTGTTCGCTGGAAGCCGATGTGTCCCGAAGCGCCATCGGCGGCGGGAAGCAAACATCGATTTCCTAAGGGCTGCATAAGGGGGCGAGACTCCTGTACTCGCTCTCCTGGGGGAACGCCCATAAGGGTCTGCGTGTTACGACAAGACCTCTTAGTTGAAGCCTTCTTAGCCCGAGAGACAATCCTCAGACCTGTCTTCGGTATGGAGAGCTTCGTGCGAGAATGTTTCTTCTGGCCCCAAGCCTTATACGGGGGGGGCACGAGAGGAAACCTTCTCAAAATATGAGGAGCTGGTGGCTGTCCCATGAGGCTGCCCCCTGGCAGCAACCCCATGAGACCTGGACTGACAACTGGGGATAGCTGATTGTCGCTCTGCCTCCTGAAGCCTCTCGACAACGGTTCTTGCCGCGTCGCCAAAGAGGCCAGAAGGTGAAAGGGGAGCATCGAGAAGGAAAGCCCTGCCTTTCTTCCCGATCCACAAGCGAATAAGCCATAAATGTCTCTCTGAGACGACTAGTGCTGCCATAGAACGGCCAATAGCACGGGCCGTCTCTTTAATAATACGGAGAGATAAGTCAGATACTCTACGATATTCAGTAATATAGAGTGAGACCTCCCAGTTATCATCCACCTGCTTGAGGAGGTCAGCCAGGTATGCCTGTAATAACCCCATCGTGTGTGGGCATGCACCAGCTCGACCACCGCCATATATGCTTTCCCTAACAAATTCGATGTACGAAATTTGGAGGGAAGTGTCTGAGCTATCAGGGGTGACGCAATGTCAGGGAGAAAATATTTCGCAAAATATTCCTCAACCTGAGCCATCACCTAATAACCATTTTCATTAGATTCCCTAATGGATGAGTAAATATATACATGGGGGAAAATAATTGAGATGAAAATGGATTTTTCCACGATCTTGATACCTCAGTATGGAGATCAGTGAAAAAGGGAAGTCTCTGACACGAAGATTGTGACTGGGTCTGCAGGAAGCGCTCATTCATTTTATTTTTCTTAGTCGCTTCCTGCTTATTATATGGCTATTTAACATTTAATTTAACCACTGCCCTGATTACAACCTCCAGCAACTCCTCACTAACGGGAATATGGGGTGGCGAATCCCCCTATCCACGTGATTCAGTGTTAATAGATAATATCTAACTCCTCGGAGCCAGATAAATCAAACGCTGTGTCTTTAACACGGTCGGAAGAAGCCGCAGCGCGGGTGTAACGGAACAGCTGCGGTGATGAAATGCTGGCTGTATGTATACTGGCCTAATCCTCCGGTCAGAGAAGACGCAGCAACTTCTTTCCTTTAGATGAATTTATTGGTCTTTTACAACTCTACAGGGCACTGTAATATGTGTATGTGTGGTTTGTGATGCCTGCAGAAAATAACAACAGTAAAATAATATTAATACTAATTAAAGTTCAGTGGCATCAATGGTAATAATGATAAAATAACATTAATTACAACAGATATGAACAGTGTGTAATACTGCAAATCGCCACTAGGGGTCAGTGTAGGATCATTAAACAACACCACAGCTTCGCGCCACGGGTAGGTCACGTGACCAAGCTAAACTGAAAAAAACCCTGTCAACTACCGATCTGTAATTTGACACATTAACGTCAAAATAATAACGACCTCAATAAACAAAGCTACACAGCTAAATAAACAGTAGAATAAGGAAATAAAATGTGAGGTAATTAACTACATGTCGGGCCGTCTGTTTCACGGGGCTCAGCAACACATGCTAAATAGGAAGTTAACAAATAAACATATTACCCCGGTAATATTAATAGATCGCGCCACATTCCAATATATAAACAACATCTACTCATCATGTAACTTACATCATCACCGACGCACACTGTTGTACAAAGTAATAATGAAGACCACGGACTGTCGGTGGAAGGCCAACTATTGACTACACAGGAAAATTTCCCCGAACACACTGCGCATGCGCAAACAGTCCCTCAGACTCTGTATGAAGCAGCTTGCTGTGACGTGACCTCCTCACAGCAGGGAATTCACAACAGCCGCCCCCACATTCATGTATGAATGTGTAGAAGAAGTACAAGTCCCTGCTGTTGTTAAAGGTCCCTGTTGCACACGTGGTCCTCTGGCATCTTGGGGAGAGGTACTAACTTGGTAACCGGACGAGTGTAAACTGCCCCCTTGATTTTGACATCCGCTGAACGAACTGTCCCATCTCCACTGGGATGAAGTTTAATGACCTTTCCTATGGGCCAAAGTGCCCTAGGAAGCTGGGAATCTACTACCATAACCACTTGGTCTGCAGTGAGGGCAACAGTAGGGGTCCTCCACTTATGGCGGCGCTGAAGGTCAGGAAGGTACTGGTGGGTGAATTGGCTCCAGAACCGGTCTGCCAGGATTTGGCTATGTCTCCAACGGCGGTGGCCTAGAAGATCACTGGAACCATATGCAGCCTGTGGAAGCGATGCGTCGTGCCGCCCCATCAGCAGCAAGTTAGGCGTTATAGGATCGGGGTCAGCCAGGTCGGAAGAGGAGTATCCCAAAGGCTTTGAATTAAGTATGCCCTCTACTTCCACGAGGACAGTCGCCAACACCTCCTCTGATACGACTTGATCCCGCAACACAACTTGGAGGGAAGCTTTCACTGACCTTACTTCCCTCTCCCACGCGCCACCGAAATGGGGTGAAAGAGGAGGATTGAATTTGAATGTTATGCTTTGGTCGGCCAACTGTTGCTTCAATGTGGGATCGAGATCTTCCAGTGATTCTTTGAGCTCTCTGTCTCCCCCCCGGAAGTTGGTACCTCGGTCACATAAGATCTCGTATGGCTTGCCTCGTCTTGAGATGAATCGGCGCAAGGCCAGTAAGAACGAGTCTGTGTCCATGTGTGGCAACAGATCCAGGTGGACACATCTTGAAGTAAGACATTTAAATATAATGCCCCACCGTTTCTCGTGCCTTCTTCCGATTTTCACTGTATAAGGCCCAAAACAGTCGACTCCGGTGGACCAGAACGGGGGTTTGTTGATCCGGAGCCGCGCAGCAGGCAGATCGGCCATCATTGGTGTTACTGGGTTGCTCCGCCACAAACAGCATTCTGCACAGTGTTTCTGGTGTTTCTTAATTACCTGTCGACCACGTAAGATCCAGTAATTTCTCCGGATCTCAGCAAAAGTTCTCTCAGTACCAGCGTGGTGCAGACGGTTGTCGTAATCCTTTACCAACAGCTGTGTGATCGGATGCTCAGGGCTGATGACTACAGGGTGAAGACTGCCTTCAATCAGATTCTCTGCTTTGCGTAGTCGACCACCAACCCGAATGAGGCCTAATGCTTGGTCGTATTCAGGGCTTAGAGCACTTAAACGGCTGCCTGAATGGACTGGTTTGCCCTGTTTAAGTGCCTTTAATTCTTCCGGGAAACTATCAGATTGTATCCTTCTTAGCAGAGTAGTCTCCATCTCAATACGGTCGACGGCAGACATAGCTGGAGCAGCCGCCCCATGAAGGAACTGATATGTAGCCTGCAGTAGTTCAGTCCATGTATCATATTTAGCAGGATCGGGCTCATCACTGCTGATAGTCGACATGTGGCCACAGAAGGTTTGAGCTCTCAACTCATCTGGTTCCTCTATGTGCACTGAGGGGTTCACTGGCCAGTGATCTGAGGACTGATACAAGAATGAAGGCCCCTGACTCCAACAGTTTGGCTGGGACAATTCAAGGAGAGTCTTCCCGCGAGTGATATCATCAGCGGGGTTCAAGTCCGTGTTAATGTATCTCCATGACCCGGGCTTGGTAAGATCAAGTATCTCAGTAACTCTTGTACCAACGAATACTTTGTACTGGTTGGACTCTGACTGTATCCAGCTCAGTACGGTTGTTGAATCTGACCACAGCACTACGGATTGGATGGACAAAGTCAGTTCGGTCTGGAGCACTTTGGCCAGCTGGGCTCCAGTGAGTGCAGCACATAATTCCAGTCGCGGCATCGTCTGTTGTCGTTTGGGTGCAACCCGCGACCTGGCCATAATGAATGACACAGTGATGCGTTCCTCTGGATCCTCCACTCGCAGGTAGGCGACTGATCCGTACGCCTTCTCCGAGGCATCACAAAAAATGTGAATCTGCCTCACTGATGAATCATTGTCAGCAGCTTCTGGAACATAACAACGGGGAAGAACTATGTTCTGCAATTGAGAGAGCTCACCTTCCCAGGCCTGCCACACTGGAAGTAACTCATCTGCAATAGGCTCGTCCCACTGTCTTTCTGTAGCCCACAAAGCCTGAACCAGGACTTTAGCACGGGTAGTGAAGGGGATTATGTATCCGAGCGGGTCGTATTGTGAGGCAAGTACCCTATATACATTTCTCATGGTGGGCTGTTTAGGCGTCACAGGCTGACATTTATAACCCAGTGTGTCTGTCATGCAATGCCAAACCAGGCCGAGAGTGGACTCCCTCGGGTCATCTCCTTCAGCGGTTAGCCAGAGCTCAGATGTTGTTGATCGTGCCTCAGTTGGGAGGTGAGAGATTACCTCTGTCCTGTTGGATGCCCACTGCCTTATTTCAAATCCACCCTTCGCTAGGAGGGCTCTCAAGCGGTCGAAAAGATCCTTTGCCTGCTGTGGCGTGCGGAGCGATTTCAGGCAGTTATCCACATAGAACGAGGTAATTACCGTCTCCAGCAGGTCTTCGTTGCCGCTCTGGTGATCACGAACGTGACGCTGCACAGCGTATATGGCGCAGCACGGACTGCAAACCGTGCCAAATGGCAGGACACGCCACTCATAGATATCAGGTGACCTGTCTCTCTCCATGTCGCGCCAGAGGAAGCGGAGGAGTGGGCAGTCCTCAGGAAGGAGTCTGATCTGATGGAACATTGCCCGTATGTCTCCGCTGATAGCGACGGCATGTTCTCGAAACCTGAGCAGAACTCCTAATAGTGACGGTCCAAGGGAAGGCCCTGGTAGCAGGTCATCATTCAGAGCACTCTCCTGGTAGCGAAAGGAGCAGTTAAATACCACCCTTGCCTTTCCGTTATGATGTACTAAGTGGTGTGGAATGTACCAGGATTCGGCAGAGCGACTGGCCTCCTCACTGGTGATCCGCTCAGCATATCCCGCCTCCACTAGCTTGTGTATTTCCTGGTTGTAAACTTTAGCAAACTCAGGATTGGTAGATAGACGGCGTTCTGTAGAGCGAAGGAGGGGCATCACAGCAACAGGTGATGCGCAGGGCAGAGCTACTTTCCTCTTCCGAAGGAGGGGCGTTGCGTATCTTAAGACACCATCCACTATTACAGTGGTGCTCTTCTCATCAAGCATGGTGAGAGCTGCCTGGTCTTGCTTGGATCGCGTCACCTCCCTCTCGCTTTTATATGGCAAAATGTCAAGCTGCCACAAGCGTTGAACATCTTTGTGTAGGTTGGAGCAAGGTGTGTCAACTGACAGGTGAAGGAAGGAACTCTCACCAGGTGGATGTTGAAGAAAGTTAGTGGGTCCTTGCACTGCCCAGCCGAGTCGGGTGCAGACTGCTACTGGTGCTCCTATCGGTCCTGCACGTACTGAGTGGATCGGAGTTATTAAATGAGGATGGTCAGATCCAATCAGTAGCATTGGCTGCACCTTAGTGAATGTGTGTAGGGGGACTCCTTTCAGGTGGTTGTATTTCCTTGCTAATTTGTCACCTGGACATGACTGCTCAGCCAGCTGGAGTTCGGTTGCAGTGAAAGCTTGATTGATGGAGTGATAAGTACGTGGTTTTGTGTCAGCGGACACCTCAAATGACACTGCCATTCCCTGGAGCTGCAATACATCCTGTCTGATGGTCTTCAATTTGAGTGACTCCACTTCCCCGCTCAACCCAAGGTGTTTGACCGCAGCAGCCAGAATCACAGTGCGCTCAGAGCCGTCATCCAACACCGCATGTGTTTTTAGTGTTCTCTTGCCATGACGGAGCAGCACTGGTACCACTTTTAACATGACACGCCCTGAGTGGCTGGCGTGATCCAGATACACTGCATTTGTTGGGGTACTGACAGTGAGGATGTTTAGCTGCGGGTCTTGGGCCACAACTTCATGAAGTATCAGCAGGTGTTGTTTGTTGCACATGGAGCAGAGTTTCTTTAGGGTGCAGCTCTCTGGAGAGTGTCCACGCCCACATCTCCAACATTTTCCTTTGTCCTTTATCCAGGTGGCTTTCTCTTCAGTAGTAATTCTTTCAAACTCTGCACAGCCGTTGAGGTAATGATCCTGGGTGGTCCTACAATATGGACAATAGGGCTTAAAACGCTCCCTCCCTTTGTTTGTGGGCTGATCTTTCTTTGAACCCGACTGGAGGTTGGTCCTTTGTCGCTGTGGAGAGGTCTGCTGATGTTTGACTGTTGTAGAGTCACTGCTGAAGTAAACAGAGGCTGGTTTGACCCACTGTGATTTACTTGCTTTATTCTCTCTCAGTGTGATACGACTGGGGTCAGATGTGTTGGATTCTGCTGCACGTCGAGACACCTGGAGCACCTGAACCTTCATATCCAGCCATTCAGCGAGGTCGGGTAAGGTGTATGTCTGATCGCTCCCACTGCGGATGATGCCTCTTTTAATACAGAATTCGGCAAAGCTATCCCTGTAGTTACCAGGCAACTTACCAAGGAGGGTGTCTACGTGGGAGCCGCACTGCAGTTCAGACTGAGCAGGACCATCCATGCGACTTAGCATCCCCACCAGAGTGTTTACAGCTGAAGAAAAATCTTCGAAAGCCTTTACGTCGCCAGGTTTCACGGGAGGAGAGCTCAATATGGTCTTTAATTCTCCCTGTACCAACTGTCTTGGCTGCCCATATCGATGCTGCAGAGCGTCCATTGCACTGGAGTATGGTGTGGGGTCATGTATGTATCTCTTTGCCATTTGGTAGGCGCTAGGCAGTTTGAGATGATCAAGTAATACTTGGTATTTATAATCTTCAGTCAAATGTCGGTGTGGACCAAGTAAACTATCCAGTCCCCTTTTCAGCATGATGAAATCACTCTCCCTTCCAGAACTGAAGAGAGGCAGTTTGGGCTTTGGAATACCATATGAGGCTGCAATAGCCATTTCTGTCATGGTGAGTGTTGCAGGATTGTTGTAGGGAGAAATGTATCCTGGTGCTGTAGGTGAGGCAGCCCTTTGAGTAAGCTGTGGGTAGTGTGCAGCTGAATGAAGTCCAGACTGGTATAACTGTGATTGAACTTCAGGGAGATATCTGGTCTGTGGAAGTGAATAGGCTGCTCCTAGATCAGTAGGTGGCTGATAAGGAGGGATAGAACGGGATGGTGTTATTATCTCTGGTTGTTTGAGTGAAGCAGGTTGAAATCCAAGCTGTGGTCCAGGTTGAGGAGTGATCTGATGCTGGACATATCGAGGATAAGTCTGCTGTTGTACAGTTGTGAGTAAGGGCTGAGGTACACCTTGAGACTGTGTAGGTGCGTATGTCCGCAGGGCTGCATGCTGGTTTGGCAGATACACTGTCGAGGGTGTCTGTTGAGCTGGTTGGTGCCCTGACTGGACGTGCTGACCTGCATGCTGGACGGGCAGAAAAGGTGAATATGTTCGCTGAGTAAGCGGGGTGTGGTGAGCAGACTGAACTGCAGGCAGTTGTGGAAACTCTGGCACTGGTCCAGTTAGGGTAGCTGAATGGCGAGTAGACTCACTGAGGTCTAGTGGTTGTGCTGCTACCTGGACGGATGGCTGCAGAGATCTGGTAGCCTGAGTTGTTGAGCTGAGTTCTCCCTGCTGTATGGGCTGTGCTGTAAGTGGGTAAGGTTCACTGTTGTCTAAGAGCTGACAATAACCTTCATTAGCTGATTTCCAAATCATCCGATGATCCATGAGGGGTGATACTCTGGGCCATATCTCTTCACTGTGGTGAATATGAGGAAGGCTCGAGCTCCGGAGAGGATATGATAATTTGGATGGATGCTGTTGAGGGTGAACTTTACATTTAACACTGTCCATGGCTGACTGTAGTTGTTTCATCTGCCTAGTTATGTCTTTCATGCGGGCTTCCATCCCTTCCAGCATGAGATCTTCTGACCCAGTGCGCAGAATATGGTCTGGAGGCTCTTCCTCTTGCGCTTCTATCATTTGATGTGTGGCATCACGTCTATGCAAATTGCCAGGGTTATCAATGACAAAGTCGCGAAGGTGCCTGGGGAGTTGGTGAGACCGGCTTGGGCGGGACACAACTGAAGGTTGTTCATCTGTTTGGTTGCTGGAAGTTGCCATGGCGCAGTTATACACACAATCCGGCTCGAAGGACCACTTGTAACGGAACAGCTGCGGTGATGAAATGCTGGCTGTATGTATACTGGCCTAATCCTCCGGTCAGAGAAGACGCAGCAACTTCTTTCCTTTAGATGAATTTATTGGTCTTTTACAACTCTACAGGGCACTGTAATATGTGTATGTGTGGTTTGTGATGCCTGCAGAAAATAACAACAGTAAAATAATATTAATACTAATTAAAGTTCAGTGGCATCAATGGTAATAATGATAAAATAACATTAATTACAACAGATATGAACAGTGTGTAATACTGCAAATCGCCACTAGGGGTCAGTGTAGGATCATTAAACAACACCACAGCTTCGCGCCACGGGTAGGTCACGTGACCAAGCTAAACTGAAAAAAACCCTGTCAACTACCGATCTGTAATTTGACACATTAACGTCAAAATAATAACGACCTCAATAAACAAAGCTACACAGCTAAATAAACAGTAGAATAAGGAAATAAAATGTGAGGTAATTAACTACATGTCGGGCCGTCTGTTTCACGGGGCTCAGCAACACATGCTAAATAGGAAGTTAACAAATAAACATATTACCCCGGTAATATTAATAGATCGCGCCACATTCCAATATATAAACAACATCTACTCATCATGTAACTTACATCATCACCGACGCACACTGTTGTACAAAGTAATAATGAAGACCACGGACTGTCGGTGGAAGGCCAACTATTGACTACACAGGAAAATTTCCCCGAACACACTGCGCATGCTCAAACAGTCCCTCAGACTCTGTATGAAGCAGCTTGCTGTGACGTGACCTCCTCACAGCAGGGAATTCACAACAGCGGGCTTCCGAACCGTGCGCGAGACCAGTGGAGCTGGTTAATAAACACTGAGAAAGGGTCGCAACCGTCTCAGTATCATATGCCAGCCCCACGTGCGAATCACATGCATACAAGTGGCGCGCTGCCTCAACAGACGCGGGACCTGATGCACTGGAAACGCGAGCCTGATCTAATTGATCGAACAAGCTCAAACGGGAGCGGAGCTTTTTTATTGAAAACAGTTTGCACAGACAGCGCCCTCGAGCACCGCCCGTGCATGCTCCACTCCCAGACAAACTACACAAAGCGTGTGTGTGTCATCCTCGCTTAAATAACGTGGGCAAGGGGACGCACACTGCCTGAATAGCTTCTCTTTTTTCGCCATAAATAATACTCTTTTCACGGGACAAACAACACCAAATAGAACAGACAAGATGACATAGAGCGCTTGCTGAAGACCAGAAGCTAACATTTCCTGGTTCCTGTGACCCTTTTGTAGCTTCCGGATCACCGTCACATGCAACGTCACGGGTGACGTTGCACCAATCAAGATTGGAATAGTTCCATAGTTGACTTCAGACGCTTCATGCCGAAGGCATTCCCCAAAGTATCGAGTATCGATGCAGCGGGAGTTCCCTTTACGAAAGGGAACCCACATTTTCAACCTAGTCTTATATAAAACATAGTAGGCATAATTATCATTTTATATTGTAAATTAAATACTTCACATTTTAACGTTTACTCTAAACATTTCAGTATTATATTGAAAATCTATTTTACATTACATGGACTGAACATTAATTAAAACTTCATTTAATATATATTCTACATTTTAACGTGTACATCTTTTAACTTATACTTACAAAAATCTATGTTGCCACGTGGAGGTGTGAACACGGCGAGAGGAAAACTAAGAAAATACCATAAGAGTTACGTTTCTGGAAAAAAGAATGAGAGAATGAAATGATAAGTGGTGTCAAACATTCAATTCTGTAATCTAACTAGCCGTAAAACAGCAAACATTAGCTTACATATTACAGTGACAATTCTTGACTTCGAATTCGATTCTCTTTATTTTCACAAACATAAAAACCGACAGCAATGGGTTAATTTGATGCATTTTAAAGTTGTTTGACCAAGCTAGCTAAAGTTACGATGCTAACGCGGGCTTCTTGTATTCTCCGGTAAAACGACGTAAAACCGTTTAAAAAATCACAAACTACATAAAACTTATCATAAATGGATTAATATTATATACACTTGATGCAAAATAAAATGCATAATTAGAACAGGAGCAAAGGATGTTTCTGATTACTTACCAACATGTGTGTGACGGATTCCCACAATATCTCGAGGGCTTGTGTCCAGCGAAAGTGACGTCGTTTCCTGTTTCCCAAATGGATTTTTTTCATAACTTTGATGAAAACCAATCACATAAACTTTAAATAACAGAATCTTGTTTGTTTTATAACTCTTATTATCCAAACAATGTTAGTATTTATTAACTAATTGCATTAAATAAATTGTATAATTGATTAAATCTTTTAGAGTTTATTTACTTTTAATGTATAGATTTTAAAAATATGAGTTTTAAAAAAAAACCAAATAGATGTAAATGCATAAAAACTAACTCTGCCATGAATCATTTCTGTGAGTGTATGTCTGTAACATAGGTCTTTCATTTTTATTATAAGAAATATAAATGTTAATTTGCAGTTTAATACGTTGCTTATACAAATACATTTTATTTCAACATATTTCAGTCGATTTTTACTCAGTATAGCAATACAGTTTGCTAAAACCGAAACATTCATTCACAAACAGAAACGCCTGACTGTAACGTTGTTTTTATGAAATATTAGGGCATATAAATGTTAATTTTCAGTTTAATACGTTGCTTATACAAATAGCCTACATTTTATTTCAACATATTTCTGTCGATTTTTACTCAACTCAGTATAGCAATACAGTTTGTTAAAACATCATCATTCATTCACACAGAGACGCAATTTAAATTTAAACTGTCTTTTTGCGAGCTGTGATAAACAGCGCGCATCTCTGCGGCTGCCGTTCATTCATTCACAGAAACGCGATTAACTTGAGAAGGAATAAAAAACTTACTACATATTCGGATCCTCTCTCCTGCAATACCCGCACTCTGAGGTAGATTTTCCATTATTATTATTCCTCACAGCGCTGCCAGATGGTGTAAACAGTAGGCTACAATGATATGATTAAACTTGTGTTTTCTCGAGCTGATATGGGGGGCGTTCACAGGTTTGCTTGGATTGCCTCAGTCATTTGCGTTTGAATAGCACGCGCTCTCCGTGGGCGGAGTCACATTACATTTGAATTAGCTCTAATGAGCTCGACTGGAATCGCTCTCTTTTAATACAGATTTCACAAGATGAGAATATTTGTTTTTTATATAAATTACCTAATTTAAAAGAAGAGAATTCAAGCTTCATGCCTGTGTGTCTGTATGCCTGTTTGACTGAGTATTCGCTGAGTTACAGTTCATTTTCAGACGCGTTTAAGAATGGTCTTCACTGACAGAGAGAAGGCAGAACTCGCATCACGTTTATTTTTCTTTATTTGGCAAAAAGCACAACACTTTGTTTTTATTGTGAGTATACACAAAAATAATACACATTTAACAGAATCGATTGATGTATGAAACTTGCTTGTAATATCAAAGTCCACAGAGCAAAATTAATTTCTTTTGAACTGAACTAAAAAAAAGCGAGCTGGTATCGCCGGCGATACCGTCGACCCCAGGGGGTTAAAGATTGGTCTCAGCAACTTGTTTCTTTCTTGAGTTAATCGATGTTTTTTGGACTAATCAGTTCATTGAACTTTTTTCAATTAAAGTTCAATTGTTCACTCATAAAGACAGTCACTTGTCGCCACCTACTGGCTTAATGATGCAAGTTGCGCAAACACAGACAAGCGGAGTGATACAAACGGTGAAAAGGCTGATACTGGTGAAAATATTCCAACACATTTGAAGACCATACAAATATATTTGTATGGTCCTCGAAACTCTGATATGTAGCCTATATATGTATATAGGCTACATATCATATCATTTGTCATATCAGCAGATGAGAATAAAATGACAATGGAGAATCAATTCAGAGAAAAAGAGGAAAAACTCAGAAAAGAGTTTGAAGAAAAAGAGAAAACAGAACAAAAGAAACGAGAGATTGAAACCCAGAAACGATCAGAAGAGGAAAAACAGCAAAAAGCTCAACATCATCAAACAATAGAAGACATGAAGAGAGAGATTGAAAATCAAAGAGCACAGTATGAAAAACAGCAAAGAGAAAAAGAAGAAGAAGAAAGAAAGAAAGAAGAGAAATACAGACAAGATCAAGAAAAGATGAAAAATGAGAACGAGCGTATTATATCAGAGTTACGAATGAAAGAAGAAGAAGAAACTAAAAAGAGAGATCGGGAGGAGAAAAGGAGGAATGAAGAAGAAGAGGAGGAGAGAAAGCGATGGAAAAGAAAATTAAAAGAGGCTGAAAATGACAGAAAAGAGGAAATTAAACAACAGCAGAGAGATTGGGAGGATGAAAAGAAACGACAGATGAGAGAACGAGAGGAAGATGAAAGAAAGAGAAAAGACAGACACGAGGAACAACTGAGAGGAAAACAAGAAGAACTGGAGAAAATGAGAAAGACATTTGAAAAAGAGAGAGACGAAGAGAGAGAGAAGATAGAGGAGGAGAGAAAGAAACAGAGAAGAGAGAGAGAAGAAAAAGAGAAAGAATATTCAGAGAAGAAAAATAATATGGAAATATATTATGAACAGCTGGAGCGAAAGAGAAACGAGGAGTGGGAGAGAAGAAAGCAAGAAGATGAGGAGAATCAAAAAAAAGAGAAAAAGATATGGGAGGAAAAAATTGTTGCTTTTAAACGAAAGCAAGAAGAAGAGAAAAGGAGGAGAGAAACAGAAGATAATGAGAAAAAAGAAAGAGAAGAGAAAAAGCGAGATGAAATGAAAAATGAATATGAAGAGAAAATAAAAGTCATGATGAAGAAATATGAAGATGAAGCCAGAAAAAAAGCAGAAGAACTGAATGATTTCAAAGACAGAAAAGAGGAACTCAAAGAGATGCTGGATGAACGTCAGGAACAATATGAATTACTGGAACTGCTCTATACACACCTGCAAGAAGTGACTGAAAAAGAAAGAAAAGAGCAACAAGACAAGAAAGAAAAGGAAACAAAAGAGCAACAAGACAAGAAAGAAAAAGAAAAAACAAGTAATAAAAACTCGATGAGTGTTTTAGCGCAATTTTCTCACCTCATGGGATCACAACACTAAGAGATAGTAAATCTTTTTTTAGATAGTTTAAATCTCGTTTTTTTTTTTTTTGTCCTGTGTCTGTCTTAAGCATGGAATTCAGAACAGAAACATTTACTGAACCAATTACTGAAAGAATCCTGTCATATACACAGATAAGTCCCATCTTTAAAGCGAAAGGTTCACAACATTAACAACTTAATGTAGGCCTATATATGTTTGATCTTCTGTCCTCAATCTCACACGCCTCATGCCTGATGCAAGAGCACATATTGTAGTAGGGAATTATTTGAATTTTGAAAGATATAATGAACCTACAAATACACTTCCAGATACATACACACGCACACACTTACACAGAGGCCCGAAGTGCAGAAGACGGAAAGGATGGAAGAATGCTCATATATGGGGAACAATGTCGACACCAGAAGCCTCCTTGACTGAGGCAATAGAAGGCTGATGTCACATGATTTAGTTCCTCTGGAAAAAAAACGAACAAGAAACTGCATAGGAACAATGTAACCCAGTTCCGTATAAATATGACTGCTTTTTGACTGTTAGTTGTTGCATTTTTGATTTTGATGTCGTGTGCATCCCTGGGGAGAAATGAGCTCTCTTCCAGTTCAGTTTATTAACTGAAACTCTTTTTGCTCAAACTGCTCTGCTGTATCTTGAATATGAGGACAAGTTATTTTATCTATTGCTTGAACTGCTTGCAAGGAAAATAGCCTGTGTAATTTTAGTATAATAGTATTATAACCTGTAACCTTTTAATGCTATGCTACAAATATTAATCATTGTGTAACCAGTATTTTTATCTTTTGTTAAATTTTTTATTTTTATTTTGATTTTATAAAGACAAATGCTGTTCAGTTTTACTTCAGCTTACAAAGACCGTTCTATAAGTAATAGAAAGAGCATCATGGTATATCTTGCAAGGCCAAGGACAGTGAAGGATCCAGGGAAGATTCTGCTGGAGGGTAAGCATGAATTTGATCAATAGGCCTAGTTGTCAATGATTGTTATTGTTTCACGAGGGTGTTGGGACACACCTAGATTTACTGGTATAGGCTAAACAAGCTAGTGAGGATTTAATCCTATTCTGACCTGACAGCAAAAGACCACCTAGCTACTTCGATACTAGGGGTTCTTCAGGAGATGAGATAAATTCTAGACCAATGGTCTAGGACCTCAATACATTGCAGATATGCTCACTGAATATAAACCCAACAGATCACTCAGATCACTAGGATCATATCAGCTAGAAATACCAAGGGTTCACTCTAAGCATGGCGAGTCCGCTTTTAGCTATTATGCCAGCCGCAGCTGGAACCAGCTTCCAGAGGAGATCAGATGTGCTCCTACAGTAGTCAATTTCAAATCCAGACTCAAAACACTTCTGTTTAACTATGCATTTAATGAATGAGCACTGAGCCAATGTTCGTCCGACTGTTTATACTGTACTGTATTTTTATTTTTCTAAACTGTTTTAATTATTCTTCTTTCTTTTTATTATTTTTATTTATTCTATGTAAAGCACTTTGAATTGCCATTGTGTATGAAATGTGCTATATAAATAAACTTGCCTTGCCTTGCCTTGCCAGATCTCACCACAGTTGGGAACATTTGTTTGTACAATGTGGGCAATATTTGTCGTGCACTTTGTGGTGTTGAACTTACACCCCTAGCATTCAATATTTAAAACCTTTAAATCATCCTTTAAAAACTCTTGACAAATCAGGCATATTTATTTTGAATAAATCTCAAATCCAAACAGTAATCGTAAACAAAAAAGAGAAATAAGTAAAAGAATGTTCAGAGATTCAAGATACACAGAAATAGTTTAAATGGCCTTAAAATGAATCATTGAGAATCTGTTCAAATACACACACACACACACACATCCTTTCCAGCAACATGCTTTAGTAATAGTAGAGGAGAGCGGGACACAACATAACACTTTTGGACTTTCTCAGTTTGTGTAAATCTACTATAGGGTTCAGAGTATTTATTTTTCCCACATTAATTTCCCACATGTCTACAATGATGTGGTTTTGTTTTATTAATACAGTATATATTTTTTACTTGATTTACTCTGAAAGAATGGAAATGAAATGTGACAACATGCCCCAGGTACACTGTAACATGACCATATGAGATATGACGGATTAAAATGCTATCTGATCTAATCAAAAAAATATACAAGACAAACTAAAATATTTTCTCAATAAAATACAATTATTCACTTTTTCATATAAAATAATGGCATTTTTTAATAATTAAAAATAAAATAATTTTTGAGTTTGACAACGAACACTTCGTCCATGACATAAAACAATACGTCTAAAATGAATAAAACTACAGGACAGATGTCAGGAGGTAAACGTCACCCTTGGAATCGGCTATCCCAGCATAATCAGATTAGGCTAACGTTACAATGTGTACAAAGTAAAAGCAATTAAAAATAACTAAAATTTACAGTGTCCTTTTTTTATATATAGCTTAAAAAATTGCGCCTTTAAAACTATTCATCACCTGTGATCCGTCGCAGCACAGATTTATGTTACAAGGTAAACAATACTTTTTCACCATTGAGGCTAGGATGAAGTTATACTAGAGGTCGTTCTGGCGTTATGCACAACCATGCTATGGTTAGACAAGCAACTATAAAACTTCGAATTTACACAAACAGGCTGAATTACCTGTCGAGAAGAAAGCATGCAACTCCGGCGTCCGTTTTAAAATCTTTGCTCCTCATGAGCTCTTTCCATCTGGGCAGTGCTTTAAGTGGCTCAAAAGAGGTGCCGGTACTCTAATTTTTTTTTTTTTTTTGCTGACTCCCCTCCTCCCCTGAGGTAACTATGGAAGCTTGTTTCCGCCACTGAATAATAAATAAATAATAATAATTGCGACTTGTTATCTCACAATTCTGACTTTTTTTCTCACAATTGCGATATATCAAGTCAGAATTGTGACTTTTTTTCTCATAATTGCGAGATAAGAAGTCAGAATTGTGAGAAATAAAGTCGCAATTATGAGATATAAAGTCGCAATTCTGAGAAATAAAGGCGCAATTGGGATATATAAAGTCAGAATTGCATGATATAAAGTCGCAAAATGTGTGTTATAAAGTCAGAATTGTGAGATATAAACTATTCTGAGAAAGAAAAAAAAAGTCAGTCTTTTTTTCCCTTAGAATTTGACTAGCTTTATAGATAGTTTATATCTCACATTTTTTTCACACTTTATAAGACGCAGTGTTGTATAAATTACTAGACAGCAATACTTGAGTAAAAGTACAAGTACTAGAAAAAGACTTTGGTAGAAGTGAAAGTTACCTTTTAGAATATTACTTAAGTAAAAGTCTTAAAGTACCTGATATTTAATGTACTTAAGTAATTGAAGTAAAAGTATTTTTTATTTATTTTTTTATTTTATTTTTTAAAAGCAACAGTTAGAACTTTGATTGTGAACTTTATTGTGGCTTTATTGTGGGAGGGGTGGGGGGGGGGGGGGGGTGTTGGGATGTACAAAATAATCTTTTTCTTAATCTAATTTGGATAAATATTAGGTACACAAGATAGGCATTCATTTTTCTCAAGAAAAAAAATCTCACCTAATGATGTAAACATACAGAGAGCCCTATCAGCTGGTAGTATTATTTAAGGTTAAAAATAATTCAAATTAAATATAATGCATTTTTTAATCCTAATAACAACTTTATTTAATGATATGTAAAAAAATATAATAAATATGTAATATAGTACACATATTTAGCAAAAAACTCTCTATAGCTGTGTTTTTCTAGCCAACTCACGTGCTATAGCCTATATTATGGTCATCAAATGGCTTTCCTGAGGTAAATATTATGTGACAATTGTTCTCCAGCTGTTTTACTGACCCTTTCCGCGGTTGAAAAACACTGATTGATCGATATTATGTAGGCTGAATATACATTTCGGTAAGTTGTACTGTTTCTTTTAACATTGTGTTCATTCGTGTTAATAGAGATGATCGGTTCACGTGCGCTAGGGATCTGTCATGTCACATTTACAAGCGCCAAAACGGTATTTATTGTTTGAATCTCGTTATAAAAATGACAGAATCTGAGAGCTGGGATTTTGTTTTATATCATAACTAACCTGCTCTGTCTCCGTGTCCTCTTTGCTTCGCGATTTTTCTGTGCGTGAGAAAATGGATGTGTTGTGAGAGCGTGTGAAAAGTGTCAATTGCGTGCATGTGTCTCACGGACGGTGAATGCGTGAGAGTTGGCGGGTGGTCGTTTACGATAACGGGAGGTCCTCTCGTGCTTCCATGGCGGTTTCAGTTGTGCTTCCTCCTCCTTTGTCATGGCAACAAACAACCATTATGCTGAAATAGAGCGCGCGCCGTGCATTGTGAAGGGCGCTCTGAAAAGCGGCAGCGCCGCCAGAGGATTAAAACAGATGTGCAAATGAGCGTACCGGTACGCTAAAACCACGTTCTGGGCGCACGGAGAGGTGGCGGTACGCTCAAGAGCTATATTTGGAAGTGTACTGAGTACCGGCGCGTACCGGCCCACTTAAAGCACTGCATCTGGGAAAAGTTACTCTCTCTCTTTCAAAATCAAATGTGAGTGAACGCACGCACACACACACACTAGTGATGTTACATATTACACTGAAGCTTCGATACGCATATCACACAAGCGAAACAATTTCTAGTGAAGCCCCGTATCGGGGTGTGTTTTGGTTTACTAGAGTCACGTGATCGATGACAAACGAAGCCTCACTTTCTCTCCAGTCACGTGCGCGTTTCGCTTTGGGTGTCAGAAGGCTCGAACTCCAGATCGTGTTTAACGAGTCATTGTTGCCTTGGTATGGTTAATGGGTTTGAGAGGAGAGTGCTGTACTTTGAAAGTTCATCAATATATTACATTTAAATAAGCAAAATGTATTTTTCGCTACTTAGGCTATTATTTTTTGTTATTGTGACTTTTTGTTTTTGTAAAATCTTTTCACTTTTTGGTGATTTTAGATAATTTGGTGTTGGTATTTGGGTTTAGGGTGGGATTAGGGGAGAGGGGATTGGGTGTTGGTGTTTGGTGAATGGTTTGTATTTAGAGCAATGGCAACAGCCTAAAATAATAAAAATAATAAAAAACTTTATCAACTTTCTGTCATTCCAAACAGTTGATTAAGCACTATCAGTGACAAGTCTCATAAGCACATTTAATAACAGATGATCCTATCAGACAATGTCCTTATTCATTTTGTGTGTGTGTGTGTGTGTGTGTGTGTGTGTGTGTGTAGAGAGAGAGAGAGAGAGAGAGAGAGAGAGAGAGAGAGAGAGAAAGAGAGAGAGAGAAGGCCTACATTAGATCTTATTGAATCATATGCTCATTTTTATTTTAATTGTCACACTTTAATGGATAAAATTATTTATTTAATGAACAAATCAAACACAAACATGTAAGGCTTTTATTTGTACACATAACATTGAAACTATGGAGTGTGTTGGGGTTGCTTCATCTGCCAGAGCTTCTAACACAGGCTTCTGGCTGGTTTATTTTAAATAAGCACCTGATGGCGCTGTTCTCGACACTCTCGAAGCTTTGAATCTTTTCCCGGAACAGTCAGGGGAAAGCCTCAGTGAATCATGAGGCTTCATTTCCCCATCCCTAGAATTTACAGGTATGTCCCTCTTTGGCTAATGTAGTTTCAAGATGGAGGGGCAACATGGCGACCGGCATTCGAACCCCTCACCCGTATGTACTTTCAATGGCAGATTATAAACTTACGAAAATACTTTATTACTTGAAAGAAGTAAATATAAATTAATGAGCACATATATTTTTTAAAGAACAAAGTGTTTTTTGCTAAGAATCAACTAAAAAAATTACACAGTGTAGCTTTAAACATTAGTCATATACGTCTGTTTGGGTTTGATTAGACAGGGGAAAATATTAAAAAAGTAATCTGAAACTATTAACAGCTTATGAACATTAAAATAAGAGGATATTTGCATTATTATTTGTATATATCATACTGCAGATATCTCTACTGATGATGCTTAAAGTTAGTATTAAATGAAAATTCATGTTTCTAAATGAATGATATTCATCTTATTGTGAATGTTTCATACATCCATAAAGAATATAATATAATATAATAGAGCAGAATAAAGTAGGACATAAATGAGTAGAGTAGAATAGAATAGAATAGACTTTATTGTCATTATACGCAGTGCAATAAAATTGTACACAGCAAATTTACCAGTGAACACTGAACACTGAACACTGAACAATGAACACTGAACACTGAACAATGAACAATGAACACTGCTCAGTGTTTATATGAGTCCAGAAATAAAGTAAATCTGGTCAGTAATAAGTGTGTCACGGAGTCACCAGATCCGCACGCTCCGCCCACTCGTTCCCTCTCCCCGGAAGTCTGATTCACTGCTCCTGCACATCATCACCGACTCACACTATAAAGAGACACTTCCCTAGTGATGGCAAAATGAGGCTTCCTGAACCACTGAGACCTCGCAGCCCATTGCTTCACTCAAAGGGTCATTACTCGAAGCTTCATTCAGCATTGCTCACTAGTGACACCTAGCGACTGTGCAAAGAAACAGCAGACAAATAAATCAATACTGAACCAATGACCTGAGCAGACATTTGTCCATTGCCTGGGTCTGAATTTACTTGTGCAGAGACAACTGTCACACACAGTTCATTAATTATTCATAAATTGTTTGGATAGTGACTGTATGAACAACAAAAGTGAGACTGTGTTGAGTGCAGTGCTTATGGTGGAGGGAGTGTAATACAGCAAACTGCAACAGAAAAGTGTGGGGTGGGAAAGGTTAAGAATTGTTTCTGGGTCGTTT
Source organism: Squalius cephalus (assembly GCF_949319135.1). Classification (NCBI taxonomy): domain Eukaryota; kingdom Metazoa; phylum Chordata; class Actinopteri; order Cypriniformes; family Leuciscidae; genus Squalius; species Squalius cephalus. The sequence continues at coordinate 9,057,419 of NC_137122.1, forward strand.
AGTGCATTGAACTGTTACTAGTTTTAGTGCAGTGTTGTGCTTATGGGACTGGGGATATAGAGGAGCAAACTGCAACACTGCAGGTTAGGGTGGGTGAAGGAAGGATTACAAATGATATTTATTGAGGAGCATACTTTTTTCAAGTGTGTTGGGGTTTAGACTATTCCTCTTCCCAGACAAAACCTCTCCAGCCTTGGAAAAGATCCTTTCGCAAGGAACAGAGGATGCAGGGGAACATAAAAACGCCAGTGCCCGCTGATATAAATGAGGAGACTGATGCTTATGTTGAGCCCAATATACTAGTGGAACCTCAGATCTTGTGAGATTCACTTCTGATAAATATCGGTCCACTTCTACAGTAGCATCTGCTGTTGCACTTGAGCTCCTTCTACTGTGATCAACCGTGCTGTCCAGCAGAGGCCAAAGGTCACCTAATAATAAAGGTACAAAGTAAAAAAAAAAAAAAATCCATTAACAATGGTTCACAGTACTAATCACTAATGTGAACATTCACACAACAAAGGCATACACTACTTGCTGTTGTTTGAAGATTGCCCTGCTTCTGAAGAGGCTGGCAGCTGAGCTGGGGGTGTGTTGGTGGAAGCAGAATGGAGACCAGAACTTCTGATTACAGAAGCACATTCAGATCTTTATCTTGATACCGCTTCTTGCAGTTTCCCTTGACTTAAGAATCCCAGTTTTTTGAATCTGGGATCCAATAATGTGGGTGTGGTCATCACACTTAGGCCATGTCCACACTAATACATTTTCGTTTGAAAACGTATATTTTTTCTCTCCGTTTTGGCATTTTTATTAATGAAAACTAAGCTTTTTGAAAACACACTCCAAAGTGGATACATTTGAAAACGCCGTTTTCGCGTTGTAGTGTGGACTGTGAAACCGGTGGTATTTAGAAACGATGACATAAATTTAGTCATGTGACGTATATTGTACCAGTGTTTATACCAGTATTGTGCCTTCACACTGTTGCTAAAAATATTCTGCATTGCACACTCTTCATATCAGTCCTGCAAAGATGACAGAATTTACTCACATTTGCTGTCCTGCGGCAATACATGAGAGCAGTTTTAGCGTTTTAGACCAAACACATGGTGACTGTGTGCGACCTGGACCGCATCAGTGAATGCTGAGATATTTTACTAAATAAAATGATCCTGTCAGAAGAATTGCGCCATAACTTCATTATTTATTTTGATAAATCAAATCAAAATCCTCCGCACAAGGCTGTCACCCAGCTAATGTTAAATTTGAACTGAGGCCTTCTAGCTATGGAGCGTCGTTTGTAAAGGGGCTCACGCTGAAAATAACAGCAAAATTTGTCACATTTAGCTTCAAACAATTGTTAAAAAAAAAATGGTATGAATTTTTGACGGTCACTTTTTAGCACATTTACAACAATATTTGTCAACTTAGAGATATTTTAAATAGTTAAATCTAAATATTAAATGTTACATCTAAATGTTAAATGTTAAATCTAAATGCTAAATCTAAATGTTAAATCTAAATCTAAATCTAAATGTTAAATCTAAATATTAAATCTAAATGTTAAATCTAAATGTTAAATCTAAATCTAAATGTTAAATCTAAATATTAAATCTAAATCTAAATGTTAAATCTAAATGTTAAATCTAAATCTAAATCTAAATGTTAAATCTAAATCTAAATGTTAAATCTAAATCTAAATGTTGAATCTAAATGTTAAATCTAAATCTAAATCTAAATGTTAAATCTAAATATTAAATCTAAATATTAAATCTAAATGTTAAATCTAAATGTTAAATCTAAATCTAAATGTTAAATCTAAATCTAAATCTAAATGTTGAATCTAAATGTTAAATCTAAATCTAAATCTAAAATGTTGAATCTAAATCCGATTACCGCCATTTTGAATTTGCATATTTGTTAAATATTTAGTTTCACCCGAAACATTTAGATTCAACATTTAGATTTAGATTTAACATTTAGATTCAGCATTTAGATTTAGATTTAATATTTAGATTCAACATTTAGATTTAGATTTAACATTTAGATTCAGCATTTAGATTTAGATTTAATATTTAGATTCAACATTTAGATTTAGATTTAACATTTAGATTCAACATTTAGATTTAGATTTAACATTTAGATTCAGCATTTAGATTTAGATTTAATATTTAGATTCAACATTTAGATTTAGATTTAACATTTAGATTCAACATTTAGATTTAGATTTAATATTTAGATTCAACATTTAGATTTAGATTTAACATTTAGATTTAGATTTAACATTTAGATTTAATATTTAGATTTAACATTAAAATTTAGATTTAGATTTAACATTTAGATTAAGATTTAATATTTAGATTTAGATTTAACATTTAGATTTAGATTTAATATTTAGATTTAACATTAACATTTAGATTTAATATTTAGATTTAACATTAAGATTTAGATTTAGATTTAACATTTAGATTTAGATTTAATATTTAGATTCAACATTTAGATTTAACATTTAGATTTAGATTTAATATTTAGATTTAACATTTAGGTGTAACATTTAATATTTAGATTTAACTATTTAAAATATCTCTAAGTTGACAAATATTGTTGTAAATGTGCTAAAAAGTGACCGTCAAAAATTCATACCAGTTTTTGAAACATTGTTTGAAGCTAAATGTGACAAAATGTTGCTGTAATTTTCAGCGTGAGCCGCTTTACAAACGGCGCCCCATATCTAGCTAGCTCGTTACAGCATGATTAAGCATCTTCATCAGAGGTATCACTTTGGAGGCTGACTCCCTTTTCTCTCCCGAAAGCTCTACTGTATCCTGGCGGAAAGGGGCAAGAACATCTAAAGCATCATGGACTGCCTCATACTCCAGGGCTGTAGGAGGGGTGACGTCAGTCTTTAGAGAGGTCAGGCCAGGGCTGCCCCCACTGGCTCTCTCAGCTGATAGAGACGTTTCCACCTTTTGACCACAAGATGTCGTTAGTGTGCAACGTGTTGAAAAGCTTCGAGTAATGAACTATTTTATGATACAGTCAAGGGGGAAAGCCCCAGTGCTTCACAAAGCTTCATTTCACCATCACTACTTAGGGGCAACAATAAATACAGAATGTGGAGTGAAAGTAGCAACAACGATTACCTTCTTTGAAGTCTCAAACGGAAATCAAAGCCAGTAGCCCACGCAAACAACTGCTTTTCCGGTCTTAAACAGCGCACGGAAATCTAATCGCGTGCACAACTCCGCCCACAGAGAAACACTCTTAAAGGGGCCATGTCACTTTTACCTTGCTACAGATAGATAGATAGATAGATAGATAGATAGATAGATAGATAGATAGATAGATCTATTTTCTCAGGGCTGGAGAGAGTAAAGCAGAACATTATAATCTGTGTGTAGAAACTCTTCCTGAAGACATTTAATATCTGCTTTACAGACGCTCATGAAGTGAGTGCAAATACTTTCTGTTTCACCAAACTGGAGCTGACGTTAATCATTTCAAAATACCTTAAAAACTTTTTTAGAATTCATTAACTACAAGTTAGTCATGGATAGTGGAAACCCTTTCAGTAGCAAAACAATGTTTTCACTAATAATCGTATTTCTAGATTTTAACGGCATGTGGGAAACTGCTAAAAGAAAGAAGTGAATCTTCTGATGAGATCATAGGAAGTTAATAACCACAGGAGGAGCTGATGATGTTTAAAGGATGAGCTGTAACTAATTTTATTACTAATAATGTAATAATTGTATTTCTAGATTTTAACGTCATGCTGGAAACTGCTAAAATAAAGAAGAGAGACTAACAGTAAGTCTCTCGTGTGCAAAAGTAGCCAATAAACTGTTCAGAGCAGATGTGTGTTGAGACATTGTGGTTCACACTATATGCACTTCTCACACGTTTCACACACACTTAAAGCAACACTTTAGTGTCACTATAGCAACTCTAGCAGGATTTAAACACTCAGTATGTCAGATGAGAGGAAGTTACCAACCAGAGGAGGAGCTGATGATGTTTAAAGAAGAGCTGTAACTATATATAATGAAGAGAAAGACTGACAGAAACACAAAATGGCTGATCTGTGTGATCTGTGTCTGCTGGGACTGATCATTCTCTCTTCACTTCTCACAGGTAAAGAAATCTGTATTTTCTCTAAAGACATTTAGTGGAATTAGTCTGGAAAGAGTTAATTTGAACATGCTCAGTTTATTCTTGCACACACTCACACATTGTGATCTCAGAGTTGTGTATTGATACACACAGATCATACTGTATTATTCCTGATACTGGACATAGTGTCACTCAAACATCTGATGATGAAGAATTATCTTCATATTAAGAGTGTGTCAGTGATTTGAACAGCTCTCTGATAAAGACTAATAGTTTATTCTGGAGAGTGTGTTGTTTGCATCAAGTGAGGGTAATGCTGTTTGTGGAGTTGTTTAATCCTCCTCTGCTGAGATCCTCAGAGATTTAATGTCTTTATCTTCAGTTGATTTAATCTAATGCTGAGTTCACACTGCACGATTTTAGCCCCGATTTTGTTACTGTCAAAATGTGGCAGTTTTTTTACAGCAAATTTTTACAGTGTGCTCTGTAACAAATGGCCACATTTTGACAGTAACATGCCGTTTTCCATTAAAACAGCCATATAACGTAGAAACAAATGCATTCTGGGAGATATTTGTCTTTTTTAAAACACACCCTATACCCTCATTCACTATTCCCTACATTAGTTCACTAATATAGTCCACTTGACTGAGTGAATAAAAACAAGTGAGTTAATTCAGACACTGATGAACACCTGCTGTTAACAAGCAGAATCACTGAAGGAAAGAGGAACAAGAAGAACAGAAAAAATATGAAATCAACTGAAGATAAAGACAATAAATCTGTGAAGATCTCAGCAGAGGAGGATTACTGTACGTTCACAGCGCCGCCGACTTGAGCTTCCAAAGTTACCGGAAGTCATTAATTTTCAATGGAAGCTGCCTTCTCTCAGCTGCAAGGAGCGTCAAATCCATCGGCGTCGCGTTTTGGGCGTTTTGAGCGTCAATCAGAAAGTTGAAAGTAGCTCAACTTTATGGTAATGACGCGGTTCAGCGGCAAGCAGCGGCAAACGCCAGCAACCAATCGGAATATAGACGTCCTTCGCGCTGATTCCGGAGAAACATATGATGTAAACTTTCGTTCCTACCAAAACATTAGTTCCATGAAAAAATAATTAATTGCAGAGTTTTCATAGAGTGGAAGTGTATCATTTGCATGTGTTTTTAAGTCCTGTCAGTTTAACTGGGCGCGCTTGACAGGGCAGAGAGAGAGAGAGAGAGAGAGAGAGAGAGAGAGAGAGAGAGAGCGAGAGAGAGAGAGAGAGAGAGAGAGAGAGCCCCGGCCGCGCGTGTGCACTCACCCGAGCGCTGTCTTGCTCTCTCCCTCGCGCATATTAATCAAAATCATCAATTGATACGATGGTGTCGAAAAAAAACCTCTCCAGTGATGAAATGTTTTCTGTGTTGACAAATCTTGTGCGATATCCTAAACTGCCGAATGCATTGCTTGTTTTTTCTGTTTACATTTCATGGTGTGACACGTCTCTTCTCCCATGATCGAACACAGAATGCTGCTACGTCAGAGCGGCCAAAGCGTCAACAAGCTTCCCCGTACTTTTTGACAAGCGTCCTTGACAGGGCGGCCAGAGCTTCTTTGCAGCTCAAGTCGGCGGCGGTGTGAACGTACAGTTAACCCTCTGGGGACCAAGCTGTTTTTGGGGTCCTTGAGATGTTCTGACATGCCTTGATATTTGTGCTTTTTTCAGTTATTTATAAACATGTTAATGGCAAAGGTGTAAATTCACTCTATATAGCACAAACAGGGCTACCATAATATGCGAGCAACGTGCATGTAGATGTTTGTATTTTTAAGAGAATAATGTTTATGCGTGGTTATTGGAAAAAAATAAAATGAAAGTTGCTGATTTAAGAACACAAAACACATAATAAATATGTGTCCACAAGACTTTTGACTAATTGATGTTGTCCCTTTGAGTTCTAGCTTCAAAATTATATGAAAATCATCCTGCCTGATTGTTCACATGAAACACTACATTGATTTAAACATTGTAAAACAGTTTTTTTGTCAGAAGAGGTTTATGCGTGGGAGTGGTAATGGGTCATCAATATTAATGAGATTCAGACCAGAGGTGTGACATAGACGCTCCCCCAAGTGTTAATGGGCCATCAGAGGCAGCCTGAACAAAGAATGAGGAGATTCAAATGTTTTGTTTTTCAATCTGTTTTATTGTAATTTTGTAAAAACAAAAGTAAAGGCAGGTATCTCACAGTAAATGCTTATGCCCCGTTGATGCGGGCTCTAAGCAAATCAAATGTGACCATATATTACATATATGTGACCTTTTATATTAACATTACCAATCAATAATTGTTATATTGTGCATGCATAACAACACATTTGTTGCAAAGCCACACAGGCACATATAGGCTACATTTGTATCATCAGTATAAGTATATAAACAAAATGTAACTAACATCTGTAAAATAGTAGGTAAATATGTACTTACTCTTTTTGATTTTTGTTGCTGCGTGTCCTCGTTGCAGTGGAAGGCGAGAGTGAACAAGCTACATTCCTTTTAAAAAAAGTTACAAAACATATGTAACATCAACCAATCTCCAAAAATAAATAATAAAGTCATACAGGCTCATATTATTAACACTAAGTATAAACAAAATTGAACTAACACCTGTAAAATAGTGGGTAAATATGTACTTACTCTTTCTGATTTCTGACTGTGTTGCTAAGCGCACTCCGAGTTGCAGGCGGAGGTAGTGATGAAGCTACATTCCTTTTAAAAAAGTTGAAGAATATTATTACATAAATATAACTATAGTAGCATTAGTCTATAATGAATTACTGATGTAAATAATTTTAGACGCGTGCAATAAGCCTATATGCGTGTCAATGGGCCATTACCGGAGAGGCACACCGCAAACATTAGCCTAACACATTTGTGCACTTCATTAACTGGGTATATTTTAGTGGTGGGCCGTTATCGGCGTTAACGCGAGACTCTTATCGCGCGATAAAAAAAATATCGCCGTTAATCTATTCTCCAAGTTGGGTTGGGAGCTGGCTCAAGCTACACAAGCTATGATGACGCAATCTACCCGCGGCCGCGAGGAACACCCGGCTGCAACGCATCATATTCGTCGTCATCTTAAGTAAACACGGCTGAAAGTGAAAGCTGGTGTAAAAGATCCGTGCAACATCCATTATTTGGACTTGGTTCGGATTTAAGCCGTCCGACGTAGACTGTGTGGTGTAACAGTTCGGTAAGTTAACACACGACTAATCCGTTCTACCACCTCAAATTCAAAACGAAACATATCACCGAATACCAGCGCCAAGTAGTCCAAGTCCAAAGTAGTCGATTGCAGAGTTCACACGCATAGGTTTAATACCTATGATCACGCGCGTGAACTCGGCAATCGACTACTTTGGACTTCAACCGAAAAACAGGATGTAAACAAAGGTATTTGCGCTGGCTTAAATAACATCATTTTTATACATTTCTTTCACATCTACTGCAGTCAGACTCACTCGTGTTCACTCAGAAGGAATCACTCACATTTTCTGTGCACTTGTAATGACACATCAAGGATGTTAAGAGGCTAAAAGCAGGTTTAGTACTTGCCCCATTGAAGTCAACAGGGTGCAAATTTTAAAAATAGAATAACTCGGTGTAGGCAACACCGATTTTTGTCGTTGTTCTCTGTATTGACAGCACTCCAAATGTACAAAAAAATGAGCTCAATGTTAAAATTGACCGGAGTTCTCCTTTAAGTCTCTGCAGCTAGTGTACTTAAATTTTATTTATCTGCAAAATTATGTTGTATACTTACAGTTTTGCACAATATATGTTCTCAAAACTACATACACCCTTTCAAAAAAAACAAAAAAAACATTTAGCAGTTGTTTAGCAGGGTCTGTGTAACCTGTTCTGAAATGGTTTTATTATAATATCGTTATCGCAAGAGGCTGCAATGTATATCACAATATGGATTTTAGGCCATATCGCCCATCCCTAATTGATAGCCTATAGTAGTTGATAATAACATAGGCCTACCTAATGTTGCCTACGGACGGTAACAGTACAGTAGTAACCTTCTACAGTCTATGAGTAGAACAGCTTTCTCAAGCAGTTTGTGATGCATTTTGGAAACAGGAGATGAGCCCCTGGTCTAATGCGCCACCTGGCTTGAGAAACCCGTTCTCAAAGACTTACTTTTATAGTCATTATTTGGGTAGCACACATATTCTGAATGCCTTCGGCAGAATTCAAATGAGCCATTTTAATCTAGATTAATCTAGATTAATTTCAAAATTAATCTAGATTAATCTAGATTAAAAAAATTAATCTATGCCCACCTCTAGTATATTTACACATTTCAGCACATTTACACACATTTACAACTGATATTTGCGAGCATGCATCGTTAATGATAATGAGGCAGCATTTATATAGTCAAAATATAATCTAAACACCTACTTTCTAAAATAATTTCTAAATTCTATCTTTCATACATAATGATCTAAACATATCATTTAGGCTACACATACAAATACAAATTTCCTAACCAAGGGGTGTAGCATATGTACACAAAAAAACAAAACAAAACATTTTTAACGTTGAAATGGTACGAGATATTAAATTCATGGTATAGATATGCACTTTCATTAGATCGTGTTGAATAGGTAGATATAAAATGTCAGTACTCTGGATGGCAAGTCCACCCAGTATAATATGTAAGCTCATGTTTTGAATAGCTTGTCAACTAATGCAAGTAAGAATAAATACTTACTCATCCGAAATTCTATCCACGGCTGGATCAAGTCGCTCTTCAAGATACAAACGGTCGTCATCAGAGTAGTCGCGCTCCTCTTCTGATGAAAATCTGGACTCTTCGTCGCTAGTATCCAGGACGAACTGAAGGGCTTCCGCACCGGTGTACCGTGTCATCTTCCCAACGCGCAGGTGACGAAATGATGAAACTTGAAGCGTTTAATGCATTTGCTTGGGGGCGTTTACCTGTTTTGCATAGATGGCTTAGCACATTATCTTGTGAATAGCGCGCTCCGTGAGTAGGCGTGAACGAATTAAAGTCAATTAGCTCGTAATGAGCTCGACTGGAATCGCTCTCTTTTTATACAGATTACAGAAGCTGATAATATTTGTTTTTTATATAAATGACTTCATTTAACAGATGCGATCTCAAGCTTTATGCCCGTGGGTCTGTTTGCCTGTTTGACTGAATTTTCGCGGAGTTATAGATCATTTTCGAACGCGTTTCAAATGGGAGTTTACTGACAGAGAGAAGGCAGAAATCGCATCATGTTAAAGTTTCTTTATTTGTCAAAAAGCAAAACACTTTATTTTTATTGTGAGTATACAGAAAAAAAATAGAAACTGAACAGGATCGATTGATGTATAACACGAAAATTAAAGATCAAAATTAACAGAGCATTTTGTGTTTATTTTTCATTGCTAAAAAAAAAAACGAGCAAAACGCGCCGGCGCGTTTTTGGTCCCCAGAGGGTTAAACAAGTCCACAAACAGCATTACCAGCTTCACTTATTACTAACCAGAGTGACTTTATTTGTGTCAGACGTCTACAGACGTTATTAGTAAAAGGTGACAGAGGTTTAGATGTCATTGTATTTTCATTTGATGTCCCCATGATGGTGATCAGTGTTTGCTTTAGTTGGGCTCTGGACCCTTGACTTTTGAACATTAGTTTTTCTTTGACTGCGATAGCTTTGTCTTTAAATACATTTGCTATTGCAAAAAAAGCTGAAAGAAAACAGGATCAGATGACAATGGCTGTTTGTTAATGGTCACAATCATCATCTAGTGGCACAGGTCTCATTTATTGTCTAATGTATTTTATCAGCGCAATTTTTTTTACAGTGTGTATTTTAGTCTTCTGCTTTTTATGCTGGTATGTTTTATGTTTCATTTATTAATATATATCATAATGATCACTGAGATTTACTGTGTTTCAGGAACCAGTGGAGTGGATGATCATGTGTTCATCAGTTCTGGTGAAAATGTGCGTCTGTCCTGTAATAATGCTCTTTCTGACTGCAAATCTAAAACTACATGGATCTACTCTAACAGATTCAGACTTTTAGTAATAGTTGATCTGATTAAATTAGGGATAAAGAATAAAGACACAGAGAGACATGAGAGACTGAGTCTGGGGTCTGACTGCTCTCTGAACATCAAGAACGTCACAGAAGAAGAAGATCATGGATTATACATCTGCCGACAATATGTGAACGGACAGAAACAAGATCCTGATGCACGTGTTTTTCTGCATGTTCTTCATGGTAAGTTTATGATTATGTGGTCAATTTAAAATTCTCCCTTTAAACTCAGATGACGATTGAAGAGTCTGTGATTTGTGTCTTGTGTTCAGTTTCAGTGTCTTCATCATCATCTTCATCATCATCATCATCATCCTCACAGACTGAGATCAGTCCAGGCCGCTCTGTGACTCTCTCCTGTCAATTGTATTCATATGCTAAACTCTCCTGTGATGATCTGGTCCGTTCTGAGGGATTTGAGCTGTTGTGGGTGAATCAGACTGGTGTTGATCTGAAGACAGACTCCAGATATCAGATATTATCATCATCAGATCAATATCGCTGTATCATCATCACTCTGAATACAACACTCCTGAATGAAGATGACAACAGAGAGTGGAGATGTCAGCTTACTCACAGAAATCAAGTCAAGACCTCAGTCAGATACACTGTCAAGTATTCAGGTGAGCAAACAGTGTTAGAAGAGCCTCATAATGTCAGTAACACTAAGGTCTATCAGTATCACTGAACCAGAACAAACTGAGGGAACTAAAGCTTCTTTGACTCTCACAGAAGAGTAACTCAAAGCATTGCTTCAAACTAATGAACTGCAGTGAAGTAACAGTCCAAAACATTCATTTGGCATTTGATTTAAAAATAGTATAAACCAGGTGAGTTTGCAAGTTTACCTAGCATGATGGCTAATTAGCGATTAGCTTTACTAGCGATTAGCAAGCTAATAATATAATACACATTCATTCATGAATATGAGTGCTAATTTTTAATGTTTAATCTTCAGTGATGCTGAACTTGCTCACCCATCAAGTTGTGTGTGTCATCATTTTACATTGGAGTGTCCGTGCTCAACTAAGGCAGAGGCGGCATCTATGCCGGTGAACCGAACAATGGTGTAATGATTCAGTTCGACTCCCAAGACAAGACGATGCTCACCCGACTGGCCAATAGGAACGTGGCTCCGCCCATGACACAATTTTCACAGCCAAAGCAAAATCCTGACACGAGAGCAAAGAAAAGCGTTTTGAGAGAAACACTTTTTTTTTTAGAGAAAATGTTTTCACACTGATAGCAAAAAATATATATTTGAGAGTTTTTTTCAAAGTATTTTGAGAGAGATTTTTTTTCTCAGAAATAATTAAAAATATTTCAAATTTATATTTTTTTATGTTCTATGAGAAAATACTTTCTCTCAAAACTTTTTTTAGTCTCAAATATTATTATTTTTTTGCTATTGGTATAAAAACTTTTTCTCTCAAATATTCTTTTTTCTCTCATGAAATGCTTTTTTTGCTATCAGTGTGATAACTTTTTATCTCAAACTTTTTTTTTCCTCTCTCAGATCATTTATTTTCTCGCATGTAATAAAGACACAATTCTAGCTCCATATAAAGCCGTGAAAACAACACTGAGAGAGTTTTTGCAGCTTGTCAGTTGAGTTGCCCCGTTTCCATGGTAATTCCCTCGGCTCCTGTTTAAGTGCTACTCGAATGTTCAGCGCAACACATAAAACACATCAAAGTTATGCCGAATTTACATGAATATACTTCTAGAATTAAAACATAAAAAATACGGATGGAGTGAATTATAAAAAAAAAAAGATAAAATGTCCTGAAACTTATTTTTTTTAAGTGGATAGTAGGCTTAATATAAATGGAATGAGAACATGAAAGCAGTATAGGCCATAATACAATAGCCTAAACATGGTGTAGAAACAAAATGTGGCCAAGTAGTATAAATATACATTGGGCCCTATTTTAACGATCTGAAACGCAAGTGTCAAGCGCAAAACGCAAGTAACTCTGTGGGTGGATCTCGGGCGCTGTTGCTATTATACCAGCGGGATAAATGACTCTTGCGCCCGACGCAAATCTAAAATGGGTTGGTCTGAAGTAGCTTCATTATTCATAGGTGTGGTTTGAGCGTAACGTGAAATAAACCAATCAGAGCGTCATCTCACATTCCCTTTAAGGGCAGGCACGCTTGTTCCATGGCGTATTGCTATTATAACGGCGGATTTGCCAGGCACACGCCAGGAGCGGTTCACAGCCGAGGAGACCGACGTTCTGGTCAGGGCCGTAAAACACAGAGAAGTGACATTGGGGATGGAGAAACACACCCAAATTAACTTCGGTTAAACAGGCGTATGATAATTTGGGTAAATGTGTAAGCTAGATGTATGCTTTTATAATAAACTATCTATCTATCTATCGTAATAATGTATGATTTACAAAAACTGATGCTTCTGTGTAGATGAGAGAATCAAAGTGTATACAGAAGAGCTCCATGTTGTTGTGCGTGCATCGATCTGATTCACTGCTTTATACTATCGTCTTTCTTGATGTATTTAGATCACACATGTGACGAGTGAACCTTGTGGTGATTGGTAAAGGTATTCCAATTAGCTGTACCATATTTTGTTTTGTTATGGAGTAACGTTAGGCTAATAGATTTAAATCTGACATATTGCAGTGCATTCCACTGTATTTAGTGTGAATTGAGTTATTTTAATTATGTAATGTAATATTTTAATTGAGGCAAAAATAACATAAACACGTAAAAGTCCAAAAAAACACCAACCCTGTTCTGGGCGCCTTCTATCTATGGGCTGTCATTATAGTACAGCCACTTCCCTTATAAGGTCAAACTTTAGACATATTCTAGTCCTTCATTAACAATCGCTTGCAGAAGCACATATTCAAAATATCTATTTTCTTTTCACACCTATTTTATGCAGCACACACACAAAGGCTGTATTTGTTAAAGGGGGGGTGAAATGCTATTTCATGCATACTGAGTTTTTTACACTGTTAAAGATTTGGATTCCCATGCTAAACATGGACAAAGTTTCACAAATTAAATTGTACGTTTGAAGGAGTATTTCTGTGCCAAAAATTGTCCTTCCGGTTTGTCACAAGTTTCGGAAAGTTTTTTTCGAGTATGGGTCTTCGTGACGTCAGATGGGGCGGAATTTCCTTATATGGGTCCTAAGGGCACTTCTTAGCGCAGGCGCGCGCACACTCGTAGACCAGAGCAAGAGAGCGAAAGCAGTACGGCATCAAAGCGCTCTCCTCGGCTTTTGGGAAGTCAATGTCACCAAAGAAGTGGGTTTTTGGTTGCCAGGGCAAGACAACCCTGCACAGATTCCCTAAGAACCCAGCGTTAAGGGACCAGTGGATGGAGTTTGTTTTTCCAGAGCATCAACGGACTGTTTGTTCCCTGCATTTCGACGATGATTGTTTTACAAACAAAGCCCAGATCGACGGATTTGCAGATCGTCTAATGCTTAAGGATCGAGCAGTCACAATGATAAAGGTTTGCGGTCGTGGTTGGAACCAGGCGGTGAGTAAAACTGCTTCAAATGTCTCTGTGTGTTGTTACTAGCTCGGCGCGTTAGCACAGCTTTAGCTTCGCCCACACGGCCCGCCTCCAGCCGCTCGTTTTTTTCCGGAAAGACTCGGTACAGCCTATCTTTCTTTTATAAATATAATAAAACTAAAGACTTTTTGGAGATATGAAGGATGCAATACTACTCTATAGGTACTCAAGATTAACATGAGATTGAGTGAAAATGAGCATTTCACCCCCCCTTTAAGTTTTTCTATCACAGCCCTTTTGGCCTTTCTCTAGTTTCACACATTTTCTTTATCTGAGGTAAATGATGTTCACCGTTACCCTTTAAAAATACATGTGGCTCTAACAACCTAAACATGTTGCGACCACACACACACACACACACACACACACACACACACACACACACACACACACACACACACACATATAACACCTCTAACAATGACCCTTAAGTTCACAGGTCAAGCTCAAATTATGCTTTAAGTAATTTGAGCTTATCCTGCAAATTCAACACATCCTCATTTGAGCCATCTATTTCATTTTCAACCATAAAACTGTTCTCAATGTGGATTATTTTCTTATTTAATCATCTGACTCGTCTGATAATTTTTATTAACTGCTGTACGACATGTTGTCACAGTACCAAGATTTCAGTATTCGGTACCAATTCCAGTGAAAGTCCAATTTAATTTAGATTAAATTTACATATATTAAAGTGTATATCGTGTTTTATTTGACTTGACTGTACTTTTATTTAATCCAAAACTGCGTTCATATTTAATTTTAAAAGGGCTTTTTAAACCTGCTAAGAGTTATCCAGCCAAGAATAAGCCTAGAACTGCTTTTCTGACGGACTGATATGAATGACATAAATAGGGATGCACCGATACTGATACCAGTATTTGGGTGTCGGTCCGATACTGTGCTCGTAAAACTACCCCGATACAACCGCACCCGATACCACTTTAGGGGCCGTTCACATATTGCATTTTTTTGCGCGTGCAAAATCTTTATTTCAGATGTAGGCTATGCCGCGGCGAGATGAAAACGTCTCAACAGGTCATGTGACAAAAACCTTTCCGTAACAACATCGAAAGCTTGGCCGAACAGCTGATCATAGCTGTACAGGGGAGCTTTTTATTTCTCATCTCCATAAATATATCTAGTAGTAAAGCTAATGCAAGGGCTAGAAATAAATTCTTTGCTGATACTTCATCATGGAGAGCGCAGTTCGCACTGCTTTCTCCTTTCCACAAGCGCTTGCTCTCCCGTGGCGTCTGTCGTTGCTGTGCAACCATGAACAAAGGCGCGCCTGGAAAAAGTGCGTTATGTGGCTCTTTCCTCCTTTCTTGTCAACGAGTGGATTCAGAGCCACCGCATCAGTAGCGCCGCCGGTCGCATGTCTCAGTGTTTTAATTAAGAGGACACAACTGTGTACGTCTGTCTTCGTTACCACCGGTAGTTATGAAAAGCTGGTATGGTAACGGTTTAATTTTTTTTAGTACCAACTTGGTACCGAAGTACCGGGTCTTTTGACAACACTACATGCACTCATTGGGAGCTGAGCCCCGCTAAAATGAAAATCCTGTGTGAAGCTCGAGTATTATGTGATGATGATGATGTTGTGTATATGTGGCATTATGTGTTGAACTGAACTAACAGACGTGATCCACAGATCCAGGAGAAACTGAAGTCAGTGTGACTGCTGGATCATTATACAGAGGTACGACACGTTCATTTATACTGACAGCTTTATAACATTAAACTATCAGTCAGTCTGTAAAAGCTTCATCAATAACTGTTGATAGTTGAATACCCTTGACTTCAGTCATGTACAGTTTCTCTTCTTCCTCTCATGTTTCCTGCAGTGATTGTGACTATTGTTGAGATGGCAGTGTTTGCTGCTCCTACTGTGATTCTTCTTCAGATCATCTGTGCAAGAAGAGCTGGTGAGTTTTGAGCCGCACACAATCTGATGATTCACACTCATCTGATCTGGAACAATCTGCAATCATGATAAAAACACATACGAGAGGTCAGTCAATGCTTTTATTTTGCAGGGAGGAAGGACTCGAAGCACCCAGAGGAAATAGAGATGCCGACAATATTACAGTGAAATACTGATGAGTTTAGAGCCAATCTGCAGCAATATTTACAATAGCAAAAACTTACAGAGGATTGTTCATTGTTTTATTTTCTTCTTCTCAGAAAACAGAGAAAAAACTCTGATCACAATGAAGAAATAGTGACACCAAATTTAGATTAGATTTTCTTGTGCTTCATATATAAACTGCTTTAAATATAATATTAAAGGGGACATATCATGCTAAATCCACTTTTTTAGCCCTTAAATGCATTTTGTTGTATATTTGGAGTGTTTAGAAGTACAGAAAAGATTAAATTATTCTCTTCAGGTGCTTCGTTGATATATTTATATTCTGTTTTGGTCGTATTTTTCAACCTGTTCCGATTTTTCTGTTATCTATGACGTTTTGTGAACTATTACGTCACAGTATTTGCAGCGGAACTGCCAAATAAGGACATTGACTTCCAGCCCAACACTTCGAGCAATCCGCCATTTCTATTTCTCGCTGCAATTTTGTAGTCCAAGCTAAGAGATGCAGAAGTTACGAGAGGGTAAGTTAAAATGTTCGGTTGTTGGATGTAGTAACCCACACGCTTCATTACACCGTCTAATGTAGATGAACTGCCGCGCTTGTGAGGGCGCATGTTTAACTGAAAGAACGAGCAGAGAGAGAGAGAGAGACCCGGTCGCGCGCGCGCACTCTCTCTCTCTTCAGAGAGGCGAAAGTGTAAACAAGACTTCACTGTCTCCAAACTAGACGCTGTCTTGCTCTCTCTCCCTCCCACATATTAATCAAAATAAATCGACACGGTGGTAAAAGGTCGGAAGACCAAAGTTTCATGTGTAAATACAGTAACACACCATTGCGATACATCCATATGAAGACGTTGTTCTGCAGGTTCGTCATCTTCATTTTCATCTCGCTCTGGCTCCGACTCTGGCTCGAACATGTAAGGCTGGCTGGACAAGTCTTCCGTTGTTGACATTTTGTTAATAACGTGTGAAGAAAAAGTTTCTGTGCCGCTAGATAATCGTATCTCTGCTATCAAACTACAAAAATGGCCGAACGGGGTGGAGTTGAACCGCTGCATCCTGGAGAGGGGGCGGGGTATGAAGTGTCTCAATTGTATTTAAAGAGACCGCACCAAAACGAGTTGCTATCAGACGCACATCAGAAAAGGGGTAGAAAAGGGGCCTGTGGAGCTATAATAATGAGGAATTCAGACCCAAGCATTGCAGTTCCGCTTTATATAGACTACAAATGTATGATTTATATGTAAAAAGGAACGATTTAAAAGCATGATATGTCTCCTTTAAATACAGTAATGGACAGACTCAGACTGTATAATCTCTCTCTGTTCTGTGTGATGGAGCTGATTTGTTGATTCTTGGATCTTGTCTGTTCATTCCTGTCTTAATAAAACCTCTGCAATTGTGTTTAATATGTCTCCTTTCCTGAGATGTTTGTTACAAATATGGTGATTCCCCCTCATGAGCTCGTAATGTATTGTAATATAGAATAGTAAGTGTGAGTATTAATGGGTCAAGTGTTGATGTAAAAGAAGCGTTTCAGTCGTTTCTTGAAAGTGGCTTAAGTCTCTGCAGTTCTGAGAAAATTGGTTTGTTACTGAAATGCTACTCCTGAAATGCATATATCCGCAATTTCGGTGTTTGAGCGCTATCTGAACCCGCCTTTCTCACTCTCTCTCTCTCTCTCTCTCTCTCTCTCTCTCTCTGTATGCACGCTTCAGGTGCGAGTCCGGATCTTCGCCTCTTCTTCTGCGTTTAAATTATTTGAATATGTAAATTGGCAAGACAAAACATGTCCAAATTGTAAACTTTCACTCTATGATGGTTAAATTCAGCAGTTAAGTGATCGATCGGAAAGCTCTTTCTAGCGTGATGCAGTCGGTACCTTCCGCTGTAAATTTCTCACCTTTAAAGGTGATTGCACATACAAAATGTCGTCCATTTTCATAACGAGTTTCAAAATCGTAGAAAATATAATTCTCGTTAAGTTCCTTGGTGGTTAGGGGAGGTATAAAACACTTGTTATTCACGTTACTAACCCTAATTTCACCGCAATACGTGCTGGAAAAAGATCAAATTTGTAAAATTTATTTTGTACATTTATGCAGATATTTATAAATATATAAGATTAGAAAATATATACTTACAGAGGTCGATGGATTGAAAAGTGAGCAGCTCAATGTTCGATTCTAGAAAATAAAAGACCTATTAAAATAAACATTTGTTGATCAAATTTTATAATCTATGAATATCATATATTCAGACAGATATGCAATATGCAATAACCATATGAACGAGCTACCATACGCAGTCCTTTCTCATCGCCAAACTTGTGACTATTGAGTGATGCCCATGCACATATAAATCAAAAGTGAAACGATGGCTCTCCCCTGCTGGACAATACGTGTAGATGCAACCTTCTAATAAACATTACATATCGATCAGCTGTGTAGTCGTTTTATAAAATATTACTTTAAAAATGGTTCACCTAAAAAATAGCAAGTAAAATTTTATATTATTTGTTTGTTTTTTCACAGAGATTAATCACATCCCAAAAGATAATTGATTTATGAAATGCATAGATAATAAATGCTTAAGGAAAAATCTAAATATATATAAAACCTATGAAATGTAAAGCATTAAAAAATACTAAAAAGCATATCTATATAATAAATAAATAAATAAATAAATAAATAGATAAATAAAACACACTTTAAAAAAAATGGCACCCCCCTGCTGGACAATACGTGTAGAAGCAACCTTCTAATAAACATTACATATCGAGCAGCTGTGTAGTCGTTTTATAAAATATTATAAGTAAAATTTTATACAGAATATATACAATTTTAAATCTACAACGCAAGAAGTGTTTTTACAGAGATTAAGCACATCCCAAAAGATAATGGATTTATGAAAAGTTATAGATAATAAATGCTTAAGGAAAAATCTAAATATATCAAACCTATAAGATGCATTCAAAAATACTAATAAGCATATCTATATAATAATGAATAAATAAAAAAATAAAAAAATTAAACGCGCTTTAAAAACAATTAACAACAATACCCTCAGCCATTAGACATTGCAAATACAGCAACGATCCCCCTGCTGGACAAAAAGTATATAGACGCATCAAACTGGGGTGAAATCCTGTGATTCCTAGAACCTTGCATAGCATAAAGACATTGCAAATATAATCAAAGGCTTTTTAAAAAGTTCTTTTAAAATCAGAGACTGTAATAAAATATATCCTCAAATCGGAAAGATCTAGTATTACTTTGAAATATAATGTCAAAACATTAATCCCGTCTCTCCGTTAGAGAAATGCAGGGTTTGAACCTCAGGCATCGTTACAGAAACACCATAGCTATCACGGATGCATGCTATGGGGCGTTATGCTACGCAATCTTATGCATGCATCAAATAGCCATGTGCGAAAATACAGCAAATACGTTAAAAAATTAATATCGGTGAAACACACCATAGCAAATGACATAAAATTACATGTGGCCTCGAGCGATCAAAGCAACGCATCTGAAAAGACTGGCGAAGCACCCAGAAATGCATGAATTACGAATTGCCAGCCAAATAAATAGAAAATGGTGGTATCATTCACTGACTAGGTCAACATTATTTACACAACATATCGTAAACATTAATTAAGCTTATTCTAGACAATATTCATTAATATTGATAATAATAATTAAAAACTTATTTCAGCAACAGATATCATCGTTTAAATCATATCACTTTTCAAATACAATAATTACACCCAATCACAGCTTAAAACTATAAAGAAAATTTAGCTCTTACCATGAAAAACGTGAAAAAACAATAAGGGTCTTGCGTGACCTAAGCCAAACTACTATTGAAACCCCCGTGTGTTGACTGAAGCATAACGCGTTCAAGCCATTTCATACATATTATTAGTAAGATATTGTGTATAAATTTATTCAGTTTAAACATTTTAATGGTATAGGTCAATATAAAGGCTCATTGGTTTTAATGCATTCTGATAATCTGTATTTAACAACAGAACCTTTATCAACGACCCTTGGTTTTATAACTAAAAATGAATTGTTTAAATAATTTTGACTCGTAGTAAATAGACCCAAATTATAACCCGTCAAAATGTAACGAATTAATGTTTATCTCTGGCTTGTTGAATAATTTGGTCTGATGTGAAAAGTATATTCACAAGTATATGTGTAACGTTATAGGTTACTAGATTATCTTAAAATAAATGAAAAAGCAGAGTCGTTTACCAATTAAAAAATAAACCTAATAAATGATAGGAGGGCAATATTGTATTAATACATTTCTTTATATCCAATGAAACTTTATTTATTTATTTATTTCAGGCGTTCAGACGCCAGTCAGTCTGGGTTGGTGTTGCATCACTGTATGGGGTCGAGGCGAGAGGATGTTTATCCGGACAGTATGTGTCAGAAATATCGCTTGGGTCTAGACCGGGTGAAGCCAGAACCCCCGCGTTCGGGTACAAATGGTTTGGGGGCTATTGATCATTCAATCATAAAACGAGGTGTTATTTCCCACCATAAAACCAAAAACACACCAGCTCAGACAGGATGGCAACAGATTTAATGATAGGAGACAGTTGTGATCATAATTTCATCGTTCTATGGATATTATCCTGCTGTAATAAAAACACCCCTGAAAAACATTCACATCATTGTCACACCAAGCAGATTGCAGTCATAAACACACATCCATAAACCTCACACAACCACACAGGGTCAAAGGTCACATACCACCTGGCCCCCATATATGGTCATATCCTGTCATAAAATAATAAATCATAGGGGTCATAAATCAAAAGTGACACAAGCTACAGCTTATCAACTACTCAGGTTCTTCCAGTCGGATCTCCGTATCCAGGCTTGTGTTGTTTTAGTGAAGGGACATTCAAAGCCTTGTTTGATTGCAGTGTCTCGAGAAGGGTTTGGACTCTTTCTGAAGACACTGGAAGAAATATTGACTTC
Organism: Squalius cephalus; assembly: GCF_949319135.1. Taxonomy (NCBI): domain Eukaryota; kingdom Metazoa; phylum Chordata; class Actinopteri; order Cypriniformes; family Leuciscidae; genus Squalius; species Squalius cephalus. The sequence continues at coordinate 9,078,296 of NC_137122.1, forward strand.
CACTTCTCTCTGTCCAGTCCATATTACTCACTCTTACCCTCTTTTATCCAGTCTAAATAACTCCATCATTCCCCTCTGTTCAACAAAATCTCTGCCCAGTTACAAAATTATGAAACAACAAAACTTCAAAGAACTCTTTTATTTATTTATACATGTGTTTATGCTTGTATATGTTAATATATCATGAGCCATGTAACTCATCTTGGTGCTGTCAAGACTCCTGAGGATTTTTGTTCTGCACAATATTAGCATTGACCAGCAGGTGTCGCTGTGTGCATTCAAAACCTTGAGAAATCAAACACTTTTACACACATCAGGCTGAAGCTTCATCTCACCATAACTACCTTCAGGTTCACTTAGCTCAACAGTTATACGGTATATTCGCACACACACACACACATATATATATATATATATATATATATATATATATATATATAATTACAGTAGTAAATCACTTGCAACATTTTTTGAACAATGTCTAAAAATGTAAACAAAATATGAGTTTTGGTTTCTTTCCACTGTCACATTCGGCTTGCTCAGTTAATTAATATTCTGAAAATAATATAATAACTGTACTTGACCCTTTTATATGAGAACACAGAATAATTTAATTGAATTGAGCTGGATAATGACACTATTGTCTTCAATAGAGGTGAAGTGTACAGAACATCTTCAGTTTGCTGTATACAGTGACACTTCACATGAGAGCATCCGCTAAAGAATGAGTCTCTTTCAGACTGTAAAGTTCGACGTCACATCAGAACGCACCGATGAATTGGGATCTGGCCTGAGAGATTCTGCTGTTTATTCAGCTTGAAAGAGTGATCATTCCCCCTGTGCGCTTCAGCACTATAAAGAGCGATACAGTTCCCTGAAAGAGCGTTATACACGTGTGACGCTGCGTCTCTTTCAAGATGTCGTTCCACCCGTGTGTTTCCTGGCGCCGGCTGATGGTCACGATCGTTGCCTGGCGTGTTTGGGCATTAAGCTCACTGAGGTAGAGGTCGTGGTTCAGTGATGTTCTCACTGCGGGAAGATGATCATCTCTGTGTTACGGTCGAGACTCCAATACCTCAGGAGTGTTCGGAAAAGGAAATAATTGTTTAAGCTCTGGTGTTTCCCGGACACATTTAAATGGTGAACAGACATGAAGTAAAGCTTGTTATGATATGTTACTCCCAGTGTCCGTCTCATGCTTTCCGCTCACATAACATGGTGTCAGAAGTTTAGGAAAAACCAGTTAACTGTTAGTTGCGATGCCACCATAAATACTCGGGAGAGAGTGTGTGCGCGGACAGAAATGAAGATTAAAGTGGAGATCGGAGAAGCCACGAGTGAGTGAGACGGAGAAAAGAGGACAGATGAGCTGGTGAGATACAGCAGGAAAATAAAAGGAGGTGACAATGGATGATGAAGCAGCAAGTATGCGGCATCTGATGCCATCACTGATGCCCCCAGGCAAGTTTGATTTCAGCCATATTAGTGAATGGCCCAAATGGACACGACGCTTTGAGCGTTATAGAACTGCGTCAGGCGTAGACAAGCAGTCACAAGAATATCAGGTTAATACGTTTATGTATACCATCGGAGACGAAGCTGAAGATGTCCTGAATGTTCTTCCTCTGTCTGAGAAGGAGAAAAGGTCATATGAGACAGTGGAAACGGCATTCACACGGCATTGTGTAAGCAAACGTAATGTGATTTTTGAACGTGCACGTCTTAACAGATGTAATCAAGAGGCAGGAGAGCGTATCGAAGCTTTCATCACTGCTGTACATGCTCTGGCAGAACATTGTGAGTCTGGAGCTTTAAGAGACGAACTGATGAGGGACAGAATTGTCGTTGGTATACAAGATGCAAGACTGTCTGAAAGTTTGCAACTTGATCCTGAGCTCAGACTGGAAAAAGACGTGATTAAAGTGAGGAAAAGTGAGGTCTAGTAAAGCAAAACAAAACAAAAGAGGCCTAGTAAAGTGGATGAAGACAGTAGATCGGCTGGGTGTGGGAAATGCGGAAATATAAAGAGACACAATTGGAGAGAGTGTCCTGCACGTGAAGGGGAATGCTCTAAATGCCACGAAAAGGGACATTTTGCAAAGCGGTGTTGGTCAGCTGGAACAGTTCATGGCATCACTCAGGATCGAGAAGAGCAGAGCATGAAAGACTTTGCTTTCCTGGGAGAGGTGAGTTCAATAGAGACAAGTGAGTGGATTGAACTAGTCAGATTGAATGGTCAAAATACTGAGTTCAAGCTGGACACTGGCGCAGCAGTTCCTGCAATCCCAGAAAGCTTTTCAGCAGCCGTTCATGACAAACTCCAGCCACCCTGCAAAGCCCTGTATGGGCCCGGTAACCAGGCCCTCGATGTTCAGGGACTATTCACACACAACGTAATGAAGACCGTGGTCGCCCAGCCCTGTTTGTTTGAACCGCGAGAGGCATCAATTGGCGTCATTACGTTGTGCGTCAAGTTCAAGTGTTACTCTTTTGGCGTAAATCGATGCGTACAGCCGTCCACCAGAAGCTAGTTATTTTAGTCAATAAAGTTTTAAATATTGATATTTTTCTTACACGAACGCATCGCTTCACTTCAGAAGGCGTGAACTATTGAACTCACTTTTGAGTGAACTATCCCTTTCCTATACACATTACTCGCATCCTCTTTTGCTAACACTAAAGATAACTTTGATACTAACAAGCGTCAAGCATATCATAAACCTTGCATATTAAATCTCCTGAGGTAAGCATACTATCTATACAAACTTCTGGTTGTGGTGGCAGTTTCCCTTATTTATTTATTTCCCACCCATACCCAGCTTTTTCCACTCGGCCTATCGAGGCTAACTCACTAATAACTCACTAACTCAAGCTGTCTTCTCCTCACCACGGCCTAATGTGGCAGTCTTTCACGGCTTACTTGGCATTTCTCACAACACTCTAGGCAACGGCCTAACGGTTAGCTCTGTTTAAAGATTATTACACCTATGTCAATGTCTGTATTTTTCAATAATATAATCTATTTTCTTTGCCTAAATATCTTAGGTTCTTCATCCAGGGAATCCTCCAACTGGTGGGTATTGATTTCCTTTCTCAGTTCTTTTGGGGTTCGGCTCTGATCCTGCCTTCATCTTCAGGCGGGAACTGAGAGTGTCTTTACGGAGCCTACGTGTGGTGGGACGTACAGAGTGTCGTTTTTAATATATTTACTGCTCGTGGGTAATGTAGTGTCCAATTATATTCCATGAGGGAGCGTATAAAAAGGGATTCGAATGCACCGTTTGTGTGTGTGTGGTCACCGCCTGTGTGTCATTGCCGCCCATTCCCGGTTTGTTTAATCCCTTCCGCTTGAGGTATGTATTTGGCTAACTAGTTAGCACATAGATTTGTGACTTTATGTAACAGTCATTTTGTTTATAGCATTATGGCCGATGGTTCGTTGTTGGGGTTGTTGGCGGCGGCTATTCATCTGCCCCTCCCGCATTCCCGTGCTTCTGTTGGCATGGCGATAGTCTTCTGTGTGCGTGACTTGGACTTGCGACCCGCTATGAAATGAAGGTCCGTGTAACTACCGCTACTGTGCAACTTTCATTCATAGTTATGTTGGGAGTAATTTTCTGTTTAAATTCTAACAGGAATAATCTGTTCTCGGAGACCGTGTGTTCGGCGAGGCCTGCGGGGCAACACTATTTGATGCTGCTGCTTTGTCGATCCTGGTTTCTCCTGTGACGAACTCGCTCGTCAGCGCGTGTGCGCTCGGTTCATGTGTATTGTGACTCCTGCTTTCCAGCATATATGTGACCCTGGATCACAAAACCAGTCTTATGTTGCACGGGTATATTTGTGGCAATAGCCAACAAAACATTGTATGGGTCAAAATTATAGATTTTTCTTTTATGCTAAAAATCATTAGGATATTAAGTAAAGATCATGTTCCATGAAGATATTTAGTAAATTTCCCACCTTAAATATATAAAACATTTATTTTTGTGAATGGATGCAGCACTATCGCCAATAGAAATGGACAACTTTAAAGGCGGTTTTCTCAATATTTCGATTTTTCTGTACCCTCAGATTCCAGATTTTCAAATAGTTGTATCTTGACCAAATATTGTCCTATCCTAACAAATCATACGTCAATGGAAAGATTATGTATTCAGCTTTCAGATGGTGTATAAATCTCAATTTAAAAAAATTTACACATAAGACTGGTTTTGTGGTCCAGGGTCACATATTGTTTATGTGATCGCTGGGTTGCTGGTGAAGTATGAAAGTGGAGTGAATATCCACCCAGTTTTGGTGCCCAATTCTTAACCTCAGCGTGATTTGATGCATGATTCTCTGGTTTATTAATTAAATGTTATATTTATTTAAGTTTCAGTTGTTGTTGTTGTTGTTGTTATTTGTTTTGTTTATTTGGAGACCGTTTTGTTAATTTTGTTTCTCGTTATAGGAGCCGAGGCTTCAGGGCCGGCTGCTCATAGGCCCTCGTGTGCGGTGGTGGGATTCTGTCACAGAGTGCTGTGTGTTCATATTTGACCTTATTGGTGTGTGTGTGTGTGTGTGTGTGTGTGTTGTGGCGACACCTTGTGCTCATTAAACTAGTTTCCCTGCCATTGGTAAGCCTCGGCCTCCTTTTCATGTGTGGTTTCTTTAATGTCTGTATGTGTAACCTGCTCCTGCAGTCTTTTAATGTTTTAAGATTACTGCTTGATGATTGAAATAAAACTTTTGTTACTTTTGGTATCCACGTCTCAGGCCCTCCTTTCAATAACCACGTTCCTGTGTGTCCTTTGTAGGTGGTTAAATTCATTAATATTTATATTTCCCTGTTTAACAGGGTGGCGTAGTCAGCTATATCGTATAGAGGTTTCTTGCTCTCAAGTAACTCTCAAAAAAGAAGAGGAACTGTTTTCTGAATGTGTGTGAATTCACACCGGCCCGCCTAAACTGGGTTCAGAGATGATCACAGTTGTGTGTGGGTGATGGTGATTGATGAGTGTAAAGCTGAAAATCATTAGTGTCCATGACAACAAAAGAGTGATTAAGGTAGACGATGATGAAACACAACGAGTCCAAACAAACCTGACAGTGACCGACACAGAAGACAACCATTACTGTGGACAGCAAGTTCGGTCCGACTACGGCATGATTGGTGTCATTGTTCTCGGTGTGACTCAAGAAATCTGTCAAGACCCGTTTCATTACAAAAGGAAAAAACAAAAGATATTTTTTTTCATTATATTTTTACAAGGAAGAAATATCATGAGTATCTTCAGAGCACGGTGCCGATGACACATACTGACTCTCATAATGACACACCAAGGTATTCATAAAATATAGCCAACACTGGCTCATTGGAAAAACGTTGCAAAACGCAAAATACATACCAATATGTACATATTACTGCAGTTTCTAAAAGAAATGAAGCCTAGAGGCAGTAAAACAGCAAGCACCTTCGATTGTGAATCGTTTTTACACACATTTATGATAACTTATAAAGCTTGCTCAGTAGCTCAGCTGGAAGACCTGGGTTCGAATCCTGTGAAAGACAAGTCATGGTATAAGAGCTCAAAGTTCATAAATAATCTTAAATACCATGGCTACGATTACGTTTTTATGTCGCATTTGCTTTTGTTAACACTATCGGGTAGGTTTAGGGAATAGTGCAGGTGTACGTTATTTTAAAGCGTGATGGTTAATCTTTTAGCGCCTGACATTTCAACTCATAACTGCGATGATACGGACAAACTTTGACGTAATAAAGCGTTGCCATATTCACGTTCATCTGTTCCGGAAAAAAGACTAAACACACTTTTAGCGCCACTCACTGGACATTTCACTTTGATACTGTTGTGAAACGTGCACAACGCAACGTATTTTATCGTCTTGCAAAAATGTTGCCACAGGAACATCGCATTTTACAGCAAATTAAATTCAAAATAGCCTTTAAAGCATCTCTGAATCGCTTTAAACAGCTCCGTCTGTGTCACAGCACACAAAACCAGCTGACCGAGAATTATCCCCGTCAGAGCGGCTCGTGCCACTGCCAAATCCACCGGCCAAAGGGAAAATGACTGGCGTTTGGTGTTTGTAGTGTTAATAAAGGAGTCTGGATCTGATATATTTCTCAGGGCTGGAGAGAGTAAAGCAGAACATTATAATCCATGTGTAGAAACTCTTCCTGAAGACATTTAATATCTGCTTTACAGACGCTCATGAAGTGTGTGCAAATACTTTCTGTTTCACCAAACTGGAGCTGACGTTAATCATTTCAAAATACCTTAAAAACGTAATTTTCTACAAGTTAGTCATGGATATTGGAAACCTTTTCAGTAGCAAACTAATTTTATTACTAATAATGCAATTATTTTATTTTATTTTAACGTCATGCTGGAAACTGCTAAAAGAAAGAAGTGAGACTAACAGTAATTCTCTCGTGTGCAAAAGTAGCCAATAAACTGTTCAGAGCAGATGTGTGTTGAGACAGTGTGTTCACAGTATATGCACTTCTCACATGTTTCACACACACTTAAAGCAACACTTTAGTGTGACATCGTGTCACTAAACAGCAACTCTAGCAGAATTTAAACACTCATTTCATGAGAACAGAGGAAGTGAATAACCAGAGGAGGAGCTGATAATGTTTAAAGAAGAGCTGTAACTATATATAATGAAGAGAAAGAGCTGTAACTATATATAATGAAGAGAAAGACTGACAGAAACACAAAATGGCTGATAAGTGTGATCTGTGTCTGCTGGGACTGATCATTCTCTCTTCACTTCTCACAGGTAAAGAAATCTGTATTTTCTCTAAAGACGTTTGCTTTACTGTTTTCCACCCCCTCTTTCTACCACAATGACCATTTGTAGTTCCTAAAGGCACAGATAGTGATCACTGTAGGCCAAGATGTGTGTACTTCAGGGGTCGATGAACTGTCACACATTTAGTACCGTGGGGGAAGTTGTCATTAATTTCAATTACAAATAATGTGCTAACTAGTTTTAATTTGGTATTGACTTGCTTTATAATATAATAGTGCTATCTATTGCAATACAATATTGTCACTCTCTATAGCAACGCTCTCCCACATATTAATCTATTGTAACTGCGCTTATTTCCGTCATTGGTATAAGTGGCAGTGGGTGGAATAGACAAGAAATGTACAGTTTTCTACCATCTTGCTGACAATGTTTCTTTAGTCATTCGGCAGTCTTGCAGGAAATCCTCCCTTACAACATTTAGTGGAATTAGTCTGGAAAGAGTTCATTTGAACATGCTCAGTTTATTCTTGCACACATTCACGTTGTGATCTCAGAGTTGTGTATTGATACACACAGATCATACTGTATTATTCCTGATACTGGACATAGTGTCACTCAAACATCTGATGATGAAGAATTATCTTCATATTAAGAGTGTGTCAGTGATTTGAACAGCTCTCTGATAAAGACTAATAGTTTATTCTGGAGAGTGTGTTGTTTGCTTTAAGTGAGGGTAATGCTGTTTGTGGAGTTGTGTCATACTCCTCTGCTGATGTAGCAGATCCAGTTCTGTACATAAGATAATCCACACAGCAGACAGCAGGATGGCTTCAAAACAACAGTTTTTATTGACCCTGGAAACACATGGGACAATTTGATCAGAATACTATCCGTTGCGCAGACCTCTTTCCACATTATACGCTGCGCACAAATCACTATTTAGCTCCACGTGCGTCACAGAAAAGTCACAATACACAAGATACATATGTATAATCAATTCAGTAACACATTGTGCTTATTATTCAATGAACTTTAACCAAATGAGCACTTTTAGACATACCAATATTAACTGGAAAGAGTGAAGGAAAGAGTGAAGGAAAGTGCGTCTTGCCTCGCCAGCGTCCATTTGCGATCTGAGGCTGACATAACTCACGCACTCTCTAAAGCAGGGGTCGGCAATAGGTGGCCCGCGGGCCAAAACTGGCCCGCCAGCAATATTTTCTGGACCGCCGGATTATATTTTTTAAATCAGCCTATTTTATTTTACAATAACGGTTTACAAATAGGCCCCGTGTATCATTCGTTCAATCGGGGTTTTTTTTTTTTTTTAATTAAAACCAAAAATAAAAAAAATAAAAACGACTTGTTTTTCCATTATTTATTTACTGAACTAAAATGAAAAAACGAATAACGACTCGTTTTCCAATTTTAATGTTGAATTTTAATTTAACACCTTAGCAGACATATACCAATGAAATCATTTTAAACAGATCAAGTACTATTGTGGTAACAGATTACAGCCATTTTAATAAGGGTGTGAATAGCAATCATGCTCTCCTGTAAGTCTCATTCGCTTACAGTCTGACTTTTGAACTTTTTTTTTATTATTATTTATTTGGGTATAACACACTGATAAATAATATGTATTAGCCTACCTGATAAAAAATATTTGCACTAAATGCTGCACAAAACTCTTCCACTACTTGAGAAAAGCCGTGGCCGCGCGCCTACATCTGACAATTTTGGGTTCAAACACGCCCTGGGCCTGCACACAGTGTTAAATTTGAAAAATACTGTAACTTTACAATCTCCACTAGCTATTCTTTTCTTCAACTCCTCAGCATCCATCTCGACAACTGCAGATCGCGCGCGCGGTTAAAAAATGCATTTTTTAAAAGTGAAAGTAGCCTAGGTAACATTATAGATCCTGGGAGGGTGTGGTGCGTGGGCACAAATAAACTGATGTGGATTTTAAATTATTTTATCAACTTAAAATACAGGCATATTTTTGTAGATGTGTTCCTAAAAATATGCATATATTTTTACGTTTGCATGTGATTTTTTTTAAACCCGTGTTTCCCCCGTGTCCGACCCGCACCCGTATCCGACACAGTTGGATACAACGTTTGAGCAAAATTTGCGGGTGACCCGTCGAGTACCCGAACCCGTGCAGGACTCTATTTTGAAGTATAAAGACGGTAGCGGTCAGAACTCTAGTGTACTTTGGACGGAGCGGGCGGTCTGACTGACAATAGCCCACTCCCGACATCTTTTGACAGCGTATCCGCACTTCATTCTGACCTGTACACCTAGCTCTGAGGAGCTGTTTGGTACTGAAACCTGTCAGTCAACAACATTCTTTTTTTTGCAAGGATGTTTGAAATCGTTTGGCAGAAAATAGCCTACTTCATTTGTCAGTAGGGCAATATGGTTTTTGTTTATGTTGCTTGAGTGATTTGAGTGATAGGCTTTGTCCTATTTAATTTGTTATTTATATTTCAGACATTTTTTTCTCTGCTGACAGTATGTTAAAATAATATTTATATTGACACAAACAATTTTTGTATAGCATTTATAATTGTTATAGGCTACTTAATCTCTCTCTTTCCGTTAGAGACATTTGAATGTGAGATTCTGGAAACGAGATCTAAATTTTGCGGACCGTCAGGTCGGGATCATAGAGGTCGGGATATAAAGCGGGTGAACACAATGCATTTTAAGCGGTTTAATTTGTATCCATAGGCCTAATCCGTGTAGCTGGCCCGCCATCTAGGCTACTGGCTAAAAAAAATATTGGCCCGCGGCCAAAGTTACTTGGCGACCCCTGCTCTAAAGGCATAGAGCGCAACACTGATAAGCGTCCCACTTAACGAAACACCTTAATTGATAGTTCCTATCCTAACCATAATAACATTGAATTACTCACTGTACAAGTATTTAATACAAAATGAAATAAGATACCATTAATATTTCTCTCTTCCCAACTTGCTACACTGAGATCCTCAGAGATTTAATGTATTCTTTTGTCTTCAGTTGATTTAATCTAATGCTGAGTTCACACTGCACAATTTTAGCCCCGATTTTGTTACTGTCAAAATGCGGCCGTTTTTTTACAGCAATTTTTTACAGTGTGCACTGTAACAAATGGCCACATTTTGACAGTAACATGCTGTTTTCCATTAAAACAGCAATATAACGTAGAAACAAATGCATTCTGGGAGATATTTGTCTTTTTTAAAACACACCCTATACCCTCATTCACTATTCCCTACATTAGTTCACTAATATAGTCCACTTGACTGAGTGAATAAAAACAATTGAGTTAATTCAGACACTGATGAACACCTGCTGTTAACAAGCAGAATCACTGAAGGAAAGAGGAACAAGAAGAACAGAAAAAATATGAAATCAACTGAAGACATTACATCTGTGAAGATCTCAGCAGAGGAGGCTTAAACAACTCCACAAACAGCATTACCAGCTTCACTTATTACTAACCAGACTGACTTTATTTGTGTCAGACGTCTACAGAAGCTCTTATTAAAAGGTGGCAGAGGTTTAGATGTCATTGTATTTTCATTTGATGTCACCATGATGGTGATCAGTGTTTGCTTTAGTTGGGCTCTGGACCCTTGACTTTTGAACATTAGTTTGTCTTTGGCTGCGGTAGCTTTGTCTTTAAATACATTTGCTATTGCAAAAAAGCTGAAAGAAAACAGGATCAGATGACAATGGCTGTTTGTTAATGGTCACAATCATCATCTAGTGGCACGGGTCTCATTTATTATCTAATGCATTTTATCAGCACAGTTTTTACAGTGTGTATTTTAGTTTTCTGCTTTTTATGCTGGTATATTTTATGATTCATTTATTAACATATAACAATAACATAATGATCACTGATATGTTTCAGGTATCAGTGGAGTGGATGATCATGTGTTCATCAGTTCTGGTGAAAATGTGCGTCTGTCCTGTAATAATGCTCTTTCTGACTGCAAATCTAAAACTACATGGATCTACACTAACAGATTCAGACGTTTAGAGACACTTGAACTGATTAAATTAGGGATAAAGAATAAAGACACAGAGAGACATGAGAGACTGAGTCTGGAGTCTGACTGCTCTCTGAACATCAAGAACGTCACAGAAGAAGATCATGGATTATACACCTGCAGACAATATGTGAATGACACACAACAAGGAACTGATGCACGTGTTTATCTGCATGTTCTTCATGGTAAGTTTAAGATTATGTGGTAAATTTAAAATTCTCCCTTTAAACTCAGATGATGATTGAAGAGTCTGTGATTTGTGTCTTGTGTTCAGTTTCAGTGTCGCCATCATCATCATCTTCATCATCATCATCATCTTCATCTTCATCCTCACAGACTGAGATCAGTCCAGGCCGCTCTGTGACTCTCTCCTGTCAGTTGTATTCATATGCTGGATCTCCCTGTGATAATCTGGTCAGTTCTGAGGGAGTTGAGCTGTTGTGGGTGAATCAGGCTGGTGTTGATCTGAAGACAGACTCCAGATATCAGATATTATCATCATCAGATCAATATCGCTGTTTCATCATCACTCTGACTACAACACTCCTGAATGAAGATGAAAACAGAGAGTGGAGATGTCAACTTACTCGCAGAAATCAAGTCAAGACCTCAGTCAGATACACTGTCAAGTATTCAGGTGAGAAAACAGTGTTAGAAGAGCCTCATAATGTCAGTAACACTAAGGTCTATCAGTATCACTGAACCAGAACAAACTGAGGGAACAAAAGCTTCTTTGACTCTCACAGAAGAGTAACTCAAAGCATTGCTTCAAACTAATGAACTGCAGTGAAGTAACAGTCCAAAACGTGATGCTGGAAATAATAAAGGAATTGAAACTTGACAGCAAAAATATTAACTTTTTATGTAATGTGATGATCAAAGTTAAAATATGATGGTCATATTGTACAGTATTAATGATCTGAACTAACATTCATCTTCACAGAACTCGATACTGACACGCGTCTTTTCTGGGGGTCGTTTGTGTGTGTGTGTGTCTGTAATAGGCAGGACTTACAGCGTGGTCTCTTAAGTCTTGTCGCGCTTGAATGGTTTAAAAGCATTCACATTTATAAATGCGTTGACCATACAACGCTAGTCAACGGGTGACTGCGTAATTGCATTAAATATTTGTAACGCTTTAAACTTTTTTTTTTTTTTTTGCGGTGCCGCGGTGGGCAAGTTTTGAAACCTGTGTTGCGACTGAACACTGTGTAACACAGACTATCGTAGCAAGCCTAACGGACATATCACCTGCGATAATTAATGCGATATGGCTCAGCTTGTCAGTGAATTACGGCTCTGTGTAGTAAATGCCGCTCCATCTGAAAGCAGGTGAAGGCGATTTACTACTAATCAAGGAACCGGCTTTACTGACAAGATGCACATAACAATGTCATGCGATATATATCGCCCAGCCCTACTCTGCCTACATTTTGTTTCTGTCTGACCGGAGAGAGTTTGTCCTGCCATTCACCTCAACAGCTCAGATGAAACTGAAGAGAAAATGGCCGACTTCACTTATTTTTTACTTCTAATGCTCAATTCACCTACTTATACTACGCCCTAAAAGTATGTTCTCTTTTGGGGAACAAAAGGTGCATACTTTTGAGTGTGTAGAAGAAGAGTAGACAAGCTTTTGGGACAAACTATCACATCATACAATTGTCTTTAACGGTCGCTCTCTGTCGATTAGTTACACGCATCCTGACACATAAACTGACCTGTCAATCATCTTGTCAAAGATAAAATCCTCCACATTTAATTTAATTTCCTACCGTATCGGAGAGAAATGCAGAATCACGTTGATCTGCAGTCGCGGGTTTGTTGCGCACAGTGTTTCTCCTGTTTGTCAGCGCTGTTTCATCTGCCTTTAAACTGGTTTAAATCACTGTTCTTCGCTGAATTCAAGCGCTTCTCACTGGATCTCATGACCGAGACCGCTCAGAGTAAACGCATCTGCTCTAGTGAGCTCGCGCTGCGCTGCCGTTTGGACTTTGAGCCGAGCGGATAAATGGTCCGTGTGGCGCGTGGTTCAAATGAGTTTCGTTCCGCTTTTGGCGCATAAACATTATTGAACATTTATCGAACTCTTGATATCGTTTTATCGAGAAAAATTGTATCGCGATAATTATCGTTATCGTTTTATCGCCCAGCCCTACGGTCGCGCATATCCGCCATGTTTTGTCGTTTTTTTTTTAACACTTTTACTCGTGTTCATAGTTCTGAACCGAATCCTCCTCCAAAGCGCAATGGCTTGTGGGTAATATTAGCCTTATAGTGAGTACGGATCGAAAATCCTCCGGAAATAGTAGACCATCTGGAGACTTCTGGCATACTCTTCAACATACATAAAAAGTGGATGTAAACACAGCCTCGTCCTGCGTCTCAATGTCCATACTATACTTCCTAAAGAGTGTATGAGATTAAAGTAAGTGTGTCCCAAAGCATAGTTGCACAAGTGTCCTCTACTGGTGAACTCTTGAAATGAGTTTGAATGAAATGCTCTAAGCCCTTGATCACTTGGAATCCAGTATGGAGCTAAATTATGATGAATTATATGAATTATAATGATAAATTATACATTTGTTTTACACACCATTATATAGGCCTGTGTGTATGCTTGGGCTGTTGGAGAAAACGACGAGAGAGTCAGTAAAATGATCCCAAATTCCAATTGCCGTTCTTCAGAGATTTAGGCCTAGTCCACACATACACGGGTATTTTTATACACAGTTTCCTCCTTCATTTAAAAGAAAAATTTCGTCCACGTGAAAAAGCAAAAACATGCGCTGTCAAGAGCATGCCAAACCAACAGGTGGTGATATAACCCAGCCTTAAAGCCCTGTTGTCCAATCAGAAGCCTGGAAAAAGGTTATTACCGGTTCCGACGTCACAAACCAGAATCTACAGTTTCTACACGACCGGAGTTTCTGAAAATCTTCACCCTGGCAGGAGTTCTTGTTACACGCATGATTGAAATGGTGGCTTCAAAGAAATCTCTAACGTTAATTTTGGTCACGGCTCGTCTTGAAAAACAAAGACATTTTGATGGTTGTCTTGGCAAAAGTCACTGCAGGACTGAGAGTCAAATCTTCTGACACTGACAGAATTTTGTCTGAGGTAAAATTTGATCACAACAGTCATTAATCGGCTGTCGGTGAACGTGTCAAACTAACGATCAAAGACTTCAGATTTTAGTCTAGGATAAGAGGAATCTTTTAGGACTTGCAAAATTTGTCCCAGACGGCCAAATCGTGGCCAAAATCGCACAGTGTGAACCCGGCTTAACTTGAACACTCTTCAGAGTGGGACCATATGTACTCTCAGCAGAGTTAAAATGAAATCTGGGGATTTTGATGTGTATGTTCTCATGTTGGATTTCTCTCTTTAGTTTGGTAAAATAAAGTTTAAGCCTCACCTCTTCTTCTCCTCATTCTGGATATTATTATGATGCATCTCAACTAACGTTCATCCTTTTCAGCTCAAGCTGATACGACAACACCAGACACAGACTCTCAGGGTCATTCGACTACAAACACACCAGGTACATAATCACAGTGTTTTGTCTTTGTCTATAATTGTCCCCAATCTGCTCTGTCCATCTCTAGTTAAAAAATAATGGTAATATTGTACAGTATGAATCATCTAAACAAACATTAATCTATTACAGCTCAAGCTGATTCAACGACAGCAGTGAATCCTTCTACACAAGGTACATGATGATGCTGATGCTTTTACGCCATTGATGATGTTATTCACAGAACAGCTTTGTCTAACATAATTCTATAGAAATATTACCATATAGACACTCTACCACATTATATAAATAATCAGTATGTAAGAGTTGAGTTGACTTTTTCCTTTTGTTTCTTGAAAGAAGAGCAATAAACAATAAATAAATCACAGGGCATTAATCAAAAGTCAGAAGGAAGATCAGAATCGTTTGAAATGCCATTCAGTGCCGATGGCTTTTGTCTTTGTCTATAATTGTCCCAATTCATCCTTTTCAACAACACCAGGCACAGACTCTCAGGATAATTCGACTACAGACACACCAGGTACATAATCACAGTGTTTTGTCTTTGTCTATAATTGTCCCCAATCTGCCCTGTCCGTCTCTGACTCTGTGCTCGATCTCTTCTTCAGTCATAGTGATTTCTGTCGCTGCAGTCGCTGTTCTCCTTCTTGCTCTTCTCTGGCTGATCTGCAGAAAAAGAGCTGGTGAGTTTTCAGATTTACTCCTTTACAACAATTAAAAACAGTTCAGATGAGCAAACAAACACATCATGTTCAGACTGTAAGTATCATAGAAACATGTGGATTATATGAAATTCTCAAACAGAAGTTTATTCCTGCTGAGAAATCCTGTAATGTCAATCTCTCAGAGTTATCAAGTCAACAATCATTTTTATTATTCATTTTAATGCTTCAACAAAATCTGATTGTTGTTTTCATGTGTGTTTGATCATAAATACTCATATTTCATGAGGCACCTTTTTTCAGATGATAAAAGAGGGACTGGCGACTCTGTGGTGAGTTCAGTAATGCAGTGATTTAGATTTGATAACTGTCTTTAAAGCTCAATAAAGTTTCATTCATGCAGTTTAACTGTTTGTTCTGAAGGTCAAAGATGAGAATGATCATAAAGGGACGTATGAGACGATCAACATGTCCATTCCTCCCGCTGCAAGAGCCAATGTGAGTCCACTAAATCATCAAACATTACGTTCACTGTCTGTTCAATGATGTGATTTAAAAGCTTTTGTGTTATTCTACATATTATAGTGAGAGATATGTCTGTTCTGTGTGTTAAACTTGACTCTCTGCACGTTTGCATTGGTGTTTAGGAGCAGACAGATGATGTGACTTATTCTGAGGTCACTTATACCAATACAAAGCCAGTAAAATCACTCAATGTGAGTAGATACCAGCACATGAGTTTGACTCTCAGATAAATGAAGCTCATGCTCTAATAATAATAATAATAATAATAATAATAATAATCGCTGGGGTTCAAACATTGATGGACAGAATCTGTTCTTTCAGGATCATGATGATACAGTGACTTATGCTGCCATCAGAAGAAGAGCAGATCAACCGCAGGATGAACTTTACGCCTCTGTGAACAAGAACAAGACCTTCACAAATAAACATTAATGATACAGATCATGAGCTCATCATATCAGGAGCAGACGGGAAGATTTCATCTCTCTGGGGTTTGGAGGAATTATATATTTGTGTGTGAACGAGCAGATATTTGTTGAATGTCCTGTGAATATGAATGAGATTTATTGTGAATCATCATCTGGTCAGAGCACAGAATCTCATCTATATCATCACAGCTACAGTAAAGTTAGAGACTGAAGCCCTGATGTGTTTTCATACAGGCCAGACTCAATCTAGTGTCTCACAAGCCTCTTCCATGACTGGAGTCTGTTTATCCGCTGGATTTCTGTCTGAAAACCTTCATCTTCATGCAGAAGCTCATGCTGAGATGATCCTCTTGCTTCAGCTTGTATATCAGCTGTTTCTTCTACAGAGAGACGTCCGTCTGAGAATTACATCAGTGTCTGCTCACATTATATTGTCATAACATATTCTAAAATTTGACTTTGCAGTGTGTATATGTCACGCTATTAAATGTCCGTTATTTCTTTCTTTTTTCACACGTGACAATTGTTTTGGTGATTGGAAAGGACTGTATAATTTGACTGGTCTTCAAAAGTTGTGACCACCAGGGGGCATCAATTAGAATGCAGACAAGATGTTCCGTTTACGAGTTTTATTGAAATAAAGGTTTAAATATGTGTGGTTCTGAAACAGAGATACAGGCATAAATCAGTAAATGTAGACTCTCTATATAAATGTCAAATAGTTATTATATGTCTAGCAGGTATATAATAAAACAAACACAATCAAGAGATTAAATTATAGTTTTTGTTATGATTTAAATGCAGTGTTATAATAAATGCTTATTACTAAGCAAATACAAACTTAGAAATGCAGTAGTACATCCCTGTTCAAAGATTAATTTGCTGCACATTAACTGCAACAATATACAACATACTAAATTCAGCTGAACATATAATTATTATGAGCTGCAGAATTACTACTTAAAGGAGCTGTATGTAAGAAATCTATTTCAATTAATCATAAAATTGCCCTGATGTGTCACTAGACATTAAGAAATCATGTTCATTTCAAATACTTATATCACCGACAACAGTAGTATGGCCAGGATATTGTCATTTAAAAAGTGGACTTGCAGCCCTCAACTGATGTTGATGTTGTCATTTTGTGTTTTGGTCTGACGCACCTCCCTCCACCTATCTACCAATCACGAAGTCAGTAGTGTTTCGGGATCCGGGTTGCCAGCTTTGCTCTAACCTACCCTAACTCTAGTCGGATAAAAATGTCTAACGTTACTAAATCAAAAAGACCTCGTTATAATTCAGAAATTCTTTGTGACAAAGTCCGAAATAAAACCAGAATTTGTATTGGAGATGCTTTTGAAAGATGGAGACGGCTGAAAACGGAGAAGAATTTGAACACAGACGCCAACGTTGCTAATTTTCTCCTGGACAGGTAAGATTCATCTATGCTTGGCTAACTTGTACTTGATGTCAATGGACATTTCATATATTCATGACAGTCGAACAAAGTTATGCATGTTCGTGCAAAGTAACGTAACGTTAGCTCACATGGACGTATGCTAACATTAGCAATGCATTATAGGAGCCCGTTTCTCTGTACTTATGCTGAGACGCTGAGGAAAACAACATTAGCACGCCCATTATGGCAATTTGAAACGACAGAAGCCTAACTTTACCTCAGAAAAAATTATTCGTCATTCGTTCTTCACGTATATCGTGGACTAAGTTACACATGCTGCAAGTTGACCTGTATGACCATTGCTAATGTAATTTAGTTACTGTAACAATATTTTCTGATGGGACTGAAAACAACCCTGTGATAGCCATTGGTGATATTGAATTTGTCCCGCGTTATAATTGCTGTGGCAAATGTTTTGGTTATTTTTTAGCCTACTTGTGACAAAAACTTTAGTACTTGTAAATCGAGGTGTTTTTTTATTTATTTATTTTCGTATTGAAAAATAAGGAAGTTTTATTTTGTTGTTTATATGTTTTTTGTTTTGTTTTACTATTATCCTTTTTTTTCCTCAGGTTTTTTTTTTAATTGTAATTGTATGTTCAAAATAAAGAAATCAAATCAAATAAAATATCAAATCAAAAACGCTTATCTCTTCAGCTATTATGGCCCCAGCACTTACTGTGAAAGAAAACTTACTGTGTACGTCTCGTCGTCACTTGCCATTGGAAGCTCATTGTAGCAGCCTACGTTTCTGCTGAATCCTGCAGCTTATCTGGCAACCTCGGGTCAGGGGGTAGGGGGAGGGGATACACCGCTCTACAGTATTTTTAAAGTGATTGCAGTACCAGTTTTGGCCACAATCCTACATACGGTTCCTTTAAATAAACGTTACACATTGTGCAAGAACAACCGACATTATTTCAATTGAAACACGTAAGGTTTGCAGAGCAACACCTCCATTAATTAACAGCGTTCTCAAAAATTAAACACACGAGCAGTGCGAAGCTCCGCCATTATAGGACAACGAGCAGCAACATTAGGCTATTGTGAGGTAAAAACAACAACAAACTTTAGTATACTTACTGGTAGTTGCACGCACACAATACTAGGAGCTTGTAAATAAGTACAGCAACACTAGCTTAGATTATCTATATAAATATAAACTACACAGTCTTTCAACGCCAGCGCTCTCTTCCAAACTTTTCCGAAACTGAAACTGAAACTGTCTGCTCCCGCGAGCCGCATAGCGCAGTGACGCTCCTGATTGGCTGATTCTCAAGCAGCCAGTTTTATCTGCCTGAAAAAGGTCGTCCTTCGTCACAACAATAAAATTCATGAGTTAAAAGAAACGTTTTTGTCTCTTCCATTCCTGTAAAAACAGACGTAACTATACTTGCTCTTGTTGGAAAGTTTCAAAGTTAGAATTCACGTTTTAAATTAATAGCCTACTTGTTTGAAGGTAGAAGAGTAGTAAAATTCGAGAGCTTGAACAAAATATTCATATTTGTAAGCTGAAATGTACCCTCATAAAAATGAAATGAAACGATCTGGTCATCTACAGCTTTAAGATGGTATGAGCTTCTGGAGTCGGGATTTAATCCCAGTTATAGGAATTTCGATCTCTGTTCTGGTGACTGAGAAGAAGGCCTTAGGCTTCCATGATTTGGTTGGATGTTGCTTAAGGTACAGTGCTGGAAGTTGAGAGGGATAAAGCTGGGATCGTTCCTCATCTCTGACCCCATGCCTAAGTCGGATATAAGCTACAGCAATCAGCTTCACTAAACGACTGAAAGTGCTCTTTAACACGGACATTTAAAAGGACAGAAGGATGGATTTTCTGCTTCAAGTGATAGGACTAGCTGAGTGAACTTATATTTATATTGTCTTGATGTCTGTGTCGTTTCTATAAATATTCAGATAGGCCTATAAGTGACCAAAAAAGCCATTTTAAAGTAGTTAAAACATCCGACTGGTAAAATTTTGTGTGCTTTCTTCTATTTTAAAACCTGTATGTTTAGCAGTAACTACAAAGCTATTTGAGGAAAAAAATATTACTTATTTTCAATTTAAAAAAAAAGAAAGAAAAAAAAGGACTGACCCAGGAGCTTCTGAATGATAACAGCACTAAACACTAGACAAGAGAGTCCATTACCACACTCTGAGCTACAAGGAAACGCTGAACATTTGGACACCATGTTTCACAGTCTCTACTAGACACTTCCTCAATGTGGAACTGACTCTCTTTTGCAGCCTCTCTCTAGTGGCCAGTCGATGAACTGCAGTTTAAGTTACTTCTGTATCGGCTTCACAAGAGAGACCGGAAGGTTGCCGCCTTAAAGGTACATATCTTTTTTTCGGAGAGTGATTTCTATCAGGATGACTCTGAACCAGACAATGTGGAAACAGACGATTCAGAACAGGACTATGTCTTGGTCAATATTACAGAAAACAGGAGTATGTTTGGCAGTAACTGCTATTTAAAAAAAAAAAAAAAAAAAAAAAGATTATTACTGATTTTCAATTTTTAAAAAAAGAAAGAAAAATAAAAAAATAGGGGGGACCTAGGATGATAACATCACTAAACACTAGACAAGAGAGTCCATTACAACACTCTGAGCTACAAGGAAACGCTGAACATTTCGATACCATGTTTCACTTCCTCAAATCTGCTTCACAGCTTTATCAGCGCTTCTGAGAACAGTACTTGTTATCAGGATTATGCTTACATCTGGCACCGCTCTAGCTGACCACTATATATACCCCTTATACCTTAAACTAGATTCCTTGTTATCCAATATATGAAGCCCGTTTTTCACCGGCTCATATTAGGATTATGCTTCTCTGTGATTCATACATATATGCTTGGTCGCGGTAAGCGAAGTCAGCAGGCACGGCGTTTTGCAAGGGGTTCCCATACCGTATGCTTACGCAATACGAGAGACCTCTCGTTCTACTCGGTTACTAAACGTAACCTCAGTTCCCTGAGAAGAGGGAACGAGTATTGCGTAGCTGCCGTGCTACTGTGCTTGGATTGTTTAAACCTGAAGTACGAAGCGAGTCTCGCCAATATATAGCCTCTGACCACGTCCATATTGGTGGGCTATTACGATCCAGGGCGCCAAGCACCCCGACTGGTTCTACATTAGTGCTATTATTATCCATTATAGTAGGCTATTATTGCAATCCATTATTATAAGTTTACACATAGCACTGTAAAATGATAGATATACAAAATTGCACTAGGATATAGTGCAATAGATGTAGTTGAGTTTTAGTTGTTTTTATGTAATGTCATGTAATTTTCCATTGAAATCATGCCACAATTATGTGGTTTTGTTTTATTAACAGTGTGTACTTTTTACTTCATATATCCCGAAAGAATGGAAGTGAAATGTGACAACATGCCCCATAGGTTATACATCATAACCATATGAGATATGACGGATTAAAATGCTATCTGATCTAACAAAACTTCAAAATACAATTAACTTTTTCATATAAAATAATTATATTTTTTAATAATTAAAAATAAAATAATTTTTGAGTTTGACAATGAACACAGCAGAAAACATAAACATAAATACTTTATGAATATTGACTCTCAGTCTTTATTCACCTTGTTCTCATGGTTTATCGATAGAATAGAATAGAATAGAATAGAATAGAATAGAATAGAATAGAATAGTTATATCATTTTAACGCGGTGTGACAACATACCTGAGCAACTGGGATTTAAACCCTGCGAGTTAAAAATAGAAAAAAATTCCCACCAAAAATAGAGATGAAAAATTAACATTTAAAATTTTTACTTTTGCTATGGTTAGGCTAATAATAATAATAGGCTAATTTTTTTTTATTTTTATTTTTTTTTTGAGTTTGACAAAAACTACGATAAAACCTGTTGGAAAGCATCTTTTGCAGCGATTTTTGTGTGAGCATATCAGTGAACACCCCTGACCCACTCGGTGAGTTTCACGTCTTTGTAAACGAAAGTTTAATGCGTTTTTTGGAAGGATTGTTCCAGTGCCCATAGGCTGCCATTCTGTGGGGGAGAAACGAAAGAAACCTAAAATTCTCGGGACATGCAGCATGTGTCCAAATAATCTTAACCGTTCTATTTCATCAGAAACGATCTGTAAACAGGGCTTTAAGTGTAAAATACCGAACTTGTCCTTTAATAATCTGTAATGATCACTTGTGGGAGTGATCATTAACTCCACCCTCTTACTACACTAACCAGGAAAACACTCGTTATTCCTCTTTTCTGTCAAACTGACTCTTTTGTGTCCAAACAAAAGAAATAAAGAATCAGCGATCAGTGGAGAATGAAGAAACAAGCTTTCAAGAAGGATTTATGATACGTTTGTTTCTGAACAGAGCAGACCTTAGATCTAATGAACAATCCAGACAGTATGCAGATGAGCGAGAGAGACTCTACTGTCCGCAGAATCAGAACCCAGCAGAACCAGAACCAGACCCAGGAGAGCCAGGAGCCGGACGGTGGCGATGAGGAGGCCGCGCTGAACGGCCCCCGGAGCCGCGAACACAAGCCGGCAGTGAAGAGAGAGTTTCTGCGCGAGAGTTGCGCTGTGGTTCTGCTGCTCGGGTTCCTGAGTCTGATGTGGGGTCTGGTTCTGATCTCAGTCCAGCAGCTCATCATCAGCAGCAGAAGCACAGGACACTTCAACGCCACCCGGGCCAGGTACACTTTACCAGTACAGCCTATCAGGTGCCTTACTATAGTAGGCTATTGCATGATTATAGCTACTTTCATTTTTGTGTTAAGCATGACTTTATTTTATTTTCTTAAAAAGGTAGCCTATCAATGCCTTGTATTTCTTAAAACAAGAAAACAAAATGTATCTTCCAAGCCATGGTAAAATAATATAAGTGATTAATTGTAACTTAATAACATGAGGTTTAAAACATCAGTAGGCCTAATATGCACCGAATCCAGGATTCGGATTCGGCCGAATATTGGGCTTTTTTGACGGGGTTCGGTTTCTATCGAACCTTAGAATTTTCTTTCCACCGAACCGAACCCTAGGCTTCACTACGCGCGCTACGCTGGTCGACGTCACGCTGCCGTTGATTACGTATGTGGAACGTTCGAATGCAGTGAAAGTGAAAGTGAAAGTGGAACTCGATCGTTAGCAGAAAAAAGTGTTGTTTGGCAGTGCTTTCAGTCAAAAGAAGGTGATTCAAGTCGAGCTACATGTTCAATTTGCAATGCCGATTTGTCTCGTGGTGGCAAGGAATGACCCTAAACAATACACAACATCGCCGCTGTTAAAACATTTGCGTATGAAACCGAAATACGAGTTGTGCATGAAGGAATCTACAGACAAAGGGTTCACAGCTAAAAACCTGTGTTAACCAGACGACCATTATTCTTTTTTTTTTTTTCTTTTTTTTTTACAGTTAAAATAAAATAAAATGAAAAATAGGCTACACTGCTGTGGACGTTGTTTACTTCATTAATGTGTTTGCTGTGTTAATGGACTGAGGATTCGGTATTCGGATTCGGGAGAATCTTAACCAGTGGATTCGGTATTCGGCCGAACCCCAACAAATCTGGATTCAATGCATCCCTAGATTAGAAAGGGGGAGATATTAACACATGCTGTAATGTTAAACTATTAACAGTTTATGAACATTAAAATAAGAGGACATTTGCAGTATTTGTTGTATCGTAGATTCCAAGGGAAAACTCATAAACAACGGGAACTTCAGAATGGTCTCTCTTTATTAGGACTCATCTCTGTAGCCAGATACACACAAGCACACCCCACATGGCATGTTCTTCTCTGCTTTTAACAGTGCTACAGCCCACAAACACGGTGCGTCACCGCCCCCTATTGGACAACCCCAAAACCACCCTTAACATACAACAGTATTATTTGTATTTGTCATACTGCAGATATCTCTAATGATGCTTAAAGTTGGCATTAATTGAAAATTCATGTTTCTAAATGAATGTTTTTCATCTTATTGTAAATGTTTCATACATCCATAAATAATAGAATAGAATAGAAGAGAGTAGAATAGAATAGAATAGAATAGAATAGAATAGAGCAGAATAAAGTAGGATAGAACAGACTAGAATAGAATTGAGCAGAATAAAGTATGATATGAGAGTAGAATAGAGTAGAAACGAATAGTCTTTATTGTCATTATACACAGGTGCAATACAACTTGGCTTCACTGCAGTAACTCAATAGGAACAAAACTATAATAATAACAGTAAAATAAAAACAGAGCAGCATCTAGAGTTGTGCTCACGTGTGTAAAGTTATGTGTTATGATGTGCATCAGGATGCATTTGGATCAGATCACCAGCGTCGGGCCGCGGACCATGGGAAGCCCAGAGATCGAGATCACGGTGAACTACCTTCAGGATCAGATCCAGCAGATCCGGTCTGAGAGTGAAGCTGGCTCTCACTCCATCACAGTGGACGTCCAGCGGCCCAGCGGCACCATCGAATACTACAGCTTCATCAGCCGCTACGACCGCCTGACCAACATCGCCGTCAAGCTCGAGCCCAAGAGCGGCGCAAAGCACTTCATGCTCGCTAACTGCCACTTCGACACGGTGGCCGACAGCCCGGGTGTGTTTCTACAATGCTTCACACATCAACGCACATCTTTGAGTTTATGTGCTTTAATGAAGTTATGCTTCTTCCTTAATTCCTCCTTCAGAGTTTGTGAGAATTAATGGAGATCTCAGTTACGTCTCATTTAAGTTTAAACTTTGATAGAATATCTACTTTATGTCTTAAGTATCAATATGTTGCTACTAGTTTCTTGCAGTGAGAATTATGAAGCTTCATTAAGTGAAATAGTTAATAAAATGTTATTGCTCAGAAGTTGCTCACTTGAGACTTGAAATGAAACATAAGTGAGAGTCACATTAAGTATTTATATTTGTTTCTCCTTAAGTGGGAGAAAAATGTCTCAAATGAGTCTCTCGTCATGATCCGGCGAGAGTCTGGAGCTGTAAAATTAATTTGGAGATTGGAAATGATTTTATATTGAGATCCCTAACTTTTTATTGCAAATCTGAGCAGTTTAAGACACTGTGGAAATTTCTTTGTCTTTTTCTCAGAAGATTGAGGAGAAACATGAGACATGGGAGACTTCAGTTTAATCTCATCGCTGCATGGGAGAAATAACTGAGATGTTAAAGATCTCATTTGTGATTGGGAATCTAAAGGACAGGCTGTTGTTTGACTCATGAGAAATTATGTTGAGGAATTGTGACATGATTTCATGAACAGATAATGCTCTGTATTTATTAATGCGTGACCTTTATCTCACATTTTGTTTGTTTAGTTTGCAGTGACAGTGATCAGATCGAGCAGTTTCATTGTGTTTGGAGTCAGTGATCTTTGAGTCAGATCTCATGACTTTCTTATTTTTCACTGTTTTGTGTCTGATGTTGGGTGTATATGGACAGGCATGTTACATTGTTTGCATTATTTATGCATATGTAACACGTCAGGTCCTACTCCCCCCGCTCTGTGTGTGAATCAAACTCGGGTCTCCGGCGTGGGAGGCTAAAGACCGCAGTCACTCGAGCCCCTCTCTTGAGATCAGGGGAGTGAGGTTTACACACAGCTCTTACTAGCTGGCCTCTGTTACACATACAGTGCGTTATTTCCTATCACACTCTGACATGATCATCTGTGTTGTGAAATTCTGATCCTTAGAAAACCAGGAAGTGAAAGTGAAAAGCAGGAACATCAAGTGTGTGTGAGTCTCAGTGATCAGATTTGCTGATGTCTGCATGCAAAAGATGCATATGCATGAGTGCTTAATAGAGGTTATGCACTGACGTCACTTTCCCGCCGGATCACTCCCCCTTCAGCCGGACTGAGTGGCAGAAGAGCTGCTGCCTGACTGGATTTAATAGGGGAAACTGTGAAAACGCAAGTAAAATGAACGATAACCAGTTTAAACTAAAGCTTGGACTCGATATAGTGTTCCTTACAACTTACTAAAGTTACTGAACTTTCTAAAATATTGACATGCAGCCAGGAATCATGTTTCCTGACATTTATATGTGCCTGATTTCGATGCCGGAGAAATACATTAAGCAAATCTGCCTGTGAACGCTTTATATACATAAAATGTTATGATTTTAATTTATGATTATAATTATCTAGGCCAGCACTCTTAAAGTTGATAAGTATACTCGAGTGAAGCCTGCTCCTATCCACATTTACTTATCACTTTATATACATACAATATTGGTAGGTCTAAATCCGGGTGATCACTTATATCAATGTTATATATATTGTTACGGCCCTGTCTTCCACAGGTACGACCTCAGAATGTGATTGGCTGTAGACATCACTGTTAGTTGATTAATTTATGGGTGGAGAGTTTGGGCATTGGTACTTCTGGTGGAACGTAGTTCTCTGGAGAAGTTGTTTGCTCTAATTTGTTCTCTTTTAGTTTGTTTATTATTTATCAACATAATACTAATAATTATTCATTACATTTATATAGCGCTTTTCTGAGACCTCAAAGCGCTTTACATAGAGGGGGGAATCTCCTCAACCACCACCAATGTGCAGCATCCACTTGGATGATGCGACGGCAGCCATATTGCGCCAGAACGCCCACCACACACCAGCTTACTGGTCAACATCTATCCGAATTATTATATTCTCTTTATACAGTCAATCGCAAAGCTCTTTCCAATTTAGATGTGTTTTGTGTGTTTTTCGCGGCATTCACGCTGAAAACAAATGTTGTTCACTGTTTCTGCCACTCAGTCTTTCTGCCACTCAGTGGGCGTGACCGCAGTGACTCCGGCCAATGGTGACGTCACACGCATATCCTTTATAGGTGTTGTGGTTTTAGTCAGAATGTGATTTTGTTTGAGTTTCACAACAGTGTTGTTGTTCTTTCATATTTGGATTTATGTTAAATCCCAGTCAGTTATGATTTGAATGCATTTGATTGACATGATTAAATTGTATTTTTGTATCTGCATTATCAGCATCTTGCTTATAATTAATGGTTTTATGGATTTGTATCCATAGCATGTTTTATTTTTTTCTTTGAATCATGTTTCTAGATTTGTTTGCATGCTTTACTCTAGTGTATCAGTAATAATTGCAGGTACTGTTTGATCAATAACATGTGTGTGTGTGTGTGTGTGTGTGTGTGTGTGTGTGTGTGTGTGTGTGTGTTTCAGGAGCCAGTGATGACGCCGTCAGCTGTTCAGTGATGTTGGAGGTTTTACGTTCTCTGGCCAATCTCTCCACACCACTCAAACACGGCGTCATCTTCCTGTTCAATGGGGCAGAGGAGAGCGGGCTGCTGGTGAGAGGTCACGGCACGGCTGACCTTTGACATTTACATTTAATTATTTAGCAGACTGGCAACCAGTGCAGGTTTATGAGAGGAGTGACGTGTGCTCTCTTCAGCTCGTTAAAGACCACTCTAGCTGCAGCATCTGGATCAGTCGCAGAGGTTTGACAGAGCAAGCTGGAAGACCAGCCAGGAGAGCATTACAATAGTCCAATCTGCATAGAACTAGCGCTTGGACAAGGAGTTGTGTAGCTCCGAAAGGAAGGGCCTGATCCTCCTAATGTTGTATAAGGCAAATCTACATGACCGGGCAGTTCTAGAAATGTGGTCTGTGAAGTTCAATTGATCATCAATTACAACTCCAAGGTTCCTGGCTGACCTTAATGGAGTTATGGATGACGAGTCTAGCTGAATGGAGAAGTTGTGATGAAGTGTTGGGTTGGATGGGACCACACGCAATCTGACTTCTGACCTGTAATGCTGCCCGAATCATAATCATACACTGTTCGTTCGTTGGCTAGAGGAGAACTGGCCCTCCGACTGAGCCTGGGTTCTCCCAAGGTTTTTTTTCTCCATTCTGTCACTGATGGAGTTTTGGTTCCTTGCCGCTGTTGCTTTGGCTTGCTTAGTTGGAGACATTTAATATTCAACAATATTATTGATCTGCCTTACTTAAGGTGGACGATGATGCAATTTTCTTCTAGAAACAACTTTGTTGTATTATTTTCATGTTGTCACTGTGAATCTGCTTTGATACAATCTTTATTGTAAAAAGCACTATATAAATAAAGGTGACTTTACATGACTTGATGGAGGAGGGTTGAGAAGAGAGGAGAATGTTTTGTGAGAGTCAGAAGAATTGTTCATTTTGTTGTGATAGTAAGTAATTTTAGCAGTAGAGACATCAGCAGAGAAGGAAGAGAGAAGGGATTGATAAAGACCAAGGTCAGTAGGATCTTTTGATTTGCACCACTTCCTCTCTGCAGCCCTGAGTTTAGAGTGAAGTTCGCGGAGAACATCAGATAGCCAGCAGACAGAGAGGGTGACGCGGCCTGGATGACAGGGGGCAGAAGTTGTCCAAGCACGATGACCTCAGCGAGCATGTGATTATCTTAGTGAAATGTGTTCAGGCGGTTTGATGTGAATCGCTCACATCACTTTCATCATTCATGGTCTCACTGTGTGTTTGCCACACACACACACACACACACACACACACACACTCATGCATGTTAAGGTGTATTTTTATCTCTGTTAACATCTGTCTCTCTCTCAGGGGAGTCACGGCTTCATTACCCAGCATCCCTGGGCTCAGCAGGTGCGAGCGTTTGTGAACCTGGAGGCAGCAGGAGTGGGAGGGAAAGAGTTGGTGTTTCAGACAGGTAAACACTCCACACACACCTGTGTGTATCAGAGCTGAACGCCTGCAGCAGGATAATCTGCACTGTTTTGGTGCAGTTTCGGTTTCCAATCCGATCAAGTGTTTACATGTTCTCTTGATCGCATTACAAAAGGAATAAACCACCCCTTTCAATCCTATCGAAATTTCATTCGGATCGAGCTCAATCAGATCGATTAAGGTGTTTACATGAAGGTTTTTTAGTCCGATTGAGCCATCAATCTGATTATAAGTGTCCATGTAAACGCAGCTGTTTTTCTCTGTGCAACACAAATGTTCTGTTCACATTCACTTCTATGATATGGAAAAAAGCAGCGTGATCATTCTGTCAAACATCTGAACATGAGTGTGAGTAAATGATGAAGAATGAGCCTGTGTGTGTGTCAGGTCCAGAGAACCCGTGGCTGGTCCAGGCGTATGTGCAAGCCGCTGTTCACCCGTTCGCCTCAGTCATCGGTCAGGAGCTTTTCCAGAGCGGATTCATTCCCTCAGACACAGACTTCCGCATCTTCAGGGACTTCGGGAATATTCCTGGTATGGAATGCACACTGTAAAACATCTGTGGAAGTTATGGTCAAAAAACAAAACAAAACAAAAAACAGCAGCTCTGATTGGCAGAACTTTGACATACAACAATACAGTATTAACAAGTTAGAGATTAAACTTAAATTTACAGTAATAACACGTATTTCATTAAGTGATGTATTGTTAATATAAAAAGAAAAGTTATAATAAAATCAGGAGTTTTTATCGAGACTGTGAGATTCTCATCATGTTAAAGACTTCTTCTTCTTCTTCTTCTACAGGGATTGATCTTGCGTTCATAGAGAACGGTTACCTCTATCACACTAAATATGACACTCCGGAGCGAATCCACATCGACTCCATCCAGAGAGCAGGTGAGACTCATGATTTCTGATCCACAGGCTCATATGAGGACCTGAGGAATAAAACATCTGCTTCTGAGAGAGTAAGAGTGAAGATCTGAGCTGATGTTCTGCTCAAGGCACTCCAGATGAGGAGGGAGAGAAGATCCCATACACACACACACACACACACACACACACACACACACACACACACACTCACACTCGCACACACACACACACACAAACACACACACTCTCACACACAGACACAAACACACACAATCTCACACACAGACACACACACACACACTTTTTTTTTTCAATAAAAATAAAATAAGTGCAATAGTTTTTACTTTTTTTTATTATTCTACAAGTATCTGTATCTTATATCTGGGTCTGGATCCGGATCTGGTTTCCCCTTACAATCCATAAAGATGAGTGAATTGCAGACATTAATTTATGTTTTATTACAGTTTTTCTCAATTGTTTACACACATTTTCTGAAAGCATGCCTCATATTCTCAGAACTCTACACACAAATCAAAAAAAACACACACACAATGGGCAAAACCCCTCAATTCTGCTGCAAAATGAAACTTTACATTAAAAAAAATGTTATTTCTGCTCAAAATGGTATTTTGTTTTCAAATGACACACACAAACCATCATATGAATAGACATTTATAAGAACCAGTTGAACACTGATGTGCTCAGTGTAAAACACTATGATGAATGGAAAACACTTCTTCTCCATTCATCATAATGTCTTAGGCCTTTTTTTTGTTCAGTGTTACACTTACTACAGACAGTACATACATAAGTGTGTTATAAAATATTTGAGAATATTGTTTTTATACTCAGAACACACAAATACACGGTAACAAATATATTTATTTTTCCCACAAAAACAATGTACACAGTGTACATCCCAACCAACACAAAGTTGGACATACAGTGGTCTACATACAGAAGAACTGACTGTATACAGTTACAGTAAAAAAAAAATGGTTTAATGTTGGCATCCATTGCCCCATTGAAGAGCTGACCTGTTGCCCTTTTATGCTAAAGCTCTGATTGCTAATTGTAAAACTGTGTGAGGGGTGTTTGCCCATGTGAAGAGTCAGTGTGCATATTTGAATGGCAGTGTGTTCCTTGTGAAAACAAGAGATTTTCTGCATGAAAATTGTGCCAAAAGCAGAGAATTGTGTGTAGTGTTTTGAAAAAGGTGTGTTTTAGATCTGCAGTTTAAGTGTAAAGCAGGAATTGTGCTTGTAGTTTAGCAGAATTGGTTCAGGGGGTTGGTGAATGAGTTACATGTTGTGGTCATTGTGTCTCAAGTACCAGGATTTGTGTGTACACAATTGAGAAAAACTGTAATAAAGTTCGGGAGGAGCACGTTCAGATAATTAACTTCCTTTTCGGACAACACGCCAAATACACATAACCTTCACTCTATTTAATGATATGATAGTGTGAACTGGTGTGAATGTGTGTTTTGCTTTACCTATCAGTTGTTTTGAGAATGATGGACTTCCTGTTTCTCTCGGTCACTAGGCGACAACATTCTGTCTGTGCTCAAGCACCTGGTGATGTCGGATGAGCTGTCGGATTCCTCGGAGCATCGCCATGGTAACATGGTGTTCTTCGACCTGCTGGGATTGACGATGGTGGCGTATTCCGCTCGCGCCGGCACCATCATCAACTGTGTGTTTGCCGTCGCCACGGTGATCTACCTGGGCTGGAAGTGCGTGTTGAGCAGCGCTGTGGGTACGTGATGGTCACATGACCAGACATCGGTTGTGTTTATTTTATGATATCGCTGAATGGTTTTATTCAGAAATGACATTAATGGGCATTTTTTAAAAGAAGAACTACCTGTATTTTTTATCGAACATCAGAAGGCTTATATAATTGCTATATTTCTAAAATGCTGATAATATGCATTATACTTAAATATTATAGAATATTTTATTATATTTTGGAAAATATTGTTGTCTATATTTATTGAAGTTTCTGTGTTTTTATGAGTATTTTAATTTCTGCTATGAGTTTTTTTATTTTTTAATAAATGATGTTATCGCTGATAACTGATAAGCTGTGTGATATCATGAATCTGTTCAGTTGTGTGTCGAGCATCATCTAAAGGGGAGTATAAGACATGAATGAGTGAAGCTTCATACTGATGTATTGGATGTTAGCCTCTATAAAGCACTGATGTAACGTGTGTGTGTGTTTTGCTGCAGGCTGTCGGTGCACGCGTGATCTGGCGCGTGTGTGTATTGCTGCAGGCTGTCGGTACACCCGTGATCTGGTGTGTGCGGTGTGTGTGGTGCTCCTGAGCTGGGTCATGGCTCTGCTGACGGTTCTGCTCGTGGCTCTGCTCGTCACACTCATGGGTCGCTCCATGTTCTGGTACACACACTTCTACGCTGCCGTCTCTCTGTACGGATCCGCCGCCGCTGGCATGATCCTGCTGATACACACGCTGGCCAAGAGCCTGTACTACAGGGTGAGTTAGGGGACAAAACATATACCAATACAGTTCAAATCCCCAATGTGTTCTTGAACAGCCAGGTATCCCAGAATGCATCTCCCGTGTCATTTAAAAATACGGTCCCACTTTATATTAAGTGGCTTTAAGTACTATGTAATTACATCAAAAAATAAGTACAATGTACTTATTGTATTCATGTTGTATTGTAAAACACTTTTGCTGCTATTGAGGTGTGATACGGGTAAGGTTAGGGACAGGTGTGGTTTAAGGGGGAGTTAAGGTGTAAGGGAAGGGTCAACTGTGTAATTACAAATGTAATTACATAAATGAATTACAGCTGTAATTACATGCAGGATTTTTTAAAATGTAAGTACAATGTAAAAGCATGTAGTTACACAATGAGTACATTTTATCAAATTATTCATTTCAATGTAAGTACATAGTACTTAAAGCCACTTAATATAAAATGGGACCAAAAATACGACTGTTGTTGTATTCACGAAATGTAGTTTTCGGGCGAGAATGTAGTTGTTTAAAGCTCAGTGCTTTATTTATAAAGATGGCGCCTATTTGAAAGTTTGATCTGACGTTTTCAGAGTTGTGAGATCCAGGCAATCAATATCGTTATAGGGCAAAGTGAATTTTCATGACTTTATATATTTAGGCTATTTAACTGTACCGTTGTAGCCTACTAGAGCGTTGACTTTGTACGTTCGACTGATTGGTTGCTTTATTTCTTATTGTATAGCTTACACTGCGACACTATACAATGCTCACTTAGGGGGAATTAGGGGACTTTTGTTGGTCACTAAAGACTTTTATTATGATGGGCAAGCCCATAAGAGGGAAAGGGCGGCCATTTTGATTGTGGTGTGGTGGCACGCTTTTGGCTTCCTAACTCCAGAGCTTTTGGTCCAAAAAGAGGATCTCTGAGAAAAAGAGTCATGGAGTATTAGACTTTTGAGCTGCTTTACAAGTAGACGCACTAGCCTGGAATATTTTTCCCGGACTATCCTCTTTCAGCTGGAGGACAACCTGTGTTTCTGTGGGGCCTGGAACCAGCAGATAATACTTTTTCTCTTTTTGTGGACATTTGATAGTCAATCGTCGTCGACACCCAAGCCTCCTATCAACCTAGAGTTTCCTACCTTTGGTCAAAACCGTGAAAACTGTGATGTTTTGGAGTACATTGAAAAGTGTGAAAACTTCCTGTTGCTCTGACCACTCATGGATGTGGAGCCGCTAGCCACAATCAATGCAGTGCTAGCAGGTCCAGGAGAAAAACTCCTGGAAAGTTAAAGATAAGCAACTGGGATGAGTTCAAACACGCCTTCATGTCTGCCTTCCTTTCTACTTATTACCTGACTGAGTTAGAAGAACTTTTTAATTGCTATCTGAGGTCACAGTATGTTTAGTAAGAGAAGCAAATCAGCTGATCTCTCTCTCTCTCTCTCTCTCTCTCTCTCTCTCTATCTCTCTCAGTGTGTTCGGAGCGCGAGTCGCGTGGATCTGGCCGAGCTCTTCTTCGACGTCAGTCTGCTGTTGTGGTGTTGTTTGCTGCTCTTCCTCACTGTGCATGGCTTGTGTTCGGCGTACGTGCCTATGATGATGGTGGTGTTTCCGCTCGTCAGTAAAGTGCTTCTCAGAATGCTCATCAGAACCAAAGGTCAGAGGTCACGCCACACACACACCTGATTCACATTCACTCGCCCCGTCTCCACTAGTGGACTGTTATCAGTACAGTAAAACATTGTGTGTCTACATCAAGGATAGGCAACTTCGGTCCTGGAGGGCCACTGTCCTGCAGAGTTCAGCTCCAACCCTAATTAAACACACCTGAACAAGGCAATCAATGTTTTCAGGATTACTAGATAGATACAGGCAGGTGGGTTTTATCAGGGCTGAAGCTAAACTCTGCAGGACAGTGGCCCTGCAGGACTGAAGTTGCCTATCCCTGGTCTACATTATTCCTCTGAGATTTAGCTTATTTTGGTGTATTTGAAGCATATTTCTTTTTACAGCTGTCGTGGTTGTTTAAGATATTAATTGTATATTATGATTTTTTTGTTGTTGCTTTTTTAAGTGCTATAAAAATATATTTTTAAATAAGTGAAAATGTTTTTGTTCGGTATACAGATTAATACTGTGTAGACAAAATGATATGCTCTCACTGTAACAATGCTGACATGGAAGCAGATGAAAATCATGATGCACAGGACCCAAATACAGTTTATTATAATGGTGATTATCCAACAAATGTGAAACATAAACCATGAGTTAAGCATGAAACACAAAATAAACATGACCTAGATCCTTGACTAGAAACCATAACCCTGGAACATGGACCAGCATTCAAACTTCAATACACAACAAAGTAGGCTTGTTCGACTTGTTCTTGTTGTCATTAGTCTTTGTGTATTCAAGCCCTCATATTTGCCATGTTACTAGGCTTGTTTGACTTGAACCGCATATTTGATCTCGCATATTTCTTGAATGACAACAAAAAACACCTGTGAACAATCAAACAATGAACCAATCAGAAAGTGACACATAAACATGGGAAACATGATAAGGAACCAGGAAACATGACTCTGAGAATAACAAAATAAAATACATGAAACTGAAAGTGACAATCACCATGATACAAAGTTAAATTCCAGTCATTTGCTTTGGCTTCAGTACAATGTCAACACAAAAGGCAATTACTTGATTCTGGATTGTTTTTTGTGTAATATATAATGTTGTATGCAAATATAAAACAGACTTAAAATAATTTTAGCATTTTTTTTTATATATTTGTATTAAAAATGCACAAAATTAGTTTTTAAATTGTTTAGTAGAACTGGTCAAAATTACTTTAGAATATGTGTTTTAAAACTGGACTTTTATTCTGCCATCCTTTTGTGGTGTTTCAGGTCTGCAGTAGTTTAGCTCAGAATGGGGTCAAAGGGCAGAAATCAGGGCACTGATGTTTAAATGAGGTCATTCATGATCTAGTAACGTGTGTGTGTATGTGTGTGTGTGTGTGTGTGTGTGTGTGTGTGTGTGTGTGTGTGTGTGCAGGAGCATCTCTGTTGTACACCGTCCTGTACCTGGTGGGTCTTGCCTTACCATACGTGCACATCATGTTCATCATCTGGGCGGTTTGCGAGATGTTTACACCCATCCAGGGCCGCAGTGGAACCAGGGGAATCCGACCCGACTTCTTCATGGGGTCAATTGTTACCCTGGCAACCGTGATTCTGTCTTCCTATTTTGTGAGTCATACAGACTAACTGTAACACAGTAAATGTAAACATTCAAAATTCAAACCTTTAAATTCAAACATTCAAAGTATGACAACCAGAGATTAAATCATCTTAGGTTTCGTGTACTTTTGCGTCCATTCTTTTTTCCTTTTTTAAACCAGAAATGAAATATGGAAGATGCAGTTTCTTGTTTTTTATTTTATTTTAACACTGATTAATAGAATCAGCAGATACAAGCGTATTTTCCTTATACGAGATTATTTTTTTATGAAAAATAATATTAAATGATATACATCTTGTTTTTTAATATGCTTCCTGTTTAGCGCTCCATGTTATTGAGCTTGTGGTCTCGATCAAATCCCTTTGCTTTTCACTCTGTTTTATATAGATAGATAGATAGATAGATAGATAGATAGATAGATAGATAGATAGATAGATAAAGGCCAAAATGACTTAAATTACTGTGACTCTTTTGTCTGGCTGTTAGGTGTTTTATATTGTTTTTTGTGGAGAAATTGTAAAGGTTGATTATAGGCTACGCTAGATGTAGCCAAGTGTTCAAATTGCAAATAGATGACAAAATCAAAAAATTATATCCCAATATATTATTGAAATGTCTCTCAGTTCTCATTGAAAGCAATATGTTACGGACGCATTACTAAATTCTAAAGCGCTTTACGTGTGTTAATGTACTAAAACAACAACCGGGGGGAACTATTTTCTCGCACATGTCCTTGTCATCAACAGCATCTACAGTAAGATAACAGCACTGTAAACAAAGTGGAAAGACATAGTTTTCTCCCTATGGAAAGCCGTTATAAAGAAAATGCTTAACGTAGGATAATTGATTGCATTCATATTATGGGCTCGTTTGCTTAAGAAGCTACATATGCTTTATTACGGTAATAAGGTGAATACTGAATTTGGTCCTCCAATATCACTGTCTTAGAACATTAAGCCACATTAAGTGTTTTTGAATGTCCCGCGTTCTTGTTGTCAGTATAGGAACATCATTTCTCTCGGACAAGTATCGGAGAATGGGTTGACTTTTAACGGGAACAAGAGGGGAGCAATCTCGCCTGTCATCATGTTGGGACTGGAATTTACTAAAGAATTTACAGAAGAAAACTTGCAAATTGATATTTTTTCAACATTAATTAATTTTTAATATTGGTTTATAAATATGTGCAACCATGGTAACTGTTCCTTCAAGCAAGGGTGATCAAAAAACAAAAGAAAGGAACTCATATCTCACCAAAAAAAGACTATATTTATTTACACAAATAAATCAATATTACAAAAATAAATGTAATTAAAGAAAATACATCTCTCTCTCTCTCTCTCTCTCTCTCTCTCTCTCTCTCTCTCTCTCTCTCTCTCTCTCTCTCTCTCTCTCTCTCTCTCTCTCTCTCTCTCTCTCTCTCTCTCTCTCTCTCCAGATGCATTTCATCTATCTGTGGCGCAGCACGAAGTGTGTGTTGGCTGTTCTGGGGTCAGTGTTCACGCTGATGTTTGTTCTGGTCTGCTCTGGTCTGTTCTTCCCATATTCTGGTGACCCGTCCAGCCCGCGACCCAAACGAGTCTTTGTTCAGGTACCATTATTAGAGTTCACTCAAACTCAAACCACAACATACTGTCCTGTCGGGAAATAAAATAAGCATTAGCTGGAAGTAAGTTTGTTTTTATATATATTTTAATTTAATTTAGTTTAAAACGTTTATAAAAATGGTATTGCTTTACAATAAGGTATTAGCTAATATTAGTTATACATTAACTAACATGAACTAACAATGTGCAATGTAATATTACAGCATTTATTAATCTTTTTCAATGTTAATAAAAATGTTCATGTTAATTCACAATGCATTAATTAATGTTAAGAGATGCAACTTTTGATCTTAATTATGTATTAGTAAATGTTGAGGTTAACGTTAAGATTAAAAAAATGTTGTAGAAGTATTTATCATTGTTAGTTCATGTTAACTACCATAAAAACTATAAAGACATATTTAAAAAGACAAACAAACAATGAAATGACTAAAACGTTAACTAAAATTTAAATGAAACAGAAAATATAAAAATAAAAACTCAATTTTTCTAATAATTTTCTAACTAATAAATACTGTAATAGCAGGGCCGGAGTGGGGCCACTTTTCAGCCCTGGAGTTTCAGGCCCAAAACCGGCCCACTTTTTCCATGGTGGAATTCCAAATCAGCACTTTTTCAAATTGGATAAATGAAGCAACAGTTCAGCTCTTACTATTGTGTAGTTTGTGTTAATACCATGGTTCAGCAAATAATCTAAAGGTTAAATAATAATTCACTTAGACTTTAGAAGCAATTGCAACTTTATTTCACACAATTCTGACTTTATATCTTGCAGTTCTTACTTTATATCTTGTAATTCGGACTTTATTTCACGCAATTGTGACTTTAATTCACGCAATTCTGACTTTATATCTCACAATTCTGACTTTATAATACGCAATTGCGACTTAATTTCACGCAATTCTGACTTTATATCTCACAATTCTGAGAAATAAAGTTAGAATTGCGAGATGTAAACTCGCAATTGTGAGATAAAAAGTCGCAATTATCTTTTAAAATGTTTTATTCTGTGGCGGAAACAAGCTTCCATACCTCCTGGCCTCTTCCTCCCATCCATCCTCCCTGACGCGTACCGTTACTGTAGGGCCGGCCCAGCTATCAGTAGGCGCCGGCGGTGCCTGAGAAAACGTTTTGGAAAAGACGGGCTATGGACCCAACCAACTCTATAGGAGGGGAGGGGAGAACTCCCTCACATGGTACAACCCATTCAGAGGCTGAGCGCTGCGGTGTCAGAATGCGGAACGTGTGAAAAAAAAAATATATATTTCCTCGACCGGCCCAAAAGGGAAGCGGCCCAAAGGGAATTCTCCTGATTACCCACCCCGGGCCTGTGTAATAGTGTCTCAATCATAAACAAAACACATCACTGGTTCAGAGGAATAATCCAGGATAAATCCTTGTTTAAATAGTGTTTGCAG
Source organism: Squalius cephalus (assembly GCF_949319135.1). Lineage (NCBI taxonomy): Eukaryota > Metazoa > Chordata > Actinopteri > Cypriniformes > Leuciscidae > Squalius > Squalius cephalus. Next base: position 9,116,082 of record NC_137122.1, read on the forward strand.
TAATGAACTGAGTCAAGCAGAGTCAAGAACTACACAGCAAAACCTGTGAGACCACACTCAAGAGTGTTAAAGTGTTCAAATAAACAGTAGCTGTTTCTCATGTGGATGTCTGTAATAATACATCTGCATGGCACCTCAGTGATAAAACTCATGCATTCGGATGGTGATTTATTGCGAGTTTTGTGATCATATGAACCTGCGGACGGGGATCATGTGGTCATTCGCATGATTGCTGTAAATAAAATGTCATATACATGCAATAATAATTGATTTAATAGGAAAATAATGTTCTATTTATTATTTAGTTCTTTTTTTTTTTATCTGAAAAGGATTTCATTTTAAAAATATGGAAACAAGATAATGCAGCGTCTTATTTACATGAGGTAACAAAGCTGCTTGGGTTGTATTTTTAATGTTGTAAATAACCTACATATTTTAAAATTGTATCATATTGCTGTCACAATAACGGCCCATTTCAAATGTTTATGTGCTTTCTTCTTTTTCTCAATCATACTGATCATCATAATGGTGACTTTAAAGTTTGTGATTTTCTCCTTCATTGATTCTGCTTGTTAACAGCAGGTGTTCATCAAGTAAGGGATAATGTATAGAGAGGCGGTTGTTATAGCGAATAACAAGCCCGACAGGCTGAACGAGACCCCGACGCGAAGCGGAGGGGTCTTGACAGCCTGAAGGGCTTGTTATTCGCTATAACGACCGCCTCTCTATACATTATCCCGCTTATTACATGGCTACCTACAAAATAAATAAATAATTTGACACGAATTATTGATTTAAAAAGGAGTTTATTGATTTAAAAACGATTGTATTGCTTCCGCCAAAGAAAATAGTCCGTTCCGCGTCCATAGCAACGCGCTGTTTTTCATGGCAACGGTCTTTTATACTCCGCAGCGGTCTGTTATAAAGAAATAACAGACCGCATTCTACATTGGAATTCAGCCAAGCCATGTAATAATAATGGTCAATCGTCACTCAATTATCTCATTAACTTTAACACTGCTTCAGTGTTCATTTAACACTCATGTTTTAACTTTAACACTTTTGAGTGTGGTATATATACATATAATCCTAGAAGAGTTAATTTTACACTGGAGTTTTTGCTGTGTACAGATATTAATCTTATGGGTTTTTTTTTGTTGTTGTTGTTGTTTTTTTAAAGCACTTTAGATGAATTCTTCAGTAAAATGTGTCTAAGTCCAATGATATGTGTGTGTGTGTGTGTGTGTGTGTGTGTGTGTGTGTGTGTGTGTGTGTGTGTGTGTGTGTGTGTGTGTGTGTGTTCGTGTTCAGCACATCACACGCAGGTTCCACGCGCTGGACGGATCTCTGCAGAGCTCAGACTCGGGATTCTGGATCAACAGTCTGGATTACACCGGCATGCAGCACATCACTCCTCATATCCCGGAGATCAACGACAGCGTCCACACACACTGTCAGCATCACTACTGCCCCTTCCCATGGTTCTCCATCACGTGAGTGTGTGGTGTCGGAGGATTGGGGGATGTAGTTCATGAACCTCGTGACGTCTTTCTCTCGTTGCTTCAGGGAGAACTGGTATCTTCCAGCTCCTGAAGTCTCTCCTGACGCTCCGCTGGACTTCCAGCTCTTATCCAGACAGAAGACTAAATGGGGAACCGTTAACATGACCTTTGAGGTCAAAGGTGAGAGTTCAGCCTCATTTCATCAGGAACCAAATGGGAGTGATGTCTGACAGATTTATAATGTACATAAGATTATTGTTTTTAATGTGTGTATTACATTATCTATTTTTAAAGAGATATTATTACTTGCTTTTGATACTTTATTTAAACCAATTAGTATTTCCTTGTTATTGTAATAATGTATTTTAAGTAATGTAAAAGGCTGTTGTTTGCTTAGGTCCATTTTTCTAACCACCCATAAAAATGAATTACCGATTAGTCGTTGAAATAATTGTCCGATTACTCGATTACCAAAATAATCGTTAGTTACAGATGACTGTTTTTCAAAAGCAGTTTTTAAATTATTAAATCTGCTTTTAGTTTAAATTAATATATTACAAATTTTACCATTTTTTAACTAGTACAACAAATACAAATTACTAATATTTAGATTGATTACTAGTTGCAATTTTATGTTGATAAAGTATTAACATTTTAACAAGTTGTATAATTATGCAAATAATAAATTTAATAACTATATTAAAAAGAATAAATAATCACATGATAATATATAAAAAAACACACATGTATAAATAAATATCAAAAAGAATAATGACTGTTGATGACTATTCTTCAAAAACTGTTTTTTAATAATTAAAGCTGCTGTTTAAAATATATAATACATGTCTGTATATATAGCATATTTCTTTAATTTGTTGCATTTATTTAATTAAAAAAAAAATCCTTATTTTATAAAATACATGCATATATACATTTGTATTAGCTATTTATTAAACTTTTTATCCATCCATCCATACAAATATTTGCCTTGATTTTTAGAGAATACAATGAAATAATGAAATAATCAGCAGCGTTAAATAATCCAGTGAGTGTGTTTGACTGGTTTAGTTCACTCTCTGTGTTTATTAATGATGAATAATCTCTGTGTTTATTAATGATGAATAATGTCCACATGTTCAGCGTCTCCTGTTGTTCTCGCTCAGGTCCGAGTCACATGTCTCTGTACGTAAAGCTCAGCGCCGGCGCGTTTCTGATGTCCTGGGAATTGGGCGACGGGAAGCTGCACTACGACCCCAGCGGAGTATACTTCATAGATTACTCTCACGGCCTCGACGCTCCTGTCTGGAACTTTTGGTTTGAGATTGAGGTGGACTTGAGCTAAAGAACCACAGATTTAACATGAGGAGCGTGGAGGTGTTTATTGTGTGTGTTGATGTGTGTTTCTCGTCTTCAGCCGCCCGAGTCCTCAGACGCGTCTCCTGACGAGGGCTTGATCTCTCTGGCCGTCTCAGCTCATTACTTCTCCGGTTCAGACCAGCGCTCCGAGCAGCTGGACTCGTTCCTGAAGAGATTCCCGGCCTGGGTGTTCCCGTCCTCATGGATCAGCACATACCACGTGTACAGATACTGAGGGCCACACACACCACTCACTGCGGACCCATGAATGACGAGCGCCGAGAATTACTTAGATTTCCACACACCTGCAGTTCTCTGCCACAGGGAAAAGTGCGTACGTCTGATTGAACCCTGACGTGAAGCTGAGAACTTTTCCATGTCAAAGACATCCATTTTTTTTATAAATATGATCGTTGGCGTGGATTTTAGCGTACGCACACTTTAAGGTCAAAGCTGTGCACAAACGTTTTATAAATGAGGCCCTTGGTGTTTTATATGCAACTTTATTTTCAGATTTAGTTCGGATCATTCTGGTAAATGCACATTCAGCTGAATCCAAACCTTGAAACCCAAGGGCTTTTTTATTTATTCGTTTTAAGTGTTGGAGGATTGCTCATGTTTGCATGTTTTTTATTTGTATTATTTTCACAGAAGTAAAAACTGTTCAAACTGGATTTGTACCTGACCTGTATCAGAGGTGGCGTCAGCCGATTTTGCCGGGGCTTCAGCCCCGAATGTTTTGAGTGTAGCCCCGAATGTATTTTGAAAAGTTGACTGACAAATATGAAACCGGACAATAGCTTATGTAAACCCCCCGAAATCATAAGTTGCCTAATTTCATTGTGCTATAGCTTTGCTGCTGTCTCTGACTGGTGATTGTTGAAATCTGTCTCTCTCACAGAGACGCACCACGTGAGCGATTTAAGCCTATCCAAGTTCATCTCCAGGATTTGCGCGCAACAGCAAACATTCTCATAGCAATTAAAAAAATAACGCAGTCAGCACCGCCGCACAGTCTTCTGTCGAAAAACTACCTGTCGTGTCAGCCGTTTGCTCGCGGCGCGCACTCTTCAATCACGCGCAAATGCGGCGAAGCTGCGTCAAAACTCTATGTCGGGGCTTTTGTATTCCTTTGTAGGTTACATAAATGTTATGCATTTTGGCGTAGCCCTACTCATTTTTCATTATTAATATTCTAACATTTTAGCAATATTGCCAAGTCATCAAAACTGACTCGAGTCATAAAAAATATATAAATATTTTGTGACCAAAATGTGAAAAATTGGCCTACATCTAGCCTAAATGATCGTTCATGACATTCTTTTAACTATAAGCAACTCAATTTGTCTAGATCTGTAATATTATTTCCTTTGTATAATGAGCTTAATCAAGGTGAACTATCCCTTTAATTTGCATCATTAAGCCAGTAGGTGGCGACAAGTGACTGTCTTTATGAGTGAACAATTGAACTTTAATTGAACTGATTAGTGCCAAAAACATTGATTAACTCAAGAAAGAAACAAGTTGCTGAAACCAATCTTTAATGCTAATATATAAATTGCTCATTTGCCTCTGGACACAAAAAGTTTACATCTATGCAAAATAATCCTTGAAAGATTTCTCATTTAAGGCCATTCCTGTTTGGAATATGTGATTGTGTATTGTCAACAATAAGCAGAAACATTGTGCATTTCCATTTTGTAGTGTGGATCATTCATTTCAACATTTATCCTCATTCTCATGTTTAAGAATCTGTTATCAGCAATGCAAGAAGATTTTATACCATCAATACATACACATTGTTTCCCATTTAGAAGATAAGATTTTATCCAAAGTATTGCTTCCTCTGAAAAATGTAAATTTGTTAGTTTATATAAAAGCACCTGATGCTCAACACAGCAGAAAAAGACAGCACCAACACACGCATTCTTATCTAATAAGCATTTCACTTTCTCAACAAACAAACAGTTTGCTGAATCTGTTGAATAATTACTGCGAAAACCAAATTGCATTGGATATAAAGAAGTAAAACCCTTGTTTAGATGATTAGTCAAAAGATTAGCTACCCATTTTTCTGCTACCTTAGATATAATCGGAAGGATACTAATTGGCCTATAATTTTTCAAATTTGATTTATCTCCAGATTTGTAAATTGGGACAACTGTAGCCACAGATGGAGCAACTGCTTGGCTGAAGGACAAGTTTACCATGTGTTTTATTGGGCATACTAAAGAATCTTTATTTGATTTTAAAAATGTTGTATCAAGCCCATTGGCGTCCTTTGCTTTGGAGCTTTTTAAAGCATCAATAATATGTGCTACTTCTAACTCAGTTATTTCATCTATTTCGAAAAATTGGTTGATCAAATTGAATAGGTCTATAAGTAACATCTTTTATGGTAAAAAGCTGGGTTAATTCATCAACTGAATTCATAAAATGTGCATTAAAATTAGTGGCTATAAAGAATAATTTACTAAAATGTTGTTAATTTTAAGTTCAAAACTTTTATCAATGTTCTTTTGTTTTCCTGCTAATGTATTAATGGTTTGCCAGATTTTTTTCACATGCCTTTTGACCCCTCAATAATGTTCATAAAAAAACTGGCTTTAGCCTTTCATAAAGTCTGTATTACTTTATTCCTCATAGAAGTGTATTTATATCGATCAGTTAAAAGACCAGAATTCAGTGATTTTTTTAAGGATCTGATCTATATCCTTCATCAAATTTCCTACATTCATTGTTAACCCAGGGCAACGTGTTCCCTATTATTTTATTAACCGTCCCCTTCTAGTAAACAACTCAAACACTTCTTTAATATTTCCCAAAAAGTACTCAGAGCCTCTCTCTATGTTTTCGCTTTGCAGGACTTCACTCCAATCAATCTCTTTTAAAGCTATTTCAAGATTTTGTTGCTGATTTTTAGGGACTATATCACCATAAGCAGTGGTTTTAAAGGGGACATATAATGCTAAATGCACTTTTTTAGCCCTTAAATGCATTTTGTTGTATATTTGGAGTGTTTAGAAGTACAGAAAAGATTAAATTATTCTCTTCAGGTGCTTCGTTGATATCTTTATATTCTGTTTTGGTCATATTTTTCAACCTGTTCCGATTTTTCTGTTATCTATGACGTTTTTTGAACTATAACGTCACAGTATTTGCAGCGGAACTGCCAAATAAGGACATTGACTTCCAGCCCAACACTTCGAGCAATCCGCCATTTTTATTTCTCGCTGCAATTTTGTAGTCCAAGCTAAAAGATGCAGAAGTTACGAGAGGGTAAGTTAAAATGTTCGGTTGTTGGATGTAGTAACCCACACGCGTTATTACACCGTCTAATGTAGATGAACTGCCGCGCTTGTGGCGCATGTTTGACTGAAAGAACGAGCAGAGAGAGAGAGAGAGACCCGGTTGCGCGCGCTCACTCTCTCTCTTCAGAGAGGCGAAAGTGTAAACAAGACATCACCGTCTCCAAACTAGACGCTGTCTTGCTCTCTCTCCCTCGCACATATTAATCAAAATAAATCGACACGGTGGTAAAAGGTCGGAAGACCAAAGTTTCATGTGTAAATACAGTAACACACCATTGCGATACATCCATATGAAGACGTTGTTCTGCAGGTTGGTCGTCTTCATTTTTATCTCGCTCCGGCTCCGACTCTGGCTCGAACATGTAAGGCTGGCTGGACAAGTCTTCCGTTGTTGACATTTTATTAATAACGTGTGAATAAAACGTTTCTGTGCCGCTAGATAATCCTATCTCTGCTATCAGACTACAAAAATGGCCGAACGGGGTGGAGTTGAACCGCTGCAACCTGGAGAGGGGGCGGGGTATGAAGTGTCTCAGTTGTATTTAAAGAGACCGCACCAAAACGAGTTGCTCTCAGACGCACATCAGAAAAGGGGTAGAAAAGGGGCCTGTGGAGCTATAATAATGAGGAATTCAGACCCAAGCATTGCAGTTCCGCTTTATATAGACTACAAATGTATGATTTATATGTAAAAAGGAACAATTTAAAAGCATCCCATACAAAAATGTAATATATGGCCATATATGTACTTATATTTTAAATAGCATGACATATATCTATACATATATTTGACTTGTATGAGAACACAATATATGCCTGCAACATATATCTATACATATATTTGACTTATCTGAGAACACAATATATGACTGCAACATATATCTCTACATATATTCGACTTATCTGAGAACACAATATATGCCTGCAACATATATCTATACATATATTCGACTTATCTGAGAACACAATATATGCCTGCAACATATATCTATACATATATTCGACTTATCTGAGAACACAATATATGCCTGCAACATATATCTATACATATATTTCACTTATCTGAGAACACAATATATGACTGCAACATATATCTATACATATATTCGACTTATCTGAGAACACAATATATGACTGCAACATATATCTATACATATATTCGACTTATCTGAGAACACAATATATGACTGCAACATATATCTATACATATATTCGACTTATCTGAGAACACAATATATGTTCAACATATATCTCTACATATATTTGACTTATCTGAGAACACAATATATGACTGCAACATATATCTATACATATATTCGACTTATCTGAGAACACAATATATGACTGCAACATATATCTATACATATATTTGACTTATCTGAGAACACAATATATGCCTGCAACATATATCTATACATATATTCGACTTATCTGAGAACACAATATATGCCTGCAACATATATCTATACATATATTCGACTTATCTGAGAACACAATATATGACTGCAACATATATCTATACATATATTCGACTTATCTGAGAACACAATATATGACTGCAACATATATCTATACATATATTCGACTTATCTGAGAACACAATATATGTTCAACATATATCTCTACATATATTTGACTTATCTGAGAACACAATATATGACTGCAACATATATCTATACATATATTTGACTTATCTGAGAACACAATATATGCCTGCAACATATATCTATACATATATTTGACTTATCTGAGAACACAATATATGACTGCAACATATATTTGACTTATCTGAGAACACAATATATGACTGCAACATATATCTATACATATATTTGACTTATCTGAGAACACAATATATGACTGCAACATATATCTATACATATATTTGACTTATCTGAGAACACAATATATGACTGCAACATATATCTATACATATATTTGACTTATCTGAGAACACAATATATGACTGCAACATATATCTATACATATATTTGACTTATCTGAGAACACAATATATGACTGCAACATATATCTATACATATATTTGACTTATCTGAGAACACAATATATGACTGCAACATATATCTATACATATATTTGACTTATCTGAGAACACAATATATGCCTGCAACATATATCTATACATATATTTGACTTATCTGAGAACACAATATATGACTGCAACATATATCTATACATATATTTGACTTATCTGAGAACACAATATATGACTGCAACATATATCTATACATATATTTGACTTATCTGAGAACACAATATATGACTGCAACATATATCTATACATATATTTGACTTATCTGAGAACACAATATATGACTGCAACATATATCTATACATATATTTGACTTATCTGAGAACACAATATATGACTGCAACATATATCTATACATATATTTGACTTATCTGAGAACACAATATATGCCTGCAGCATATGAACATGTATGTGTCCAAACATGTGAAGAAAATATTTGAGTTCATCCATATATGATACCATATATCTGCATATATTACAGTATAGTATTGGTTTCTCGCATATATGGACAACATTAATTATAAATATGTGACATACATATTTGTTTTCAACATATTTAATAAATGTATGTAAACATACACTCACTGTAACCCTTTACTGTAAATTTACAACGAATTTCTTACAGAATTGTAGGCTACTGTATTTCCATAATACAGTATTAAGCTGTATCTTTTACAGAACAGCTGTAAATATACAGCACATTTATGTTTTCGTCCTGATAAATTCGTTACCATCATACTGACTGAAAAGGCATTGCATTGTGGGATTGATTTCTTTCGCGCTCAATTCAGTTCAAATGTGACGCGTCATGCGAGCAGACAGTTAGGCAGCTACAACAGGCAAACTCGTTTTGTCAGCGGGATTCAACTGAACAAATAATCATTCCTGTTATCAAGATAAACAATGTCTGCGAATCTGTGAGCAATTTTAAAGCTTTTTTGAGGTTCGGTTCGGTTCGGTTCGGTTCGTGTTTCAAACATTAGTTGCCTGTGACGCAGCAGAAAATGGACGACGTTAACGGTAGCAGCTACCTGAAGACGGATGGAAGAATTTGTCATTGAATAATCTAACCTGCGCGTGACGATAAGTGGGATTTAGAGTTTGAGAAGATGGAGAATTGTTCAACTGAGTGATACGGTAAGCCAATATATAAGTTTTTTTTTTTTTTTTTTTTTTGCGTTCGCATTTCTACATTGTTTTCACGTATTTGGTTTGATTTTGCGAACGCGGTTTACTACCGTGGCCGCGCAAGCAATTCACTGACTCTGTTCCACCTGTTTACCAAGTAACGTTAACTTCGACATTTCATATAATAGACAACCTTTACCATGCTATTTGCATGACGTGCATTTGATATTTTTTTCGTTTTAGGCATTTGTAATCTGATGGCCATTGTTAATGTAAGTGCTTTTAAGTAGTGTTACAGTTATAGTCTATGTTGTAAAAAAAAAAAAAATGCTGTCAAATTCTGTCAGTTCTGTGATCGTGCTTTTGAATCGTTGTCAGAATTTTGCTAGCACATGAAAATCCATGTTCCTAATGCTGTTTTCAAATGTAGTAGGCCTGTTCCTGATTGCCATCCCATGGTCCTACAACTACTCCCTAATTCAAAGAAGTTAGACGGTGTTATCCTTCAAGCAGATAAGTAGAGATTATTCAGCAAATCTCATTAATTTGTAATATGTTTTATGTTTTGGTTCTGTTGATCAAGGTTGTGCTGTCCTTTTTAAAAATTGTTTCAGAAATTTGCATCGCTGATGTCCAGCAATCTACATTTGCCAGAAAGTCCACGACTTATTTCCTGGTATGTAAACATTAAAGGGGTAGATTAAACCTAAAATGAAAAGCCATCATTTACTCACCCTACTGCAAAATATGTTTTTCTTAATTAGTGTTTTTATTTTGTTTCCAGTCCAGATATCTACAATTCTTACATGAAGAAGCATTTATTAGACACGTAAAATTTGTCTTGTTTTCTGAAAGAATAAGTCAAAATTAAGTGAGTTTATGCTTAAAACAAACAAAATTATATGCCAGTGCATTTTAGCATTCTAACCAATTTTAATTTTTAGTTGAAAAATTTAATTCATAGAACTATGAATAGACAACTACATCGAACCACAGTGGAACCCACAGTAGTTATTTTAATTATTAATATTATTTATTTATTCTTTTTTTTTTATTTTCTTTTTTATTCCATTACAGGTCAATCTCTAAGCAACCAGTGCTGGATATTAAGTTTGGAAGGTCAAGGTGTGTGTGAAGGATCACAGCCTCTTCATCACTGGCCTGGCAGCGCTGTTTGCCTCCTCCTATAACTTCAGCTTGCAGTACCAGGAAGAGGCAGCACCTTGAGTTTGGTCAGAGGTTAGTCATTGGCATATTTGCCATTCATATATATGTATATATATATATATATATTAGACTGAATTGTGTCACTAACCTTAAATTTATTATGTTGACTACTGGTATGAACAATATGGCCCTGGTTTCCATACAGGGCTTAGCTTAAGCCAGGTCTAGGCCTTAATAAAATTAGGGTATTTAAGCAGCTTTTATAATAATGTATCATTAAAAAAAAAAAAAAAACATTACTGGTGTGCATCTTGAGATAAAACAGTGGCAGTCATATATTTTAAGATATATCGGTGCAAGTTGTTTTCAGTTGAAGGATTAGTGAAAATTCTGTCATTAATTACTCGCCCTCATGTCGTTCCAAACCTGTAAGACCTTCGTTCATCTTCAGAACACAAATTAAGATATTTTTGATGAAATCTGAGAGGTTTCTGAACCACCCATAGACAGCAACGTCTTTGCAACTTTTAAGGCCCAGAAAGCTAGTAAAAACATTATTTAAATAATCCATGTAACTAGTGCAACCTTAAAGGAGAACTCCGGTCAATTTTAACATTGAGCTAATTTTTTTGTAAATTTGGAGTGCTGTCAATACAGAGAACAATGACAAAAATCGGTGTTGCCTACACCGTGTTATCCTCTTTTTAAAATTTGCACCCTGTTGACTTCAATTTTTAAACCTGCTTTTAGCCTCTTAACATCCTTGATGTGTCATACAAGTGCCCAGCCATGTGAGTGATTCCTTCAGAGTGAACACGGGTGAATCTGACTGCAGTAGATGTGAAAGATATCTTGTTGAAACATCTACAAATGTCCGTATATAGGTGAAAATGCCCCTTGAAATCAATTTAAGGTGGCAAATATATTACCCCTTAATAAAAAATGTTAATTTCTGTCACTGCTGTAAACTGACCACTGCATAGAATATGAATATCTTTGTCAGTCAGCTGTCAACAGGCCTAAACAAGCCATGGCACCAAGCACAGAAACACAATCCGTAAAATGTAATCTAATTATTATCAAGAAAACTTTGAAAATATCGATCGAGACATATTTTGTCAATATTGCTCACCCCTAATGCATGGTATTAATTTTGATTTCTTCGGGTCTTAAAAAGGTCTTAAAAAGCCTTAAATTTGACTTTAAAAAATGTGCAGAAACCCTGCTTCATAATATTTAGGTTGAACCACTGTAGCTATATATTTACCAATGTTTTTACCACTTTTCTGGGCTTTGACAGTTGCAATGATATTGATATCAATGGAAGGACAAAACTATCAGATTTCATCAAAAATATCTTCATTTGTGTCCCGAAGATGAACAAAAGTCTTGAGGGTGAGTAATAATGACAGAATTAAAATTTTTGGGTGCAAACATGCATTTTAGTCTGGTAAATCATGTTGTCATATATGCAATAAACATTGCAAGGCTTGCAATTAAGTTAAATTATTTCTGTCACAAAGGTTTGGGCTGGATTCTGGCAGTGTGTGCTCTATATAAACGGAGAGTCTAAAGACTGCCTTTCCACTGATACTCTGATGGCACCGGATGAGGGCATGCTATTGTTAATGAGCTGGGTGATGAGTAGACAAAAGTTGTAGAATAAAACTTTAAATCTGGCAACCCCACTTCCAAAAATTTAGTTAGTTGACAGTGTGCATGTAAACAGACACATTGAGTTGATGTATTTTACCAGGGCAGAAAAAATATCAGTTATTGATCCCAACATCCAACATTGCATTTTTTTTTTCACAACATCCAACATTGCATTTATTTTATTTTTTTCATGTTGTTCAGTTTTAGACCGCTTTTGTGCTGTCTCTCTTTGTCAAAATATATACACTCAGTTAATAATATTTAATTGTTGTTTTTTTCTGCCTTTTAGACGCTTTCTTGACATCAATCCTGAACGTGGATCAAAAACAAAGAAAGGACAAGTAACTTCAAAGAAAACTGGCCAAGTTGTGCAAAACAAGAACACCACTGTAAGCCTACAGGTGTCCTCACTTCTGCGAAACCTTGCAGACTTTGAATGGGATTTCGTTTGCACTTTTATGGACTTCAAAAAAGAAACAGCATTTCACTGTCGTTATAAAGCTTGGAAGAGCCAGGACATTTTTTAATAGAACTCTGATTGTATTCGTCTGAAAGAATAATGTCATATACACCTAGGATGACTTGAGGGTGAGTAAATCATGTGCTAATTTAAATTTTTGGGTGAACTATTCCTTTAATTAAGTGCTAACTGTTACCTGTTTAAGTGTTAAAATTGCATTTTATGTTTAAAAAGTAATTCAGCCAACATGTTCACAGAAGGCAATTTAACTAAATAAATGTTTTAAAACCCAGAAAATGTTTTCTTTTTCCTAGTGTGACTACTCTTATGAAACCTTAAAGTATAATATTTTAATTATGTAATAATAAAAGCAGTATTCCCTGTAAAAATACAATTTATTGCTGTCGACAAGTTTAATGTAAAATGTGGTATATACTGTATTTGGTAATTACAGTGGAGTACTGTAAATGCTGTTTACTGTAGTAGTGTTGTAAAAATACAGTATGTGGATAGCAACCCAGCTGCCAGTATTTAACTGTAAATTTACAGTGAAAAGTTTTACAGTTGTACATGCATGTGATACTGATGCATTTTTAAAGCTGTGGCATATGGTTATGGTACTTTGTGGATGTATTTGTCAAAAATGACAAAGAAAACACTGCATTATTGTATTAAAATACTATATTTGGTATTCACACAATAGACAATCTCCAACTATAGGCATTTAATTTCAAGGCATTCAGATATAAGGTTTGTATCCCTAATACATGTGAAAGTATGTACTATAGAAATAAGTACATATATGCATGTATAAATATATGCGTCATATATGCGTGTATACATATATGCGTCATATATGCGTGTATACATATATGCGTCATATATGCGTGTATACATATATGCGTCATATATGCGTGTATACATATATGCGCCATATATGCGTGTATACATATATGCGCCATATATGCGTGTATACATATATGCGTGTATACATATATGCGCCATATATGCGTGTATACATATATGCGTCTTACATATATTTCACATTTATGTGCATATACGGGAAAATATATGGCACTTACATGAAAACGGCCATTTTTGATATATTTTGAAATATATGTTTCATATATGTATATGTGTTTTACATATATGAATTTTGCATATATTCTCATATATGCAGCAGACATACATGGGCACTAACATTATATATGTAATTTACATATATTGACATATATTACATTTCTGTATGGGATGATATGTCTCCTTTAAATGGATTTAAAAAGCATTTCTTTGTTAGTTTGCTTGAAAAAAAAATCACATTATGATCAGACAGCCCTGTCAACAGGTTATAATGCTTTAAAATTATTTCAGGTTTATTTGTAAACAACAGATCTATTCTAGTTTTAGAGTGAGGGGTTATTCTATTAGGCTGTTCTATCAGTTGTGTAAAGTTAAAAAAATCTCCCATGATAATTACTTCCTTTTTCAAATCACAGTGGTTAAGATGTTGTTTCAATTTGTCATAACAATCCAACTTTGCTTAAGGATTACGATACATATGAAAAGATAAAGTATAAAGTCGGCAACACCTAAGCTCCAAAATTATCAAAAATATTTATTTTTAAGACAATTATCGCATAGCGTATGTGACGTTTCGAGCACGCAGGCTCTTCATCAGACAAATTGACTACAGATGTGCAACCCTTTATATCTCCAGGTGATCACATGTCCAAACATCATGTTACTCATCAATACAACAATACAAAACGAAAAAAGAAAAACAAATATATATATATATATATATATATATATATATATATATATATATATATATATATATACACACACACACACAAAAATATCTAAAAAACTATGCAAAATACAACAGTATCATTATTAATATGCACTTCAAAAAACACTTTTCTTGATACCTGCAATTATACATCAAAATAACTAAATTAAAGTAATCACTCCAAAACCTTTGATGTATTATATACAAAAAAAGAGAAATACACACACACACACACACACACATCTATATGACAATTCAAAGAAATGGACGAATATCAAAATCTTCATTAAGTCCTCGAGTGGACAACGTGTCCAATGTGAAAATCCAAAAAGCCTCACGCTGTAAAAGCAATTTATCAATGTCACCTCCACGACGTGGATACTTAACTACCTCGATGCCTATGTATTGAAGAGTAGAAACTGAATGTCTAAAAGCTGCAAAATGCTGTGCGACTGGACTTTTTGGATCATGGTGTCTAATTGCCCATCGATGTTCAGAAATGCGATTCTTCAAAGGTCTACTAGTCTTACCAATGTAACATAAGCCACAAGGGCAACGCAGCATATAAATAACGTTGGCCGTCTTACACGAAATGGTGCCTTGAATTTTAAAAGTTTTTGCCGTATGAGGATGTGTAAAAGTTGATGTCTTGTATGTAAAATTACACTGTTGACAGTTCCCACATCTATAATTACCATGAGGTATTTTATTCAAGAAGTGAGGAGCCGGTTTTAAATCCGCTCTAACTAACATATTTCGAAGGTTAGGTGTTTTTTTATACACTAAACAAGGTGGTTTTTCGAAGCATTTTTTAAGATTGGGATCACTCTCTACAATATGCCAGTGTTTAGATAAAACATTATTAACATCTTTGGTAACAGGCGAATATTGCATATAACAATTAACACGACATTCCGTTTTTTTATGTTTTTTAACTAGACTCTCTTTTTGTGACACATCTTTAAAACGACTCGCTGCAGACTGAATCCACTCTTCTTTATACGATCGATGTCTGAATCTCTCTGATAAAATATGTGACTGCTGTTGGAAATCATCATCACTGCTACAGATACGGCGAATCCGACTAAATTGAGAAATAGGTAACGAACGTTTTAATGACACCGGATGATAGGATTGTCCGTGCAAGATAGTGTTACGATCAGTAGGTTTTCGATACAAAGTGGTCTCAATGCCCGACGTGGTATGAAGAACAAGCACATCCAAAAAATTCATTTTCTCTTTATGGAAATCAATGGTAAATGTTAACGCAGTACATTTATTATTTACCAAATTGTGAAACTCTAATAGCTCAGCTTCAGTGCCACTCCACAATAGAAAAACATCGTCAATGTATCTTTTCCATAAAAGAATGTGCTTTAAAAAATCGTTAACCGGATTAAACACAAATTGATGTTCAAACATGCCACAAAATAAAGATGCAAAACTTGGGGCCATCTTAGACCCCATACTGACCCCCGAAATCTGCAAATAATACTCAGACCCAAACAAGAAATAATTATGTGAAAGTACCAATTTTGCCAAATCACTCAAACATACAGTACTAGGAGTTTGACAAAGCCGTTGATTCAGAAAAAATTCAATTGCCTCTAGCCCACCCTGAAACGGAACATTGGTATACAACGATTCAACATCCATAGTGACTAGAAGGACAGGACAATCCGGTAATTTCACATTGTTGACAAGTTCAATAAAATGCATCGTGTCTCTAATATAAGAAGGTAAAGACATCACCAAAGGTTGTAAATGAAAATCAACGAAAGCTGAAATTTTTTCTGTAAGAGACCCAATTGCTGCCACTATAGGTCTCCCAGAGGGAATATCACTATAAGGTTTATGAATTTTGGGCAGTGTATATAACACCGGTGTAATCGGATGTTCGACACACATTCATATTCAGCTTTCGTCAACAGACCTGAATCTACAAACAATTTTAAAGTGTTATGTACAGATGTTTTAAAATTAATCACAGGATTAGTACTCAATTTTTTATAAAAGGTTGAATTAGACAATTGTCTCTGAATTTCAACTTCATAGTCTCTTCGATTCAAAATCACCACTGCACCACCTTTGTCAGCACTTTGAATAACTATAGATGAATCTCGTTTTAATAATGCCAGTTCAGACAGTTGTGCTTCTGATAAATTGTGTGCAAGTTTATATTGTCTTTTGGATTTTAATATAGAAGTTACATCGCTTTCTACTAGCCTACAATAAGTGTCCAAAGAGGCATTCCTACCCTTAAAAGGAACAAATGTGGATTTACCTCTAAAAACAGTCCGATGTTGTTCAGTCGATTGATAGTCTTTAATAGATGTGTCACAATCACCATCGCCCGAGGATAAATTGGACACAGAGACTCCGGAGTCCAGTGAGTGAGCTTGATGTAAACAAGACTGTCTTACACTGAAAAATTCTTTGAGTCTCAAGGTACGAAAAAACTTTTGTAAATCAATATATGTGTCAAATTCATTGCAATGTGCCGTAGGTGAAAACGAAAGTCCTTTGTTGAGAACAGTCAAACAGTCATTAGAGATCACTTTGCTCGATAAGTTAATAACATTAATCACCTCTGCATCGTTCTTCGTGTCACATACTGAGATCTTATGGGAGGTATTTTTGCTCCTCCTACATTTCTTCTTTGACGAGTGATGTTGAATTGTCGTCCGCTTTCTAAAAAACGTTGTGGCTGGGACACATTGCTGGAATCGGAGTCCCGATCAAATGACGAAGACGACTGAGCAGACGAGTACCTGTTGTCATCATGTTGTAAGGGTTTTCGTACCCCCCGCAAGGTGAATTGTGATGATGAATAACGCCTCATATGTGATCTCCACTGATAAACCCGCCCATTGGCATAATCAGTAGCATCTCTATCAAACTTACTCTTCTTAGATGCGATAATCTCCTTTTTTAATTCCGCAATTCGTTGATTGCATTCCTGTAGTACTGAGTCAAGTTGTACTTCATCAGGATAATCCACAGCCAGCAGAATTTTAACCTCCTCAATTTCTTTTCGAACATTTTTTTTTTTGTTAGTTTGTTTGCTCTTGACTTTATTGAAATTGTAGTTGCCATTTGTGCTTTGCATTGGACTTAATGGGGAGAGTATACAATGTTGAAATTGAGTATTATTTTACAGGTATGTGATTTGGGGCTAGATGAGACTTGAGTGCATTTAATGTTCAATTATCTTGGTATTATAATTCATAATGTGACTAACAGTAAACTGCTGTTTCTGTAGAAGGTCGTCTGGTTTTACCTGTCGTGTGACTGTGCAGAAACCAGCGAGCATCCACTTAATTCCAGTTTCATACGTCAATTTTTTTTTAAAGGGTCATAATGTAGTTATTTTCAGTGTCACTTATGGCTCTGCATACCACCAGCCTGAAATCCTGTTAACAGAAGAATCTTTAAAGAAGATTAACTGTTCTTCAATTACCTTCATGTTTCACTCACATGGAAAGTTTTTTTTTTTATTGACAAAATATGAGTCAGAGATGGGGTGCGGCAGATAAGTCTTTCTATAAATGGGGTGGTAATTGCTTTACATTCCATTAGAAAGCTGACAGTCGTGGAAACAGCAGTCAGATCACAGACCAGAGCAGAAGTATGAAGTTTAACACAGCGTTGAGTGCTGCTGGAATCACACTTCTCTACATAGCAGGTAAGATCTTACAAAAAAGTCTATAACATGACAAAATTGGGTGTAAATTGAATAATGTTTTTTCACTTGTTTAATAACTGATAAGCCATTTAATTCCTGAGAATCTCACTTGCCAATTTATGTTTCTCATGATTGTAAAAACCTTTGGATCTGAAGACTTAGGGTTGAATGCTTGAAATTGGTTCTGTAAGATAAACACAAATTCTGCATTTGTATGAATTTCTTTACACACACATAATTTGTATATTTTAATAGATGGGTTTAATTCACGTAAATTCCAGGATCTCAGGAATTAGGATGCAGTTGGTATGCAGTTGCAGTAATTTGTTTCATATTTTGTTCTCTACATAAATTCCATACTATTATGTTATTTATAGATTTGATTACTTTGATATTATTCTGGTTTAATTCAGTAAAATATGGAAAATAATAAAGAATGAATAGTGTCCAAATGTTTATGAAGCACACTTATTTGATATATACTGTAAAATACTGTAAATGTTCCTCAAAAAATATTTTTTAAGTTTACTGTAATATTTGTAATATGCTGTAAACTACTCGCACATTGTTTGAAAACGCATAAGAAGACAGGCACACAGTTATTTTATATTCAGTAACTCTCAATAAATAGCCTATAGATGATTTAGGTTGTTTAAATATAGCTACATTTTGGGATTTGGGTCCTGTTCCATCTATCAGTTCATCTATACATTCTCCGAATCGCTTTTACCAAGTAATAATATATGGCCATTTTAAAAACTCAGAAATAACCCTACAGAAACCCACAAGTGTCTAATTCACATTTGCACTGCTTCTGAAACTCAACTAATTTAGGTTAATTACTTAAATGATTTCATAGTCATATGAAATTAATATACATGTATTTTGGCTAAAATCCATAAACACCATTATTCAGTTGAAATATTTAATCTTGTTTTCGTGGCAATATGTGCCAGCGCTGATGTAAAAGGCGAAACTGTCACGGTTCATGGGTATGTGTGTTCATCTTGTGTTTCTGTCTATGGCCTGATTGTCTATCAGCGTTGCTGGGCAACTCATTATGCTGAAGAATTAATCAGGCCAACCTCACCTGACACTCATTATCTCTCGCTATATCGTCTCGGTTACATATGTAACCCTCGTTCCCTGAGAGAGGGAACGGAGACGTCTCGTCGTGACCGACGATTTTGGGATCTCGCTCAGAAGACTGATCTACTTCGAGTGTAATTAAACGAGCCAATTTCACATTGGCATGCAATCATTGCATTCAGCTGCTCTGTCTCATCAGTGTGGGTATAAATGAGCAGCTGGTGCAGGATGTGTTTAATGGCCTCCGTCTGCTTCTGTGCTTGTGTCCAGTTCCCCCCTTAGTGTGGAGTTAGGGGAAAGTTGCATGGCAACTCCCCGCTCCATGGGGGGGATACGCGCATAACCCTTGGTTGCCCCGCCATCGAGGGTAGTGAGGGGGGAAGGGACCCTAGGACCACTTCTGACAGTAAAAGGTGCCCTAGTGATCTCATGCACCTCGGGGAAGAATGGCACCGGGAAGTCATCCAACAGAGAGGGTTCGGGACACGGTGGAGGGTTCCACACGAGCCCGACACTCTCGGCGGCCCGAGATAGCATAGACATCAACTCTGGGTCCGACTCGGGCAACACTGCCACAACCGAACGGGGCAGCGCAGCCGAGTCATCATCCCCGGAGAGAGAGGGCTCGCCCTCCGATTCTGCAATCGACATCTGATCGTCAGGCGGGGCGTCGAAGGATACGTCTGGTGCAGACCTCAAAGGTGGCCCAGCCCATTCCTCCGACGGCCCAGCTGGTTGCGGAACAGGGGAGTGAGGGGGTCCCGGGGGTGGTTGCCCCGCGGAACCGGACCTCACTGTCACCCTCAGATCTCCCAAGCAACAGCCCGAAGTAGCCCCCCGAGGAGGGTTAGATCGAGGCAGAGGCGAGGGGGCTCCCATACCTTTGAGGAGTGAGAGCCGCGATCGGAGCTCCGTGATGGTCATGTTCCCGCAGTGAGAAAATGACTCATCCACGAACGCTGACATTGCATGCCGAATGCCCAAAAATACAATGCAGCGTCCGTGACCATCACCTGTCGTCAGGAAACGACCGCATTCAGAAACGACCGCATCCAGAAACGCACGGTGTGTTTGACATTTTTGTACAAACGCGCACACACCGTGAAGCTCTTTTAGAGAACTGCTCTCTCGTTTGTGCTGAAGCTCGCAGGGGAAACGCCCACTCGCGTCACCAACGGGTAAGGGGAATCCAGCGGTGCGCTACTGATACCAGCTGTTAAAACAGCTATTGTTTTTAAATCCTCGCTGGATCGGTGGGGGAAGTCGCTGCCGCGCCATATCGCCAACACTTCCAAGAAGAGCAGGAAAAACTTGTTCTCTTACAGCTTGTAGACCTTCTTTGTTGACCGAAGCTCAACTCCGAAGCGAAAGACTGATTGCGTCATGCACCAGCTGAATGCAATGATTGCATGCCAATGTGAAATTGACTCGTTTAATTACACTCGAAGTAGATTGGTCCTCTGAGCGAGATCCCAAAATCGTCGGTCACGACGAGACGTCGAGAGTGACCGAACGATAAGGGAACTACCCTTGTGTTGCCGTCAGTCTTTGTCAGATCATTGTTTGGTTCATGTCTGCCAATTGTTCTTGCTGTCGTCTGTGTAGTTCCTGTTCCTGTACCAGTTCCGTCTCTGGTTCATGTTGGACTACCTGCTGGAATTATATTAATTAATAATTGTACATTTTTGAATTTTTTTTTTTTTCATAAATCAGTGTTTAGGCTATACTAAGTAAACAAGGACTGACATTTTTAAAATTAGGGTTGGGTTACGCGCGCACACTGATGTTTTACAGAGTCTCACTCCAGCAAGTCCCAAAGTTGGCAACCCTGATAAAGGCATAGTTACTTTTCATCCATTGTTCTTTGAATTGGTGATCTACATCATTGTCGTTTGTGTATCAGAATAATTCATCGTGACATTGCGTTCATGATCAGATGTGCGGCTGTATCAGTGTCCTTATTTGCACATATATTTAATTTGAAGAAGACGAGTCCACACACGAAGCTGGTCCATGTTTAGAGCAGTACAGTATATGAAATATGTCCATAAAAACTTGAAACACGCTTGCTCTGCTCCGTATATGAACTGTATTTTCCTATGTGGTGAGCGTTGTTAAACTAATTTAACTCATTAAACTCTCATGCACGCGCCACATGTTGTTTGAATTCACCGCTGTAATGCGATGATCTCGTGTAATTTAGAGCAGTGATTAGGTTAAATTGTCTAAAGTTGATTCTCATGAATAAATCCAGAGAGTCGCTCAGGGTAAAATGCCCGCAGTCAGTCACACAATCCAAAGGCACGCTTCTACCGCACATTTCGTGATGTTGCTTCGACTTTGCTTTTCAACCCAGAAGAACAAAATTTCTCAGAAAAACGTAAAAATAACCAATTTCCACTTTGTCACAAACTGCTCCGAGACACGAAGGTAGAGGATCCAAATGCAGTTTATTAAAAGGGTTATCCAGAATCGTAATCCAACACAAGCAGAGGGTCAAGCACAGGGAGGCAGTCCAAACAAACAAATAAACAAACAAACAAAACAGGCAGGGGTCAGAGGCACAAGAGTAAATCCACGAAACACAGCAAGAAAGCCAAAAAACCAAGAGACATGAAAACCGGGGAAAACGCTCAGAAGTGCAGTCCAACAACATACAAAACTTTGCAGTGAGTGAATGAGTGAACATGTCACTTGTCCGGAGACACTGGCTTGGCAGGCGTGACGTGAACAGTCTCTGGCTCGGCAGACGTAACCTGAACAGTCTCTGGCTCGGCAGGCGTGACGTGAACAGTCTCTGGATCGGCAGGCGTGACCTGAACAGTCTCTGGATCGGAAAGCGTTACCTGAACAGTCTCTGGATCGGCAGGTGTGACCTGAACAGTCTCTGGCTCGGCAGACGTGACGTGAACAATCTCTGGCTCGGCAGACGTGACGTGAAGGACAGGCTGAGGGGATACTGTGGGTTCACGGAGCTACTCCTCTACCACGCCCACAGTAAACGATGAGCCACTCAACAAAAGGGCCAGGTCAATTTAGTGCTCTAAAGTCCCGTGAGGATCATGCAAGGGCATGAATGAACTGAGCGGTTCAGATAGTTCTGAACTGGGTTCAATGCCCTCCCTAACTTAATTGTTTAGTTCCTAGTAGAGTGGGGTTCTAGAATGGATGACCTAACCACCTCGGTGGAAAGGACAACCTAATTATGGGTGGGACCCCCTCAGGGGCCAGACCCATAGTCTCCATAACTCTGGTCGTGGATGAAATAATGTACCATCAGCCTGAGACAGAAAATCTCTCCTAATAGGGACTTGCCATGGAGAACTTTACAAGGTCCGAGAACCAAATTCGGGCCGGCCAGTACGGAGCTACAAGGAGTAATCTCACACCGTACCTCCTGACCCTTTCTAGAACCCCAGGGAGCAGAGCAATCGGGGGAAAAGCGTACAGACGTGACCTCGGCCACATCTGTACCATGGCATCCAAGCCCAAAGGAGCTGGATGTGAGAGAGAGTACCAGAGCGGGCAATGAGAGTTCTCATGAGAAGCGAACATGTCAACCTCCGCCAGGCCAAACTCTCTCCATATAAGCTCAACCACTTCGGGGTGGAGCCGCCATTCCCTGGGCCTCAGCCCCTGCCTCGACAGGATGTCTGCTCCCAAATTTTCAACCCCAGGAATATAAATAGATCTGACAGAGAGAAATTTATCCTGGGACCAAAGAAGAATCTGATGCGCCAGTCTACAAAGAGGGCGAGATCTCAAACCTCCTTGGCGGTTGATATAAGAGACCACCGACATATTGTCTGTCCTAACAAGAACATGATGGCCTCTGAGGTCCACAAGGAAGTGCCTCAGGGCAAAAAATACAGCCAACATCTCCAAGCGATTAATATGACATGAGAGATGATGGTCCTTCCAATTACCTCGGGTGTAACGGCCCTCCATAACCGCACCCCAGCCCGTAAGGGACACATCCGTAGTCAAAGTCTTTCTCTGACATGGTGCTCCCAAAACCGGGCCTTGAGACAGGAACCATGGTTTCTTCCACATGACAAGAGAACGAAGGCATCTGCGCGTAACTCTGATCATGCGAAAAGGGTTTTCCAGAGGAGAAACCCCTTGTTCCTGAGCCACCACTGCAAGGCCCTCATATGGAGCAGACCAAAGGGTATTACCGTGGAAGCTGCAGCCATAAGACCCAAAACTCCTTGAAAGTGTTTGACAGTGATAGCCTGGCCTAACCTAATACTCCTCATTGTGTTTAAGATAATATTAATACGAGCAGGAGACAATTGTGCCCGCATCGTAATTGAGTCCCACTCTACTCCCAGGAACGCAGTCCTCTGAAGAGGAGTTAAGGAACTTTTCTTCACATTGAGTCTCAATCCCAAGCACCTCAGATGACACAAAACAACATCTCGATGTTGAATTGCCAGTTCTTTCGACTGAGCTAAAATGAGCCAGTCATCTAAATAATTTTAAGATACGGACCCCCTGAAGTCTCAATGGAGCAAGGGCCGCGTCCGTACATTTAGTGAAGGTGCGAGGGGATAAGGCTAGGCCGACTGGAAGAGTCCGGAACTGATGCGCTTTTCCCCCAAAAGCGGATCTCGGAAACTTCCTGTGATGGGGTTAGAAGGGAACGAGGAGTTAAGGAGCTTGTGGATCTATCACGACAGACCAGTCCTCGGAGCTGGTCTGACAGACAGTCGGTATCTTGAATCTGAACCCCCTCGGAGGTCGATCCAGTACCCTGAGATCCAAAACAAGGCCTAACTCCCCTCACAGGAACTATGAAGTACCGGCTGTAGAACCCGGGTTCCCGTAACCAAGGAAGAGCCCACTTTGAGGTTTCCTGTGTTAAGGCGAGACACTACAGGTGAATAGGGTAAAATTTTTAAATAATAGATGTCACCATGAAACTTCCTCAGTTGATTACTTACACAAGTATATAAAAAAAATGTATTACAAGTTTTAGAAATTTTTATGTTTAATTATGCAAATTAGGCATTATCTCATTAAATATGCACAATTTTGCATATATTTTCGGTAGATAGATCTGAACATATGATAAAGCCAGGTGCAAAATTCTTTTTTCATTTTGTTTACACACAAGATGAAAATAAAAACTCAGAGGGATTTCAGGATATATGCTTTCATTACCTAGGGAATCAAAATATACTGTCCATAGCCATAAAAAATAGATTTTCGCCATATTTTTTTTATTAAAATGTCACATAAATCAGGCCAGGAATGATTTATTAACAAATCCCTCTGAAAATATCTTTAGAATACTGCTAAGTGTATAAGTAGAAAGTTTGGTGTACACAGGTGCTACATAGGCTGAATGTTTCTACTGGAGAATGACAAAAAACTCATTTTGAGAAAACGGCAGTTAAAGATTTAAATAGCTCTAAGTGAGAAATCGGCGTTAGCTTTAAATCCCCCTTAGGACATTCACGATTGGTTACTGATAGAAAGGAAATGCCCATATTTGGATTACATAGCGTTGTGCATGAGACTCACAGCTTTACAGCGATACCGGTCATGACAGACTTCAGTAAACAGACGGAGCTCGGCGTGTCGCGTTGTAATGCTTACTTCCTGGTAAATTCGGGAGAAACTTACTGCCGCAAGTAAACAAAATGTAATAAAATAAACATCTTAATGTATATTTTCAACGTTTTCTTTATAGCAGCATGAAAGAACACATATTGAAGGAGTAAACTAGCTCAAAATCTCAAAACTGACCACTGCATGAACAATCGATGTTTTTGCCTGCCGTGTCTCGCCTTAAGAGGGACTAGACTTCCTGTTCCAAGAATCGACCCTGCTCGGGGCTGGCCAACATGTGAACCACCCTTAGTAGATAATATTTGTATATTAGCTCCACTGTAAGCAGGACCCCCTAGGCTATATTTTGAAAACCCCTCTGGGTGTCTAAATATGCCATTATGGGGACCAGTCCCTCGAGACTGGCCTCGGCTATAAATTTCCAAATGGCTTCGGTGACCTGAAGCAGCTAACTGGCAGGAACTAACCGAAGTATGCTCTCTACAGACCTCCTGAGAGGCAGCGAACTCGACAGGGCCGCAACGTTTTCAGGCAGATACTGCGATTTGTGTTCGCTGGAAGCCGATGTGTCCCGAAGCGCCATCGGCGGCGGGAAGCGAACATCGATTTCCTAAGGGCTGCATAAGGGGGCGAGACTCCTGTACTCGCTCTCCTGGGGGAACGCCCATAAGGGTCTGCGTGTTACGACAAGACCTCTTAGTTGAAGCCCTCTTAGCCCGAGAGACAGTCCTCAGACCTGTCTGCGGTATGGAGAGCTTTGTGCGAGAATGTTTCTTCTGGCCCCAAGCCTTATACGGGGGGGCACAAGAGGAAACCTTCTCAAAATATGAGGAGCTGGCGGCTGTCCCATGAGGCTGCCCCCTGGCAGCAACCCCATGAGAACTGGACTGACAACTGGGGATAGCTGATTGTCGCTCTGCCTCCTGAAGCCTCTCGACAACGGTTCTTGCCGCGTCACCAAAGAGGCCAGAAGGTGAAAGGGGAGCATCGAGAAGTAAAGCCCTGTCTTTCTCCACGATCCACAAGCGATTAAGCCATAAATGTCTCTCTGAGACGACTAGTGCTGCCATAGAACGGCCAATAGCATGGGTCGTCTCTTTAATAATATGGAGAGATAAGTCAGCTACTCTACGAAATTCAGTAATACCATTGAGTGAGACCTCCCAGTTATCATCCACCTGCTTGAGGAGGTCTGCCAGGTATGCCTGTAATAACCCCATTGTGTGTGGGCATGCACCGGCTCGACCACCGCCATATATGCTTTCCCTAACAAATTCGATGTACGAGATTTGGAGGGAAGTGTCTGAGCTATCAGGGGTGACGCAATGTCGGGGAGAAAATATTTAGCAAAATATTCCTCAACCCGAGCCATCACCTCATAACCATTTTCATTAGATTCCCTAATGGATGAGTAAATATATACATGGAGGGAAAATAATTGAGATGAAAATGGATTTTTCCACGATCTTGATACCTCAGTATGGAGATCAGTGAAAAAGGGAAGGCTCTGACACGAAGATTGTGACTGGGTCTGCAGGAAGCGCTCATTCATTTTACTTTTCTTAGTCGCTTCCTGCTTATTATATGGCCATTTAATATTTAATTTAACCACTGCCCTGATTACAACCTCCAGCAACTCCTCACTAACGGGAATATGGGGTGGCGAATCCCCATATCCACGTGATTCAGTGTTGATAGATAATATATAACTCCTCGGAGCCAGATAAATCAAACGCTGTGTCTTTAACACGGTCGGAAGAAGCCGCAGCGCGGGCTTCCGAACCGTGCGCGAGACCAGTGGAGCTGGTTAATAAACACTGAGAAAGGGTTGCAACCGTCTTATAACTGTCCCAGATATTTCAAACCAGGCCTGCTACAGAAAAATGAGGGGGGAATCAATTTTGCACTCTACCCTACCGGATACTGTGTTCAGGGTATACATGAACCAACAAAAGACAAGAAAGAAAAATCTTTTCATATCATATATTGAATTTTTACATGAACAGTTCTCCATAAACACCAAACAAACTCAAACGCTTAATAATCACACAAAAAGTAATGGTACGAGTGGATAAATGTGAAGTGTCCCATAAAGATGGTGACGGATAATGGGGTTGATAAAGTGAGCAGTCTTTAGAATGAACAGTCTTATCTGCAAATGGTAGGTATTGATGAAAGGAAGTATTTATCCATCTGGTTGAGTCTTTGAATACAATCCTTAGGCAGTTGCACTCATGCACCCAAGCAAACTCCCAATCCAGCACTCAAGGCAATGTAAGTTCCATGTAATACAAAAATCCTCTACAAAAGAAAACAAACTCATTAACATTCTTACAAATTCTTCTGGTAAAGCATACACAAAAGACAAAATATAAGAACAACAAACTCACGGTTGAGCAGCAAACTAAATTTTTCTCAAGCCAGGATTATTAGAGAGAACAGCAGATACCATGTGGTTATTCAAACTGAATCTACCTCTTACTCTTCTACTTCCTCTTTTATACATAAGGAGCAGGTGCTACTGGTGTCCCCTAGTGGATGGGATGAACATAGCACTGATAATAAGGACAAGTCAACCATGTGACAGACAGTGACTGTTACATATTACCCCCCTTAATTAGAAAGGGTTTGTACAGTACCATGAAATGGCTTTAAGTTTTGAACATGAAAAGAATCTACATGATCAGGATCATCAACAAAGGACACAGAGTAATTTACAGGACCAAGACATTTGATCACTCTAGCAGGACCTTTCCATTTTGCCGCAAGCTTGGCCATAAAACCATCACTAGCCCGTGATTGAGGATGAGTACGAACCCAAACCCAGTCTCCAACCTGGAAGTGAGCTGGTCGTCTTCGTAGGTTGTAGTAATGACGTTGTTTCCCCTGGGCTCGTGCTACATTCCTTTGTACGGTCTGGATCAGCTCTTTGTACTTCTCCAGAATTGGGTATGCTGGGTTATCTGGGTCAGGTGATTTGAGAACTGCTCTTTCTAAAGGACCCTTCAACTTTCGACCCAGCATGACTTCTGCCGGAGTGAATCCTGTACTCTCTTGCCATGCCGAGTTGATGGCAAAACGGAACTCTGCCAACCATCTATCCCAATGGCGGTGGTAGTCTTGAACATACGAGGCAATCATGGTTTTTAGAGTACGGTTGACCCGTTCTGTGAGATTTGTTTGAGGGTGTGCAGTCGTGGCTAGCTTTTGAACGACACTCCATTGCTTGCAGACTTGACTGATTAATTGTGAGGTGAACTGAGTTCCTCTGTCAGACACCAGATACACTGGGGTACCCCATCTAGTGAAGATCTCCTCCACCAGGATGCGTGCGATCTGTGGAGCTTTTGCGACACGCAAAGGGAACAACTCCACCCATTTTGAGCAGTAGTCCACAATTACTAAAAGATGCTCATTCTGCTTGGAACTTCTGGGAAATGGTCCCATGAGGTCAACACCCAGCATATGTCCAGGTTCCACTACTGGCGTAGATTGCATATAGCCGGCGAGTTTTGAAATGGATGGTTTGTGTTGTTGACATACTTGACACTCCTTACAATGTTTCCACACATCTGAGCGCATTGTGGGCCAGTAGCAAATGTCCACAAGTCTTAGCAGAGTTTTAAGTCTGCCAAGATGTCCACTTAGAGGGTTGTTGTGTGCATAGTTGAGAAAATCTTGTCTTAAGCTGGTGGGTATGACTATTTGAAGTTTGGGCCCTCCCTGTCCTTGTGGCATGCTGCGGAACAGAAATCCATTTTTCAACAGGAAATGAATGCGTGTGGGATCAGGATCGGCAGATGTTTTTGTTTTTTCGATGATCTCTTGAATGTCTGAATCTTCCTGTTGGGCTTTTGCAATGTCTGTCCATTCAACAGGAAATGAAGAAAAAGTGGTTGATGAGTCCTGGGATTTTACCTGTGCCAGCATAGCAAGTGGTGAGTTATCTAAGAAACTGCGTGATAAGGTATCGGGCACGATGTTACATTGACCCTTTCGATACTTGACGGTGAAATCAAAGTCTTGCAGGCGAATGGACCAACGGGTCAGACGTGAAGATGGTTTTGGATGGTTAAACACCCAGGTGAGAGCAGCGTGATCAGTGATCACCTCGAAACGTCGTCCCTCCAAATAAGGCCTCCATTTTTCAACTGCCCATATCACTGCACAGCACTCTTTCTCCAAAACCGAATACGACTTCTCAGCTCCTTGCAAGAGACGTGAGGCATAGGCAATGACATGTTCCACCTCATCTATGTCTTGGGTCAGGACGGCTCCCAAACCAATGTCACTAGCGTCAGTCTGGACTCTAAAAGGCTTTGAAAAATCTGGGGCAATTAAAACTGGGGCACTGGTCAATTCATGCTTGATCAATTCAAAAGAGCGTTCACACTCCTCTGTCCAAGTCCAAGTAGCTCCTTTCCTTTTCAAGGAATGCAGTGGGGCAGCTTTCTCAGAAAATTGAGGGATGAATCTGTGGTACCATCCTGCTAGGCCTAAGAAACGTTGCACCTCTTTCAGTGACTTGGGGACAGGAAATGAGGCTACAGCTTTAACTTTAGCAGGGTCAGTTTTAATTCCTTCTGCTGAAATTACATGTCCCAAAAACTTCAAGGATTTCTGCATTACATTGCACTTTTGGAGGTTTAGAGTGAGACCTGCCCGACTCAGACACTGGAAGACTTCTCTTAGATGGGCTAGATGTTCTTCCTCTGACTTGGAGTAAACCACGACATCGTCAATATATACGAAACAACTCTTACCCCTCACGTCTTTCAACACAAACTCCATAAGTCGCTGAAATGTGGCAGCAGCATTTTTAAGGCCGAAAGGTAAACAAAGAAATTCATATAATCCCGATGCTGTAGTAAAAGCAGTTTTAGGGATGCTCTCTGGCTCCATCTCAACTTGCCAGTATCCGCTTTTGAGGTCGAGGGTACTAAAGATAGCTGCTCCATGTAAAGACTCGAGGATTTCATGTATCTGTGGCATGGGGTAACCGTCCAAGTACGTCTTTGAATTCAAACCTCTAAAATCGACACAGAATCTCTGACCACCTCCCTTCTTCGGTACCAGGACCACCGGTGCAGCCCATGGAGAAAGTGAAGGCCTAATGATGTTTTTGTCCAGCATTACCTTGACTTCTTGTTCGATGAATTGCTGTTTCTCAGGTGATACTCTGTAAGGTCTCTTAAGGATAGGTACTTCACTGGTGGTAATAATGCGATGTTTGACTACATCAGTGTGTCCTATTTCGTTGGTACAAACAGTGGGCCATTCTCTCATCAGATGCTTGAGCTGTGACCGGTATTCTGGAGATGTGTCTGCACTGGTGACCAGTTGATGGACAAATGTTTGCGTTTCAGGTGACTCTTCTGGTTGTGGTAAGGCAAGGTAGAAAGATAGCAATGCATTGGAAGAATTGGATGACATGAATGGGAATGTCTCTTCTTGGCAGTGGTTTGAGGTAGGTAAGGTATATTGAGCTTTGTGAAAATTCAAGTTGATTCCCATAGACATCAGAGAATCCATACCCAAGATGATAGGTACAGTGAGATCTTCGTCCTTCATTACATACAAAGTCAAATCATACCTCCTTCCTTGCACTTCACATTCACAGTTCCACATCCCCAAAGCTGATAACACTTGGCCGTTAGCTTGTTTGAAGGTCTGACCATGACTAGAATTCAGCTTTTCTTTGCGACTCAACTGTCTCCAACAGGATTCTTGTATTAGAGTCAGTGAACTACCCGTATCCATCATAGCTTGAAAATATCTCCCTCGGATCAACATTGGCAGGATGAGAAACTTCAAGTTCAACATGTTGGCATTAGGAATGGACTGCAGAATATGTGCATGCAAAATATTCTTCACAACGCTCAACAAAGGAAATCGGATCATTGTCTTCATCTGCCCCAAATTGTGGGAATTCAACCTTTACCGGAGGTAGATACGGAGCAGTTGATGTGGTATCTGGTAGGTTGTGAGTACGGTGATGAAGCTGCTCAGTACGTGATCTATTAGAGTCTTTTGGCAAGGCTGGGGTGAGCAAAGGAAGAGAAACTGGAGTAGACATGACATGAGCATATGACTTAAGCTTAGTGTCGATTTGCACATCTCTCCTCTTCAAACAATCCACCATAGACTTTCCCAAATCAGCTATACTCAGCTCAAGTACTTTTTTGACTCTCTCACATTCCCTTTCAATCTTGTAGTTCAACTTTTCCTCCAACATTTGACACTGGTCCTTAAACTCAGAATGTGAACAACATTGACTCACTTTTTGGGTGCAGGCTTGAACTTCACCTTCCAAAGCTGTTATACGGTTGGTCAATGAATCCATAAATTGTGTTGAGGGGTGAAATTCAGGAACTACTTCATCAGGAGGAGGAGGTGGAGGAAGTATAACATCAAGATTAGTGTTGGAATCATTATCTTCATCAGAGTTGAGATACAAGTCACTGAAAGTATGAATGAGTTCTTGCACAGGTCGTGGATCTCTTCTGGTGACAAAAGGACCAGCAGTGAAATCAGGATTGGGTTCGTACTCATCTTCCACACCTTGTGATGTAACTGACATAACTAAAACAGAAAAAAAAAAAAAAAAAAAAATGATAAACAAACATAAAACCATAGACCCTGAACACTTGTTTAGCAAATTGTCCCTGTTCGGGCGCCACTCTATAACTGTCCCAGATATTTCAAACCAGGCCTGCTACAGAAAAATGAGGGGGGAATCAATTTTGCACTCTACCCTACCGGATACTGTGTTCAGGGTATACATGAACCAACAAAAGACAAGAAAGAAAAATCTTTTCATATCATATATTGAATTTTTACATGAACAGTTCTCCATAAACACCAAACAAACTCAAACGCTAAATAATCACACAAAAAGTAATGGTACGAGTGGATAAATGTGAAGTGTACCATAAAGATGGTGACGGATAATGGGGTTGATAAAGTGAGCAGTCTTTAGAATGAACAGTCTTATCTGCAAATGGTAGGTATTGATGAAAGGAAGTATTTATCCATCTGGTTGAGTCTTTGAATACAATCCTTAGGCAGTTGCACTCATGCACCCAAGCAAACTCCCAATCCAGCACTCAAGGCAATGTAAGTTCCATGTAATACAAAAATCCTCTACAAAAGAAAACAAACTCATTAACATTCTTACAAATTCTTTTGGTAAAGCATACACAAAAGACAAAATATAAGAACAACAAACTCACGGTTGAGCAGCAAACTAAATGTTTCTCAAGCCAGGATTATTAGAGAGAACAGCAGATACCATGTGGTTATTCAAACTGAATCTACCTCTTACTCTTCTACTTCCTCTTTTATACATAAGGAGCAGGTGCTACTGGTGTCCCCTAGTGGATGGGATGAACATAGCACTGATAATAAGGACAAGTCAACCATGTGACAGACAGTGACTGTTACAGTCTCAGTATCATATGCCAGCCCCACGTGCGAATCCCATGCACACAAGCGGCGCGCTGCCCCAACAGACGCGGGACCTGATGCACTGGAAACGCGAGCCTGATCTAATTGATCGAATCAAACGCTGTGTCTTTAACACGGTCGGAAGAAGCCGCAGTGCGGGCTTCCGAACCGTGCGCGAGACCAGTGGAGCTCGTTAATAAACACTGAGAAAGGGTCGCAACCGTCTCAGTATTATATGCCAGCCCCACGTGCGAATCCCATGCACACAAGCGGCGCGCTGCCTTAACAGACGCGGGACCTGATGCACTGGAAACGCGAGCCTGATCTAATTGATCGATCAAGCTCAAACGGGAGCGGAGCTTTTTCATTGAAAACAGTTTGCACAGACAGCGCCCTCGAGCACTGCCCGTGCATGCTCCACTCCCAGACAAACTACACAAAGCGTGTGTGTGTCATCCTCGCTTAAATAACGTGGGCAAGGGGACGCACACTGCCTGGATAGCTTCTCTTTATTCACCATAAATAATACTCTCTTCACGGGACAGACAACACCAAATAGAACAGACAAGATGACATAGAGCGCTTGCTGAAGACCAGAAGCTAACATTTCCTGGTTCCTGTGACCCTTTTGTAGCTTCCGGATCACCGTCACATGCGACGTCACGGGTGGCGTTGCACCAATCAAGATTGGAATAGTTCCATAGTTGATTTCAGACGCTTCATGTCGAAGGCATTCCCCAAAGTATCAAGTATCAATGCAGCGGGAGTTCCCTTTACGAAAGGGAACTGTGTTTCTCTTCAAAACTTAATTTCTTTCTTTTTTAATAACTGTAAATCTAAAATTTACAGTGTAGCTAGCTACTAGATTAAATTATATAGGGTGAATATGAACTAATTAAGTCTGTTAAACAGCACTTGAAAATGTTTTTTTTTTTCTTTTTTTCTCTTGACTTTATTGAAATTGTAGATGCCATTTGTGCTTTGCATTGGACTTAATGGGGAGAGTATAAAATGTTGAAATTGAGTATTATTTTACAGGTATGTGATTTGGGGCTAGATGAGACTTGAGTGCATTTAATGTTCAATTATCTTATTAAGAACCATTTCAATTACACTTAGATAGCACTGTGGGAAGAGTGGAGCTTTTCTAGACTCAAATATCCTCATAGTTTGTATATTGATATAACATCATGGTATAATTCCCCCAGTCAAAGTGACTAACTGGAAACTGCTGTTTCTGTAGAAGGCCATCTGGTTTTACCTGTTGTGTGTAAAAATTCCAGTTTCATACTGCAATTTTTTTTTAAAAGGGTCATAATGTAGTTCTGTAGATAAACACCAATTCTGCATTTGTATGAATTTCTTTACAAATGCATAATTTGTATATTTTAATAGATGGGTTTAATTCACGTACATTCCAGGGTCACACGAATGCAGTTAGGATGCAGTTGGGTGACTTTGAAGAAGCTAAAAGATAGTTTTGATTTGTTTCATATTGTGTTCTCTACAGAAATTCCATACTATTATGTTATTTATAGATTTGATTACTTTGATATTATTCTGGTTTAATTATCTAAAATGTGTAAAATAATAAAGAATAAATAGTGTCCAAATGTTTATGAAGCACACTTATTTGATATATACTGTAAAATGCAGTAAATGTACTGTAAAATATTTTAAGTTTACTGTAATATTTGTAATATGCTGTAAACTACTCGCGCATTGTTTGAAAACGCATAAGAAGACAGGCACACAGTTATTTTATATTCAGTAACTCTCAATAAATAGCCTATAGATGATTTAGGTTGTTTAAATATAGCTACATTTTGGGGTTTGGGTCCCGTTCCATCTATCAGTTCATCTATACATTCTCCGAATCGCTTTTACCAAGTAATAATATATGGCCATTTTAAAAACTCAGAAATAACCCTACAGAAACCCACAAGTGTCTAATTCACATCTGCACTGCTTCTGAAACTGAAATAATTTAGGTTAATTACTTAAATTATTTCATAGTCATGAAATTAATATACAGTTTTTTGGGCTTAAATCCATAAACACCATTATTCAGGTGAAATATTTGATCTTGTTTTCGTGGCAATATGTGCCAGCGCTGATGTAAAAGGCGAAACCGTCACGGTTCATGGGTATGTGTGTTCATCTTGTGTTTCTGTCTATGGCCTGATTGTTGATCAGCGTTGCTGGGAAACTCATTACGCTGAAGAATTAATCAGGCCAACCTCACCTGACACTCATTATCTCTCGCTATATCTACCCTTGTGTTGCCGTCAGTCTTTGTCAGATCATTGTTTGCTTCATGTCTGCCATTTGCTCTTGCTGTCGTGTGTGCAGTTCCTGTTCCAGTTTTGTCTCTGGTTCATGTTGGATCACCTGCTGGAATTACCGATCAGCAGTTTGAGCCACTCGCCCACTGCAGTCCGTTCCTCGCTGCCAAAGCCTGTCAGCTTCCGCCAGCAGTCGGCAACATCTGACGGTCTCTCTGCAGTGTTTCTGAGTTTATTTTGAACTTTTAATACTCTCATTGATTGCATTTGCTTTTGGATCCCGTTGTTATTTCCATGACAGAAACAGTGATTGTGGGCTACACAAACCAGTTTATCAGCACTGTCTAAATGGTTCTCTACTTACTTTGTATTTGTCTTTGTCTACCCACACAGGTTCCCTCTGCCAGTTAGATGGTAAGTTGTAATAATGACCATAAAACTCACTGAATGTCTGTGAAGCACTTCTATGTCTGTGAAGCATTTTAACAAGCAAATCTCATTTCTTGCTCTCTCTCATCAGTATGTGGTCGAGCCCCCCTCAATAACAGGGTTGTTGGAGGGGAGAATGCGGCGGCGGGGGCTTGGCCGTGGCAAGTCAGCATTCATATCTTAGGCTTTCGCCATAACTGTGGCGGGACTCTAATCACCAAAGACTGGGTTTTATCTGCAGCTTATTGCGTCCTGGGGTATGAGGTTTAACACTTATGGCTCGTTTCCAGTGAGCGGTACGGTACGGTACAGTACGCAATTATTTGCGTTTCCACTGTCAAAAGTTGTGAATGGTACCAAAATGCCGAACCTTACCGTACCATTTTTTGGGTACCCTTCCGTTGGGGTACCTAGCACAGTGGTACGGTACTAAAGGGTAGAACTAGACTCACTTCAGAACGTTGATTGGTTGACAGAGTATCGTCACTTGCGCGTGCTACAAGGGGAATGACAACATAAGAAGTGCCGTTTTTTTAATATACAGTTGAAATATAATACTACTGTTATTGTGTCACGAAATGTAGTTTTTTCAGGTGAGAATGTAGTTGTTTAAAATTCAAATCTGTGGTTTATTTATAAAGATTTACGAAAATTTGATCCAGCTTGTGAGATCCAGGCAATCACTGGGCGCTCGGCGCTCATGTACCCCGCCTGGAACAGCCTTTCCTCGGCTAGTCGTTCTGACGTTTGCCTCTGACTCTGACGTCTCTGTAGTGGTTAAACATGAGATATAATTCGCCTTGTGTAGACCTAACGGGTGATTTTTGGTCTCGTGAATCTATAATTTGTTCCCTGGCCGTTTTTTTGGTTGAGGGCTAAGTGAAGTTTCATAACTTTATAAGCTATTTAACTTTACCGTTGTATGGTTAGACTAGAGCGCTGACTTTGTATGTTTGACTGAATTGTTTGCTTTATTTGTACAGCTTCTTCTACCTTTTACTTCTACTTTTATAATGGCTAATATTGATAAAACTGAAATTTAACAAAAAGAGACTGGGTTGAGTTTTGTCATTTTAAATTTTAATACAACGAAGATGATCTGTAATGTTGTTTGCTGCAACATCTGTTGTTTAGTACAAATGAACATAATTGCCTGGAGCATATTAAAATGTTTAATATTTTTATATTATATTTAAACGAAAAGAGGCAGGGTTGTGTTTTATATTTCGTTTGTTATAAATAGGCTAGCAGCTAACGTTATATGCAGTGAATATAAGCAATATGCGTTGCCTGAACCACATTTGTGTGGCTATAATGTTTAAGATTTCTTTAAATGAAAACGAAAAGAGTTAGTGAGGTGTTTTGTAACATATTTCGTTTTATTGTTGCCTGAAATATACATACAGAGATTACCGGAGTAGCAGAGCGAGCTGAGTGACGCTCGCTGTTTCATTTGCAGAATTACCGGACTCGCGTCCTCGGGAGTCATTCTCCTGAGTCGGACTTGGCAAAGTCCAAACTTTGCGTACTTGCTATTGAGAAACGCCTAATGTCGGCGCTTGGCTTCTTGTGACAAACACGACGAGAAGCAAGAACAAGATCTGCTGTTTGTCATCATGTTGTTTATGTTGCTTTCTTCGTGCGAAAATGACGTCGATCGCTTCTTTCCGGCATTAGCTACACCACACCTATCAAGTAAGGGTAGGCCTACTGTTGGCAGTGGAAACGCAAACCAGTTCATGGTTTATCGACCCGTACTGTACCGTGCCGTACCACTCAGTGGAAACGAGCCATTAAGATACATTTGTAAATTGATAATAGTGGGATTAAAGCATTCTTTCTCTGTTTACAGATGGAGTGAATCTCACATTGTGATGTACTTCGGGCGTCTGAGACAATCCGGCTCAAACCCTTATGAGACATCCAGGACAGCGAGTCGAATCATCAGCCATCCCAACTATAACTTTTCCAAAGTTGTCAACGACATAGCACTGGTCCAGCTCTCCTCTTCTGTGACTTTCTCTGATTACATTAAGCCTGTCTGTCTGGCGGCGGCTGGTAGTGTATTTTCTACAGGTACAGAGAGCTGGAGCACTGGATGGGGCACTGGATGGGGTAAGTGAACAAATGTGAAGCTTGCCAGTTAACTGAATACAAACAATACTGTAAACCTCAACAATGTACCTAGACATGTTTTATAAAAGCCATAAACTGTGTCCTCTGATCTGTGTCACAGATACCAATGCCACTGGCATACTGCAGGAGGAGATGATCTCAATTGTGAGCTACAGTGACTGTTATAATAATTATGGACCGTTTATCACAAGCAATACGATTTGTGCTGGATTGTTAAATCAGGGAGCGAAAAGTATATGTTCGGTAAGATACCAGTCATTCATTTCCACCTTTTTTAATCCAAAGCAATTTACAAAACGCTACTCACCAGTTTCTGGTCATCTGCAGACTTTACCTGTTAACCTAGTTGCTTAATTAAGCCCAGTTCACTCCACTGATCATGAACTCGTAAACTACTCCTACTTTTTACTTCACCTGATCTGCAGTTGGAGCTGCAAGGCTGACTACCGTATTTTCCGGACTATAAGTCACATCAGCTGCAAGGATGACTATAATATTTAGTGTAAATAATTTTGAATAATGCTGGGTACACACCAAAAGATTTTTTACATCTTATAAGATTTTCAAAATGTGATAGACCACAAACATGAGGACAAAAAAATCCTAGATTTAAGCGTTTTGCTCCTATAGTGTGTGGTGTGCCATGATGTGACAAAGACAGCACACCACACACCAACAGATTTTCAACCAGAGTCTCGACTGTGAACACAGGAAATCTCGCAAAATCAGAATAAGCATGGCGGATGATATGCAGGAAGAAATTGCGATGATAGTGTTTGGAATGATTTTCACAGAAAATTTACGTGAAAAAATCCATTGTACCCACCATTATATATAACCTTTTATACAGAAATATTTTCATTCTTCATTGTCTTTATTTATACTTTCTTGGATTTAATGTCTCTTTAGAAAAAGTTATTTAATCCCTCTATAGAACTTCACTGAACCCTTAACACTCAGCTTCCTGCAAGTGTGTGTGTGTGTTTGAGAATGACCGTGTCTTCCATTATCTCGCTTTCCGATTGGAAAGTTTGTTTCATTTCATGTGATAATACAGAGTTCCCCCCACACATCAGGATTTCTGATCGTAAATATTAAACATGTTGAATTTTTACGATTCGCGATCGGGGCGGCTCCGACGTTCTTCCGGTCAGGTTCAGACACTCTTAACCAGTGTTGTGGGTAACGCGTTACAAAGTAACGCGTTAGAGTACTCTAATTACCTTTTTCGTGAAATGTGTAACTTAACGCGTTAGTTTCTTGCGTTAAGTAATCAGTAACTTCGTTATTTTTTTAAAAAGTAATCCGTTATTTTAAGGAAAGGAAAATCCCGACTGCAGCCTGCTTTTTGTCAGACAGTAGGCTTAGGTCTACTGTGCCACCTGCGGATGTATCAGCGGAGCCGAAGCGCTGTGATCGTAAAGTCAATGAATGGCTGTGACACGTCAGTGCCCTGCGCCTGACCGTGTGTGTGTGTGTGTGTGTGTGTGTGTGTGTGTGTGTGTGTGTGTGTGTGTGTGTGTGTGTGTGTGTGTGTGTGTGTGTGTGTGTGTGTGTGTGTGTGTGTGTGTGTGTGTGTGTGTGTGTGTGTGTGTGTGTGTGTGTGTGTGTGTGTGTGTGTGTGTGTGTGTGTGTGTGTGTGTGTGTGTGTGTGTGTGTGTGTGTGTGTGTGTGTGTGTGTGTGTGTGTGTGTGTGTGTGTGTGTGTGTGTGTGTGTGTGTGTGTGTGTGTGTGTGTGTGTGTGTGTGTGTGTGTGTGTGTGTGTGTGTGTGTGTGTGTGTGTGTGTGTGTGTGTGTGTGTGTGTGTGTGTGTGTGTGTGTGTGTGTGTGTGTGTGTGTGTGTGTGTGTGTGTGTGTGTGTGTGTGTGTGTGTGTGTGTGTGTGTGTGTGTGTGTGTGTGTGTGTGTGTGTTTTCCGAACTACCGGCAAGATTGCAGAGAGGACAGCGTTTGGATTATGGAAGTACGCACATCATTTTCAATTTGTCAACGAAAAGGAAAAGAACATAACGGTAAAATGCACACTCTGCGTTTGTGAAAAGCTTCTGTCGACCGCCAAAAATTTAATTAGGTTTGTAATCATTTTTGTTTGACAGGCAGCTGTTAATTTCTGTTAGATCGTTGACTGGTTGTTCATTTCTAAATGGATTTAAATCTGCAAGCCTGTTTACCTCAGGTTGTGTTTACAAGTAAGCACACTTGATGCACTTTGATAACTGCATTAGAGTTAAAGAAAAAGTTATCTTGTATGGTGCTCATATACAGTAGCCTAGACTAGGCTACCCGGGCTGTAGGTGCGAATTTTGATTAATATGTTCTGTGATAATAAATAAATAAAACGCCATGTGGAATAATAGCCTATTGCTGACTGTCTTTCCTGTTATTGTTATCCTGCAGTGTTAATTTAGTCGGATGACTGACGTTATTCATTGTCAGGAGTCACGACTTCTAGGTGCATTTAAAGGGGCCGGGGGCTGTGTCTGTCATGTGTGAGCCGCTGCAAACGGCTTTTAATTTTTGGTAACGCATGAGTACTCTAACGCGTTACTTTTATGAATAGATAACGCTGTAACGTAACTGATTACTTTTAATTGATGGTAACGTTGTAACTTAATTAACTACTTTCCAAAGTAACTATACCCAACACTGCTCTTAACACACCTCACACCAAGGGAAAATCTGATAAGATAATCTGTTGAACCATCAAGATAATCGGGACATAGCTAGGATTGTCGGAAGGGGGGGAAATCGGCCCAAAATCAGCCCGATTATCTTTTGGTGTGTACCCAGCATTAGACACACACACACAAAAAAAACCACCTTAAAGTGATAATTCACCCAAAAATGAACATATGCTGTTAATTTGCTTTTCTAAAAATGCCCCGCTGGCCGTTGTCATCTTGTGAGGTGGAGCCGTGGTATCAAAGCCCCGCCCAAACTCCTGCAGACCCAATCAGCACACAATCATGATGACACACCCACTCATTATAGCATCAAATAAGTAAACAAAACCAAAGTTATTAGAAAAAAGAATATTTGAACATGTGTCATCATGGCCTAAAATGACAGAAACCATCTTTGTAAAATTGTTTTATTTGAAGTGTAATTTGACTTTTGTTTGGCACACGTCCCTTTAGTTTACATGGAGAGGACGGAGGCCAATACTGCAGCCAGCCACCAGGGGGCGATCAAAATGTTTTAGCTTCATTTTCCTGGACGTGTGTCTCACACTTGGGTTTATCCAAAGATGAATATTTGTCAACTGTTGGCGTGCTTCTCATTTCTAATTTGTGCATCCTCGTTTCCTTTCCTCGCTTCCTCGTCTCGCATCTCAGCTTAGGATGAGAGGGAAGAATGCAAGGAAAGAAAATGAGGACGGAGGAATCGAAGCAAACCTTATCTGTACATTGAAGTGATGTTTGAGTGATCAAGAATATACAAAAGCATCATCCACTGCTTTCAAGAGATCTTCCCTTATGTTGTTGAAGTTTGCTTATTTAAAGTTCCTCGCCTCCTCACGGTGCAGTTAGAGCATTGAGATTTCTTTCAAGATGACTTTCTTTGATCGTTTTCTGGGTCGAGGAAATGAGGAAACACTCATTTTAATATTGAGAAGCACTATTGGTGACAAGAGAAAAACATTTAGCCCTCCCACTGCAAACAATTAAAAATGTATTCTGGCCTCAGGAACAAAAAAGGCTTTGGTGGACATGTGCACACACACACAAAATTGGGTTACCATTTTACACTATTGCATACTTGTGTCTGTAACAGTTGTTCACTGTATATTGTCAGAGATATAAATGCTGAATGTTTGTCAATACAGACCGACATTGGAGGTCCAATGGTCAGTAGGAACGGCTCCCTGTGGATTGAGTCCGGCATTATGAGTTTTAGTAGAGGATGTGACCCCAAATATCCTGGTGTGTACACTCGAGTTTCTCAGTACCAGGACTGGATCAAGTCTTACATGGGCAGCAACCCACCTGGATTTGTCGAATTCAACGTTGAAAAGCCGACATCCACTGAAAAGCCAACATACACTGAAAAGCCAACATCCAACTCCAACTTCGGAAGCGTGTCCAACCTCCTCTTATTTTCCCTTTCTCTCACATTCTCCATCATTCCTTTCGCCTTCTCTGTCTATCTAGATTCCTAAAGATTGTATGAACAATAATTCTCAGGGCTCTTTGATGAAGAGGACATTTGTGCTGTACATGCTCTCATAAATATGAGAAAAGAGTAGTTGTATTGTTGTTTTTGTCATTCTTTATCTTTTTAAAAATGTACTATATTCTTGAAAAGCTCTCTTATTGACATTATAAGAGCATACACAAATAAAGTTCAGCATGCTTCTGCCCTCTGAGATTCAGGATGTTTGCATAAATGCTGTAGTAGAGATGGAGCATTTTTTTTATAACGGTATTTTTTTTAAATTTTTTTTTATGTTTATATGTCTGATAAACAATATGCATAACCGATATAGGGTTTGGAGCTCTGTAATGTGATTAGGTAAACTGGTTGTTGAAAATGTAATTATCTTTAATCAATTACCATGTTGTAGTCACACTGTGAAGTCAGAAACAACTTAAGTGTAATTTAGGTGAATTTAGAAACAGATTATCAGAGGAAAGAGAAGAGAACTCGTGGCAAGCGCATGCTAACAGCAGAGCACATGTAAACCCTGCTAACAGGGAACGTTCTCATAACTTTAGCTATGTTCTGTCAAGTAAACCCGGCACTTATTGTGTTTGTTAGTATTTTGTCATAAATTGCTTGGAGCATATAGAACAGCACTTTACTGGTTATATAAATATGTATGTGTATTTTGTATTTTGTATTAGATGCCCTGTCTGAAAACTGTGGTATCTCGTATCTCGTATAATATGTTTGTTGAATTTTATGGCGTCTTGTAACTACGTTTGTATTATATTTAGTGTTTAGTTTTGTTATTTGATACTGTGATGACCTGACGGGGGACTACAGATGTAAAGTAGCCCTATGGGCTAACTCTGGCATATTTACACTGCTGAAAAGCTAAGATGTTCATTAATATGCATTGTCCCTCTTAAATAAACAAATAAATAAATAAATAAGTTTCTCTCAAAGTTAAGAACAAACGTTCTTCTAGTAACGTTAATAGAGAACGTTTGTTATTAAAGCTTGTTTCCGCCACAGAATAAAACATAAAAAAGGTAATTGCAACTTTTCATCTCACAATTCAGACTTTTTTTCTCACAATTACAAGTTTACATCATTACTGACTTTTTATTAGAATTGCGCGATATAAACTCACAATTGCAAGTTTTAAAGTCCAATTCTAAGGAAAAAAAGGCTTAATTTTTTCCTCAGAATTGTGAGTTACACCTTCCGACACCTTTTATTAGAATTGTATGTTATAAAGTCAGAATTCTGAGGAAAAAAATCATTATTTTTTTCCTTAGAATTGGACGTTATAACTACAATTGTGAGTTTATATCTCACAATTCTAATAAAACAATTTCAAGATATAAACTTGCAATTGTGTGTTTTTAAGTCAGAATTGTGAGAAATAAACATGCAATTGCGAAAAAAAAAAAAAGTCAGAATTGTGAGTATATTTCTCTCTATCTCCGTGGTGGTGAGCCGGGCTCTGGGTCTGGCTCTCGTCTCAGAAGCCATAGAAAAACACAACTTTTCATAAATGGTTTATAATGATAAAAACAAATTTCAATTAACTAGGAATGCAACAACTAATTGATGAAATTGATCATCATGATTGTGGCCATTTCTCAGTCCGTACACCAACGCGGTAAACCCCCGAACACTTACGGAAATGTTCACTCCTTCACCGGTAAATCCCTGTATCTTCCTGCACGCGATGTAAAATCTTCACAAATTCCAGGAGACAATCAGTTAAATCTTCGTAAACGGACACTCATCTCTAAATAAACCTCTATAAATTAGTGTACGCTTACCATTTTAAATGCTACTGGTCTTCAACATAAAAATGTGTCATATTAGCTTATCAAAACTAGTTGTCACTAAAGCCACAAACACACTGTAAACCCGGATAAGTAGAATTTACTTAAAAAAACCTAGGTAACTCGTTGCCTTAAAATTTTTAAGTAATGAAGCATTAGTTGAATAAGTGAAGTGGACTACGTTCAATGTACTTAAGCTCATAATGGAATGGAATAGAACATTTAAGTTGAATGTACTTATAACCGAGTTACAGTAACTGAAGATACTTAGTTTAAACAATCATTCCCCACCCATTTG
Organism: Squalius cephalus; assembly: GCF_949319135.1. Classification (NCBI taxonomy): domain Eukaryota; kingdom Metazoa; phylum Chordata; class Actinopteri; order Cypriniformes; family Leuciscidae; genus Squalius; species Squalius cephalus. The sequence continues at coordinate 9,159,414 of NC_137122.1, forward strand.
TTTAACTCAGCTTGTTAAGTAAGCATTACTCCATTACCAATTCAACTAAATTGTATATTCTAATGGGCCCAACTTAACTTTTAGTTCCTGAAACTCAAAATATCTTTCAATCAATAGAGCCATGTAAAATATTTTGCCGTTGCCATCCACATACTGTATTTTTACAGCACTAGTACAGTAAAAAGCATTTACAGTACTCCACTGTAATTACCAAATACAGTATATACCACATACTTTTACAATATTAAACTGTTGTCTACAGCAATAAATTGTATTTTACAGGGAATTCTGCTTTTATAATTACATAATTAAAATATTATACATTAAAGGAGCCGTATGTAAGATTGTGGCCAAAACTGGTACTGCAATCACTTTCAAATTACTGTAGAGCGGTGTATCCCCTCCCCCTCCCCCCTGACTCGAGGTTGCCAGATAGGCTGCAGGATCCAGCAGGAAAGTAGGCTGCTATAGAGTTCTCAACGGGTCGGGTCGGCCCGACAAACCCGACGGGACCCGCGGGTTCGGGCCGGGTTCGGGTCGAAAATATAATCAAATGACTCGGGTCGGGTCGGACCTCGGGCTTAATCTTTTCCGCTCAGTAAAAAAAAAAAAAAAAAAAAAAAAAAAAACCATTTATTATTAATCGCTGCTGGTCACCATAAAGAAAGTCTGGCTGCTGCGTGTAACGTGCACAGTGTTGCCAGATGTACGATAATTATCGTATTTGTACGATAATTTTGACCTCTGTACGATGTACGATCAATAATGGAAAAAATCCTATAATGTACGATAATTTCAGACTGTGTGACACTTCAAATGATGGTCGTTGTAATAGGGCTTCTCATTGATCTAGCTGTGGATTTTACGTCTACCGGGGGAAGAAGAGAGAGGGAGCGAGAGACCTTGCGTGTGTGTGCTAGTGTGCCTCACGAAGCGCATGTAAGGACCCAACCAATCAATTGTAAGTGCGGGCGGGCTTTTATCTATACTCCCGAATCAGAACCGAACTCCCGAATCAGAACCGGTCGGGTTCGGGCAGATAATTCATGTTTATGTGTTGGGTTACATCGGGTCCGGGCTTTAAAAGCCACGGGCCGGGTCGGGTCGGGTTGTAATTTTCAGGCCCGTTGAGAACTCTAGGCTGCTATGCAGCTGTGGTAACTAGAGCAGAGCTGGCAACCCCGATGCTGAAACACTACTGACTTCGTGATTGGTAGATAGGTGGAGGGCGGCGCTTCAGGCCAAAACACAAGATGACAACATCAACATCAGTTGAGGGCTGCAACTTCACTTTTTAAATGACAATATCCTGGCCGGACTACTGTTGTCAGTGATATAAGTATTTGAAATGAACATGATTTCTTAATGTCTAGTGACATATCAGGGCCATTTTATGATTAAATGAAATACATTTCTTACATACAGCTCCTTTAAGGTTTCATATGTAGCCACACTAGGAAAAAGAAAACAACATTTCCTGGGTTTTAAAACATTTATTTTGGTTATAAGCAAAGATCAGAAAATTGCCTTCGGTGAACATGTTGGCTGAATTTTTTTTAAACATAAAATGCAATTTTAACACTTTAACAACAAACAGGTAACACTTAGCGCTTAATTAAAGGGATAGTTCACCCAAAAAGTTTAATTAGCCCATGATTTACTCACCCTCAAATCATCTATATGACATTCTTCTTTCAGACGAATACAATCAGAGTTCTATTAAAAATGTCCTGGCTCTTCCAAGCTTTATAATGGCAGTGAATTGCTGTTTCTGTTTTGAAGTTCATAAAAGTGCAAACGAAATTTGTACGATATCGTATTTGTACGATAATTTTGACCTCTGTACGATGTACGATCAATAATGGAAAAATAAGTTCTCACTTAGCGCTTAATTAAAGGGATAGTTCACCCAAAAAGTTTAATTAGCCCATGATTTACTCACCCTCAAATCATCTATATGACATTCTTCTTTCAGACGAATACAATCAGAGTTCTATTAAAAATGTCCTGGCTCTTCCAAGCTTTATAATGGCAGTGAATTGCTGTTTCTGTTTTGAAGTCCATAAAAGTGCAAACGAAATCCCATTCAAAGTCTGCAAGGTTTCGCAGAAGTGAGGACACCTGTAGGCTTACAGTGGTGTTCTTGTTTTGCACAACTTGGCCAGTTTTCTTTGAAGTTACTTGTCCTTTCTTTGTTTTTGATCCACGTTCAGGATTGATGTCAAGAAAGTGTCTAAAAGGCAGAAAAGAAATGGGGGAAAAAAAAACAATGAAATATTATGGACTGAGTTTATATATTTTGACAGAGAGAGACAGCACAAAAGATGTGTAAATAAAAACCAGATATCGGTTTTAACGACTAATTTGTTTGGATAAAACTGAACAACATGAAAAAAAAAAAGCAATATTTAAATGATATTTTTTTCTGCCCTGGTTAAAATACATCAACTCAATGTGTCTGTTTACAAGTGCACTGTCAACTAACTAAACTTTTGGAAGTGGGGTTGCCAGATTTTAAGTTTTATTCTACAACTTTTGTCTACTCATCACCCAGCTCATTAAAGGGATAGTTTACCCAAAAATGAAAATTTTGTGATCATTTACTCTCCCTCAAGTTGTTCCAGACCTGTATGACTTTCTTTCTTCTGCTATACACAAAAGAAGATATTTTAAAGAAGGTTGGTAATTAAACAGTTGCTGGTCCCCATTGACTTCCATAGTATTTTTTTTTTTCCTACTATGGAAGTCAATGGGGTCCATCAGACATTTGGTTACCGACTTTCTTCAAAATATCTTCTTTTGTGTTCAGCAGAAGAAAGAAAGTCAATTGTCAAGTTCACGCGCGTGATCATAGGTAACCTATGCGTGTGAACTCGACAATCGACTACTATGGACTTCGACCGAAAACTGGAAGTAAATACAGGTATGTGCGCTGGCTGAATTAATATCACTTTTATTCATATCTTGCACATCTACTGCAGTCAGATTCACCCGTGATCACTCTGAAGGAATCACTCACATTGGCTGTGCACTTGTAATGACACATCAAGGATGTTAAGAGGCTAAAAGCAGGTTTAGTACTTGCCCCATTGAAGTCAACAGGGTGCAAATTTTAAAAAGAAGATAACACGGTGTAGGCAACACCGATTTTTGTCGTTGTTCTCTGTATTGACAGCACTCCAAATGTACAAAAAAATGAGCTCAATGTTAAAATTGACCGGAGTTCTCCTTTAAGCTGACATAAAACACTTTAATAAAACGAAATAACTATCCAATGATGAAATGTTTTCTGTGTTGACACAAATCTTGGATGTCCAAAAGTTTCTGTGCCGATAGATAATCGTATCTCTGCTATCAAACTACAAAAATGGCCGAACGGGGTGGAGTTGAACCGAGTGTCACCTCTGCATCCTGGAGAGGGGGCGGGGTATGAAGTGTCTCAATTGTATTTAAAGAGACCGCACCAAAACGAGTTGCTCTCAGACGCACGTCAGAAAAGGGGTAGAAAAGAGGCCTGTGGAGCTATAATAATGAGGAATTCAGACCCAAGCATTGCAGTTCCGCTTTATATAGTCTACAAATGTATGATTTATATGTAACAAGGAATGATTCAAAAGCATGATATGTCTCCTTTAAACAAGGACATTTTTATGAAAGAAATAAAGTCAAACTGGATTGTAATAAGATACTGAGATCTTGAGAGATATGTTAGTGTTTAAATACTTATGCTTTATCAGTTATGTACATTTGCGGTTTATTTAGTCATTTATGGCATTATTTTTGAGTTATGTGTGTCACCTTGATGGTGTTTTGTATTTGTGTGTACTGTGCCGTTCACCGTCCATTTCTGTTTCTGTATTATTATGGTGGTTATCAGTATATTATGAAGGTATGAGGTGGATTTTAGTTTTTTAGTGAAATAAGCAGAATAATAACGTATTATATTAGTTAATGAGATATAAGGGTTTTTTTTAACTAAAAGGTGTCTACCGTATTTTTCATGGTAAAATACTGGCAACCACAGCTGTTGTTTGTTACAGTGGGGGAAGTTACAGTACGTAGACAGTAACATGTCTTAGTCAGCTAGACAATTACTGGAAACAGAGTCTCAACCAGCAGCAAAACTTGTGTTCACAGCTCACAGTGTGCAGAACTCAAATGGGCTGACATAGAGACAAACACACTTTACAAAACAGCACACACAACCTTATTCATCTCAACTTAGTTGTTATTCTTAGTGTTTAAAGGATGTTCCAAGAATGTTTTTGTAAGAACTTTTTCTCCCAACATTATGAGAACATTTAAAAAGTATAAATTATATTTTTGTGATAACCTTTTGAAAACATTATTAAAGACTAGATAATATTAAACAAACAATTGTGTAACTGTTCACAAAGCTGCTGTAACTGAGTAATAACAGCCAGATGAACAAAGAGAAAAGGTGATCTGATGGTGTTGGTCGTAATCATTTTTTGACCTGAATCATTAATTTAGAGCCTAAAATCTGAGTTAGGGTTATTTTATTGATTATAGCAGCATTGTCCTTGTACAGCGTCATATTTTTTTTAGCATTTTCAATGTAATCTAGTGATATCCGGTTCTTAAACGAATCGTTCTTTTGAACCCGTTCTTCTTGGTGAACTGCTCGAACCAGTACACCAAATCGGACTGAATCGTTTCAAACCATTTTGCGTCTTGAGTCAGCACTGATCCACAAGCGATGAAAAGGGTGCTCTCGGCGTGCTTTACGGTAATGCTGGCATTTTAATCTAATATATGTCGACTGCTTTGGTAAATCATATTGCCGGATCTGGGCCGTAATAACGTTGCTATCTAGGTTGGCTCGTTTGTGAACTTTGCAAGTGTTTTTACTTAAACACATAATGCATTGCAAAGAAAGCCAGAAACAAAGATAAGCAGTTGAAATAGTTTTCAGCATCATAATTCACTAATCTTACCACTGCCCAAAAGTGATAACTTGTTATTAATAAGTTATATCGACAAACAATACTTTCTTGCCACAGATCAGACATTCAGAATTCTGTGTTTAACAGAAAAAACATTTTTAGATACACACGCAGACATCAAGAATCAGCATATGATGGTGACATGCTTCATGCTGCAATGCATGCCGGGAGCCATGGTATAAAACCAGCATGCGGCATGAAGCATGTCACCATTGTATGAATGTGTGTCTAAAAAAAAAAAACATCCTACTATATATTTAAAAATCAAACTTCTGAAAATTTGATCTGTTGCAAGAAAATATTGACAGTGAATATAATCTATTGATAACAAATACCCACTTTTGTTCAGGGGTAAATTTAGTAAGCTATTCTACTTCTAATTAGGCTGAAAAATGTTTCACCTGATTATCTTTGTTTCTGGCTTTTTTTGCAACAAACAATATGTTTTAGTAAATAAAGTTACAAAGACCAGAATCACACATAAAAGCCAAGCGTTAAACTGGCCAACTAAAGCAAACACCGATCACAATAATGGTGACCAAATATTTTCAGTAAAACAAACTACTAAACCTCTGTTCATTCTCAAAAAAAAAAAAAAAAAAAAAGGAGAAAGAAACCCTTCTGCTGTGATCTTGAGAGATTTATTGTCTTCTTTTATTTGCAGTTGATTTCAGGCTGTGTGGCTTTAAGTCAGTTGTAATTGTTGTGTTTCATTTTCTGAGAGTGCAAGCATGATGTTGAACCAACATCACACTGTAACATTGACTCAACGCCATTACCATTGATTTATGAATGAAATAATAATAATAAAAAAACATTCAAAATTAATTGCGGGAGCAAAATAGATGTTGATTCAGTGCAGTGAACACGTTAACACATTAACTCTGCTGAGATGTGGCCCTCCAGGACAGAGTTTGCCCATCTCTGTCCTAACTGATCCTCTCTCAAAGTTATGAACAAACATTCTTCCAGTAACGCTAATAGAACTTTTCTTCAGAAGTTCTTACAAAAACATTCTTGGAACATCCTTTAAACACTAAGAATAACAACTAAGTTGAAATGAATAAGGTTGTGTGTGCTGTTTTGTAAAATGTGTTTGGCGCTCTGTCAGCCCATTTGAGTTCTGCACACTGTGAGCTGTGATCACAAGTTTAGTTGCTGGTTGAGACCCTGTTTCCAGTAATTGTCTAGCTGACTAAGACCTGTTACATCAAGGGTGGATGTTTTACAGCAAAATTCACTGTGAACAACGCTCAGTGTTTCCATTACTGATGACACCTGGAGTTTTTTTATGTTTTTGGGCAAACCTTTTGAGAACATTATTAAGACCAGATAACATTGACCAAATGTCATTGAGTATATCTGTATAGACCAATGAAATGTGGATCACAAAAGCTGTTTCTCATGTTCTTAAGCAGTCAGATATTCTGTGTCTAAACTGAGCTGTCTATGTAGGGAGTGATGCATCTCACTAGGCTGTGAAATGACTGTGATCAATTATATTAATAAAACATAACATTTCACATTTCTGAGTACGTTATTGGCATGATATTTTTACTGCTTAAGTTTCTCAGTCTTGAGGAAATGCCAGTCAAACTCCGCTGTGACAGTGTTACTCATATTTTAAAACAGAATAAATGCAATTTATTTTATTTTGAGGCCTTTTAAGGGAATTTCACAGCTCTCAACTTTGATTGGACGGAGTGAGGAGACTGGGCGTGTCAGTTTTTGGGCTATAAATGTGACTGGGATCTGTCAACCCTGAAACTTTGACAGAAGCTGCACTTCTGAATAACCGTAGCACGGCTCTTGAGACACCACCAAAGACTTGCGACAACCTGAAATGTCTGAAAATCGAGAATTAAGCAACAGTGAACATGAAGGTAACTATTTTAATACTTGGCCTAAATTTACCAACATTAACAAAATAATAGGCCTATCAAAATGTAGCCTTTATTTACTTCTAAAATGTTACATTTTCTAACTTTAGTATGTTTTGTGTTTATAAACTGTTTATATTATACACTGTTAGACCTTACCAGGCTTTTTTTTATTATTGTACAGTTATTTACTGTAATCTACAGTATGTTACTGTAAAGATACCATGCAATAAATTAAAACTCAAGTTAACTAATTTAATTTGCAGAAACCGACTGCCATTTAAATTTATAAACTAATATTTATTATATGCTAATAATGTGAACATATTATTACTGTGAACTTATTTCACTTGAGTCCAGTAAGAATATTTTAAATAAAGAGATTTTCACTGCATCAGCAACTAAACAGTCACTGCCTGTTAAATAACTGGTCTTTATCAGAACCACAAGAACTACAACTGACTTTCAGCCATTACACATTATTACACTTATTACTAACCAGTTTGACTTTATTTCTGTCATACATCTACTGAAGGTCTTATTGAGAATTAACAGAGACTTTTGTCTCGTCTCTTTTAATGTTCTCTTCTTTCCTTCAGTGATTCTGCTTGTTAACAGGCTTATTAAGGCTGAGATGACTCCATATTTAATATACACAGGTTTTGTGGCTCAGATAAGGTCCAGTTCTGGTTTATTTCTTTGCTCTTGGCTGACATGTGGCATTGCTGTGGCCTGCTTGTGGCCCAGATCTGGCAAACAGGAGCGAGCCGCTCAAGGGCCATCATTCCACGCTGCATGAGGGCCAGATCATCTTTCCACATGTGCCAGATGTGGGCCGGATCTGGGACGAAACAATGTTGCCATCTAGGTAGCCTAATGTTAATCTGCTCGTCTGGCACTTTGCAACAACACAGCCTTGTTTTTGCAGTGATTTTATGCATGTTTATCAGAAACGTCTGACGTTTATGTTTTATGTGGTGTGAGAAAGTCACATAAACTACGCGAGATCTGATCAGAACAGTCAGACTAAAACAGATTTCCTTGGACTAACAGTCTGAACGTAGCCTAACACTCGGTAGTAAGGACACATAGAAGTGTTCAAACTGAAGATTTTGCTGTGGGGTTAAAATGGTTAAAGATGTAAGATGAAAAAAAAAAAAAAAAAAAGAGTGAAACGTAATTTAACAGTAATCAACTGTAAATTAATTTAAGGTAAAAACTGTAGAAAAACAGTAATTTAACATAACAGATTACAGATTACCATAAAATCAAGGAAAAACAGTAATATACTGTACATTAATTTACAACAACAAACTGTAGAAAATATACTGTAAAATGTCAGATTTACTAAATGAAACAAGTTAATTTCTGTGAAATATTAGTGAAGGTTAACAGAAAAAAAGTAATGTGAAGTCAATAATTGATAAGAAAAATAAATATTAAACTGAACTGTTTTCATGTGTTTTTGCACAAGATGATATACATACACTGTAAAAAAAATGGTGAACTGCATGGCAACACAGGGTGCCCAAATATATACCATTAATGAAAAAAAAACAGTCAAAGACCATCAACTGAAGTCACATGTTTAGACTGCAACAGGAAAATGGCAAGCTGACCATAAACTACAAAAACACACTTAAATTAGAAATAAAAAGTGAAAAACCGTAACTGTGTAGTTGTTGTTGCAGATCTCTTTGCTAAGTACTTTAACACATGTGTGCTATTTCTAGATAATGAGGAACTGCAAATATTTGAGTCGTTTTTTTTTTTTTATTATTATTATTTCACTATTACACAATAAGTGTTTGGTGTTTTATATTAAGAAATATTTTTTTTCAGTGGACTCAAATTAAATGAGTTCACAGTACTAACAATACATACTAGTTTTTAAACTCGAATGGTTTGAAGCAATCGCTTTTCCAAATTATGATGCATCTGAACTAACATTCATCTTCACAGCTCAAGCTGATTCAACGACAGCAGTGAAACCAGTCCACATCACACACTCTCAGGATCCCTCAACTATAAACACACCAAAAACTACAGGTTCATCATCACTGTCTCTCTCACATCAGTGCTTTTCAGTGCATGATGCTAGAGTTATCGGTTTCACTTATTTTTGATAATAATGCAATACATGCTGGGATCCAAGAGTTTTTATACTATGGTGGCTCTCAGCATGCATTGCGGTATAAAAGCATGTCATCATTGTTGAGATGCACATACTGTGTGTGAGTGTGAGTGTGTGTGTATTATTCTCACAAAGCTTTTAAAAATCAAAATTTAGAATGTTTGATCTCTGGCAAAAAAGTTTTGGTATAACGACGTCAACTTATTCTAACCTTAACCCTACCAGTGTACTGATACTCTACTTTAAATAGTTTACAAAAAAATCAAAAACAATCAAAAATAAGTGAAACCGATAACTCTAGCATTATGCACTGAAAAGCACTGATGTGAGAAAGACAGTGATGATGTACCTTTAGAAACGTGTGTGTTTATAGTTGAGGGATCCTGAGAGTGTGTGATGTGGACTGGATTCACTGCTGTCATTGAATCAGCTTGAGCTGTGAGCGATTAATGTTAGTTCAGATGCATCATAATTTGGAAAAGCGATTGCTTCAAACCATTCGAGTTTAAAAACTAGTATTTATACAGTGTTAGTACTGTGAACTCAATTCATTTGAGTCCACTGAAAATAAATGTTTATTTATATAAAACACCAAACACTTATTGTGTAATAGTGAAATAATACAAAAAAAAAAAAAAAAAACATGACTGAAATATTTGCAGTTCCTCATTATCTAGAAATAGCACACGTGTGTTAAAGTACTTAGCAAAGAGATCGTCACTGCAACAACAACTACACAGTTACGGTTTTTCACTTTTCATTTCTAATTTAAGCGTACTTTTGTAGTTTATGGTCAGCTTGCCATTTTCCTGTTGCAGTCTAAACATGTGACTTCAGTTGATGGTCTCTGACTGTTTTTTTGTTTTTTTTCATTAATGGTATATATTTGGGCACCCTGTGCTGCCATGCAGTTCACCATTTTTTTACAGGTTTTTCCCTGGAGGTCAGTCCCTCCAGGATTTTGCGATATTTGTTGTTATTTTTGTGATCAAAATTACTGACTTAGGGGTGGTAATTTACAGAAACTTGCAACAATTTTGCAATGCTTTTTTTAAATTTATATTTATTTAGACATTTTATAATCACAGAAATAAGCAATTGTAGAAAGCAGATACAGTTTTTACAATACAAGTAAAACATTTCTCAAGTAATAAAGTAAACAGTCAGTAATAAAATAAGAACTAATAAACAAATGATAGCAATGCATGGATCCAAGACTGACACATTTTGAGAAATCGCTTTGCCCAGTCCTTGGCACTTATGCAAGACGGTAGAGGTGATTAGCTTTCGCTTTGACACAGACCACATACTGCATGCACAACATCTGTATCCTCGTGAAAATAATGCATGCCAAATTTAATTAAATTAGGGACAATTCAATTAGATATTTATTAAAGTGATTAAAATTATTTTTTAATCTGGTCAACTAAAACAAAAATGCGTTATTGTGTTGACTTTGGGTTGTATTCAGTGATCACAGACACATGAAAAACTTGAGGGACTGATTTTATGACACTGAAAACTATATCACCTGATTATCTTTGTTTCCAGCTTTCTTTGCAACAAATTATGCTTTGTAAACACTATAACAAAGACCACAAACTCACGTAAAAAGAACCAAAGAGTCAAACTAAAGGAAGCACTGATCATCATAATGGTGACCAAAATATTTTCTATAAAACATCAACATCTAAACCTGTTAATTCTCAAAAAGACCATCTGCTGAGAACTTGAGAGATGTATTGTCTTCTTTTATTTGCAGGTGATTTCAGGCTGTTATAGTCGTTTCATTTTCTGAGCGTGCAAGCATGATGTTGAACCAACATCACATTGTAACATTAATTAAATTCCATTACCATTGATTTTTGGATGAAATGTCAAAAAATTTTCAACATTAATTGCGGGTGCAAACGCGATGTTGATTTGATACAATTAGCGTTGACACATTAGTGATAGTGATATGCAATAGTTTGGCCACACCCATTACACACTCCTGCCATTCAGACAAATACTCCACACCCAAAAAGCTCCACATTTCACAACTCCATGAATATGTCTTCTTGACGTCTCCATACACAAGAGACAAGCATAACATATTATGAAGATGCAGAATGTCACTTTATTTTACTTATAGGTGCCTTTTGAACAATTAGAGCCACTCCCGTTAGGATTGTGTAGGCTAAACAAATCCTAGATCTAGACTAAATCACACCAAATACGAAACTAACAGCTTGCAAGGTTCAGTAAAAATATACTTTCATCTTCATGATGTTCTAACATTAAAATAAATAAAATGGCAGCTATGATGAGGTTAATTCACATAAAGCTGACTATATACACTAATGGACTATATGCACTAATATTAATGCTAATTTGTTTTATTTTCAGATGCAGAATCTGATTTAATTTATACCAAACGGCTGCGGAAAGGAAAACCCACCATAGATTTTAATGTAGCAAGTGGCATCAATAAGGAATTATTGAAAAAGGAAGTTATAACAAGGCCAAATGCAAGCATTGCATCAGCTGATGTTAGTCTAGTCGACACCATAAGCATACTTGACACATATGACAGACCAGGAAGTGCCAGTGCAGAGGGCACCTATGCTGGAACTGGAACATATGCGCATGGTAGTTTTGAAGACGAACCTGGAAAGAGAATCCCCAAGGCTGGAGCTTTTGCAGAAGCAGGAGTTGGACGAGCTCGAGCTGAATTCAGTGTATTTGAGGCAGAAGCCAAAGGCCCCAACGCTTCAGCTAGGGCTGACGCCAATGTGTTTGCAGCCGGAGCAATAGCTCGAGCTGAACTCGCCAGTGCATCAGCTAAAGCCGGTCCAGTAGGTGTGAAAGTGGGACTTGGAGTTGACACGGGTGCATCTGTTGGTGCGGATGGGTTGGAGGTCAAATTCCTGGGAACTGGATTCAAATTTGGTCCAGAAACCAGTATATCTCTTCTGGGTTCAGAAGTGTCATGTTCAGTCATGTAGTCATAGGTGTTACCTTTAATATTTATATGTAACATCTTGCAATGAAATCATGAAGACAAAAACAGAAACGCTGAATCCCTGACAATTTTCAAGAAACGGTTGAAAACTCGTCTCTTCCATCATCACTTAACTACATCCTTCTGAAAAACAACAACAACAAAATTATTTCTTCCTCTATGCTTTCACTTTTCTTTAATCCCTCCCTGTTCTGGCTTATACTATTTTAAAGGATGTCTGAAACTTTGTATTGCGAGCGCTTCTCATGTTCATTTGCCTCTAATGATGATACATCACTGTAAAAAAAAAAGTATTTTTACAGAGAAAATGCAGTACAATTTTACAATGATAATTTTTTTTCTTATGGAAGTGTGAAATTCCATAAAAATGCATACATTTACATCAAAATTTTCCAGTTATTTAACTGATTATGTGTGCTACTGAAAAAAAAAATATTGTCATGTCATTGTCATGCTTTTTATGTGCAAAGATATAATGTTAATGTGAAAAATGTGTATTTTTTTCTTCTCAAAGTTATGAAATAAATGTATATTTACAGAAACAAATGCAGTAACATTTATTTTTGATTTCAAGTGATTCATTTTTGTTATAAAACTGCTAAATTTCCTTAAAAATAAAGGTAAATGTCATGAAGTTTAAACTGATTTGTCCACAAACATACATAAATATAACTGAGTAATGATTGAGCATTGTTGAAGACAGCTGATGATAACAAGCAAAATCACTGAAGAAGATCAAAACACAAGAACTTTAGATGAAATCAACTGAAGATAAAAGAAGACATTAAATCTCTGAAGAAAATCTCTGATCACCAAAACTTTTTTTATTTGCTGTCTTTAAAAAACATTTGCTATGGCAAAAATGCCATTTATTAATGTCACAACAATTACGGGTGATGTTTTATGTTGATAACTATGGTATTGCAGTAATTATACAGAATGAGATCTATCGGTTTTGCAATATACAGATAATATGAAAAAATTATCTCAACAATGGTGACAATCAAAAATCTTCATGCCGCAATGCATGCTGGGAACCACAAATCAAAACTTATCCATGACTCCCAACATACATTGCGCCATGAATAAATTATGCAGCTGAATTGTCATTATTCTCTTTCATTCTTACTATTTGCTTTTATTTTTGCTGTGTTTTATTGTTGATTTTTAGTAGTGTGTTTTGTGATGTTTGAGTTGGTCTGTTTATATTTTTTATTGTTTTTCACCATTGTCGAGATTCATAAGCTGATTCTTGATGTCTGTGTGAGAATACTGTATTAAATTAAAAGATCTTTGATAAGGGAGTTCAATGAATTAAGCGCAATGTGATGATTGTCATTATCAAGACACAACCGTTAACACCCAATTGCATTTTCTCTCAGCTTCTTTTGCCATAACAAATGTGTCTTAAAAACACACAGTTACAGAAACCAAAGAAAAACTGATATTAAAGAGTCAAGGGTCAAGAGCCCACCTAAAGCAAACACTGGTGATCAGGTACAGCAATTGAAACAATTAATACATAATCTAAACCTCTGTTAATTCTCAATGAGAGCGTCTGTAGACGTCTGACAGAAATAAAGTCAGTCTGGTTAGTAATAAGTGAAGCTGGTAATGCTGTTTGTGGAGTTGTTTAATCCTCCTCTGCTGAGATCTTCACAGATTTAATGTCTTCTTTTCTCTTTAGTTGATTTCATCTGAGGCTGTGGCTGACGAAAGTTGTAGTTCTTGTGTTTCTGCTCGTCTCTCTTTTGTTTCAGTCTCAGTTTCAGTTCAGGCAAATAAATGTGAAAAAGGCCACACATAACTACACTGTAAAATCTAATTAGACTTACTTAAAAAAAGCATGCAAACCGATGGCCTTAAACGTACACTATGTCATTTTTTTCGCTGCTAGGGGTCACTAACATCTTACAATAACAAAGGCGTAGTTTGATGACACAACATTTGCTAAGAATTATGGATCTTGTCGTCAAAGTCAAGCCGACCGATCTAATAATGTTTATGGATGAGTAAATACATCAATGTTTTTATCATGACTGTGATATGAAGCAGGTCGGGATTGTTAAGAGACAGCTATCAGCTCCACATGCGACGCGAGTCCCGCGGATATAAAAGGAATATGGACATTTCATTCTACCGAACTACACGCAGAATTACTCACAGGTCAGTTTATTAGACAAATTAAACTTGTGAGGGAACGCAGCGCTGTTTCACTCGGTCTAACATTACACTATAATACTAAACTGCATTTCAATGTGTTGAAATTAATGTGTTAGTTTGTCTGTATGAGACTAGCAGTAAGCTAGATCAACATTAGAATAACATACAGATCATATTCTAACATTTTATCATTGTTGAACTATATAGCATTGATTAGTTTTATGTAAATGTGCTCACCTGTTTAATAAAGTACATGTAGGAGCGGTCGAAGTCTCGGACGCGGAGCTCTCGTTTATATACTGTCTATGGGAGCTCTCGGCATCTCGAAAACACCGCGCTGATATTGATTCTCGTTTTAGTTCTCCTTTTTTATCCAAAGTCTGCTTGCCATGGTCCATAATGTTTGAACGAAACAACAACAGCGTGCAGATAGACATTCCGAACTAATGTTGTCCACGTCTGTTGCCTTGGTTACTATCAGAGGGCTCTGGTTACTATGGCAGTACGAGCGGAAACCAGGGACAACGCGGATATGACGCCATTGACGGTGACAAAACGGAAATAAAGAAACCTGCCGTGTCTTCGAATTAAATTACAAATTTCTCCTGGTTTGAAAGTTGTTGGAAACATTTGGGATAATGTAAGTACACAACTAAAAAAAATATATAACATAGATATAGTGATTTTTGCTATTTTTAAAGCAAAAAAGCTACATATTGTACCTTTAAAAAAACAAGTAAAGTGAAATAGGAATAGTATGTTGTACAGACAAATGCTTAGTATAGTTCACTTACACAAGAGTTCTAGTATAGAACCTTAGCGGCGCCCCTGGTAGGAAGATAAGCATGGGCCATAATGTTATAGTTTTAATGTTTAAATTAATCCTCTATATGTAACAGGGTTACAAAATGTTACTATAAATGTTATGTCTTTCTCCAAAATTACTGTTTTGTTCATTTAATAATTGTTTGGCGACCCCTTGTGGCGACAAGTAATTAGTGGGTCATTTGTCCTTTCACCCAGCAGGGGCTGGCTGCAGAGGCTTTACAGGGCGAGTGGAGCTCCGGTCAAGAGCGGAAGTACGTCACCTCCACTGGCCCGAGCGCACACATTAAAACATAGCAGTAGGGTGAAAATCCGTATTTTAAGTAAGTAATTTAGGACTTAATCATAATTTTGTATTTAAAGCAAAATATCATGTACAAATCAACCCCTGTAATATAATTAAGAATTTCCACAACTATCACAAGGTACAAGACAAGGATGCCCTCTTAGCCCTTTACTTTTTACTTTAGCCATCGAGCCCCTATCTATAGCATTAAGACACTCACAGTATTTTACTGGCATCAGCTGTAGGGGCAGAACATAGAGTATCCTTATATGCCGATGATATGCTGTTGTATCTTTCAGATCCGATCTTAGGTATTCCACAGGTAGTTAAAATAAATTTTGAAACAATTTGGAACTTTCTCAGGCTATAAACTGAACTTTTCGAAAAGTGTTTGTTTCCCCATAAACAGTAAGGGCCTCCAGATTTTGAATACCGATATACCTTTTCAGTTGTCTATAACGGGTTTTAGATATTTAGGTATAAACATCACACAGGGATTCCCTAACCTTTACAATGAGAACTTTGTTCCTCTAATTGACAAGTTAAAATTAGACCTCAAAAAATGGAATTTGCTATTTCTCTCTCTTGCAGGTAGAATTAATTGTGTAAAAATGAACATTTTACCAAGATTCTTGTACCTGTTTCAATGCATTCCAATATTTTTAACAAAATCCTTTTTTTCAGAATTTAGACAGACTTATTTCATCATTTATATGGGGTGGAAAAACACCTAGGATTAGGAAGGAATTTCTCCAGAGACAGAAATCTCAAGGCGGTTTAGCACTTCCTAATTTCAGGTATTATTATTGGGCTGCAAATATCTCAAAAGTACTTTATTGGCTTCAGATCCCCAAAGATGTCTGGTGTATCTCAGAGGCAAACTCCTGTACCTCATCATCCCTTCCTGCTTTAGCTTTATCTAAATTGCCCCTTTGTATTTCTATATACTCAATGCCCAGTCGTCGCAAATACTCTCAAGATTTGGTTTCAATTTAGACAATGTTTTGGTTTTAAGGACTTCCTCATAGCCAGCCCTATATGCAAAAATCACCTATTCCTTCCAGCTCAATTGGACTCAGTTTTCAGTCAGTGGCAACAGACAGGTCTTGTTAAATTTAGTGATCTTTTCATTGAGGATTTTTTCGCCTCTTTTTCCAACCTTTCCTCAAAATATAATCTGCCAAGATCACACGTTTAAATATTTTCAGGTTCGTCATTTAATTCAAAATCTTTGTCCATATCCATCCATTCCTCCCAGTACAGAATTGGATGCAATTTTAAACATTCCCTTACATTTGAAAGGTATAATTTCTAATATATATAATATTCTAATGTCAATAAAAAATATTAGATAAAATCCGTGCAGAGTGGACAAAAGATTTGGCAGTGGATATTTCAGAGGAAACCTGGAATAATGCATTATCTAGAGTGAATGGAACAACCTCCTGTACTCGCTTGGGTTTAATCCAGTTCAAAGTCCTCCACAGACTTCATTACAGCAAGGTTAGGCTGTCTAAGATATACGCAAATGTGGCTGATACATGTGAACGTTGTCGCTCTGCTAAAGCAGACCTTGCTCATATGTTTTGGACTTGTCCCAGACTGCTGGATTACTGGACAGCTATATTTAAAATTTTGTCTGAGGCATATGTTAAGGATATCAGGCCTAGTTTTGAGATGGTTGTCTTTGGAGTACCTGAACAAGATGTGGTCATGTCCAAAAAGTGTCAGGACGCATGCGCTTTTGCATGTCTTTTGGCTCGTGGAAGAATATTACTTGATTGGAAGTCAAGTAAACCATCCTTAGTTTCACTCTGGCTTAGTGATGTGATGCTGTTTTTGAAACTGGAGAAAATTAAATATTCTCTTCGGGGATCCACCAAACGTTTTTATTCAGTATGGACCCCAATGATTTCTTATTTTGAAAAGGATGCAACTCTCCCCCCAAACTAAAACCAATTATTATTAAAAGGCTTGTGCACATTGGATCAGATGACGTAATCCGACACAGTTGGCTAACAATGTTGTCAATTATTTTCTCACTGTTTGTAATATAAGAACTTAGATTTTTTTTTTTCATTTTTTTTTTTTATATATATATATTGTTTATATGTTGTATTATTATATTATTTTAATTATTTAATTCTCTCTGTTCAGTGGGTGGGTTGTGGGAAAGGGGAAAAATTGTAAAAAAACAAGGAGTATTGTTAAACTCTATGTATGTGATACATCACTTTGTTCTTCCTTCAATAAAAAAAAAAAAATATATATATATATATATATATAAAAAAAGAATTTCCACAACTGAACAGTTTTAATTGTTTCAAGTAAAAAAACAAAAACAAAATATGGACTTAAAACTTAAAATATGTTGACAACACACACAAGTGACCATACTGTAACAAATTAGTTTATATTAAAATTAAAAATATTAACAAAAATAATTTATTACTTAATCAGAATTATGTATTTAAAGCAAAATAACATAAACAGTTAAAACTGTTAAATTATTCTTCATTATCCTATTTTACTGTGGTTGATTTGTACAAAAGTAAAATAACAACATATACAAATCAACCACAGTAAAATAATGAAGAACAATTACCACAACTAATTTAATTATTTTTGAGTAAAAAACAAAGCAGAAACTATTTTGAACATGATCTTCGCAGTAGTGAACGCGCCAGAGAGAAATGCACATTTCATTACATAAGCAGAGAGCAGTCTGTTTTCTTTCGTTTTGAATTGTTTTGTTTAAAAGTGTACATTTCATGCTTTTTATATATAGGCCTATATATATGTCTCAGGTCTGTGAGGCAAGTAGCGTATACGCTGAGTTTCGGTTCATTTAAGAGACCAGCTCCAGTTCACGCGCCGGCGACTCCGTGTCCTGATTATATTGCCTTAGCCTACCTCTTATTTATTAAATACAGGAAATTGGTTGATGAAACATTGATTAAAATTAAGATACAATTAATACAAAACGAAATTCACTTTAAAGACAGACTTTCTACAAAAACAAACTTAATGAAGTGGTCAAAATCATGTCTGCCGTAGCCTAGTCCAAGCAATCAGATGTAGGCTAACTAATTTTAGTTTAAAATCCAATAAGCTCTAAAATGGTTTCTGAATGTTTAATTAATGCTAAATAAAGCATCTATGAGTGAACTTGAGGCATGCAGACCGTCTGTTGCAGATCATTAACAAATCTTAAACAAACAAATAAATAATGATAAGATCCACTTTTTCCAAAGAAAAAGTCTTCAGCGTCAAGACGCCCTAACAAAACTACACTGACTTACCACATAACAACAATTACAGGGTGGGGCACTCTCGTAAACTTAATGTGTCTAATACAATCAAAATGTCCTATTTGGTGCGCGACTTGCTAATCTGTTCCCTCCTTCCCAGCCTCACACGCACCGGCATTTACAACTTGGTTTAAAGGTACAATATGCAAGAATTTTTGGCCGTTAGAGGGCGCTACATTCCAAACAACAACAGCGGCGTAGCTTGATATGACGATGTGAAGGAGCGTGGAATGATGGGAACTGTCGTTTTCAACTCCACCGTGGATGTAAATCAGTCAGACGGGAATCGAAAAATCATGTTCATGGATGAGGCCAAGTTATATTTTTATAATGACATGCTTTTTGTGGCGAGGGGGGCGTGGTTCAGCGCGGTCTGTAATGGGAGAGAGAAGAGACGAGCGGGACGCAAGTAGGTCAAGTGCAAATGACGAACACCTGTGTGTTATTGCTGTGATCCGTGTGGAGAGACCGCTTATGAACCGCGTGCTGGAACGAGAGAGAGACTGAAGAGAAAATTGGACGCAGAGAAAGAAAACCGGTGGATCCGAGCTCTCGTTTTTGAACTGTTTTGTGCCGTCGCGGTTGCCTCGGTGAATGCGCGTTGTGCACGACTTTTGTTTGTTTTGCTTTATTTTAATAAAGTACGAGTCCCAGTCACGCCGACCCTGTCTTCTTCCTTCCTGACTCTTGAACCTCATCATACTTTTATTTCATTAAAATGAATTAACCGCAAGAAAAGTAAGGTTTAATACTAAATTGGTTATCATAGATGTTACTGTATGTCGAATTCATTGTTGTGATAACGCGCCGCAGTTTTAATACGTGTTCTAAACAATTGTTGTAAAAGTACATTCGAACATACCCACATAATTTGCCAAAATACTGATTAATCTTTATGTATAACACATGCTATATTTATTTACATGGCCATAAACACCAGACGTGATAAACAATGTCAATGAACTAAACACAAATCTAAAGCAATAATACTTCCCTTACATAAACATAACTATTACCGAATGCTACATTTGGAAAATATAAAATTAAGCATACTTTGTCGACAGAACCAGCTGCAATCGGTAAAGAATAATTGTGTTCCATAACGACTGCAAGAAACAAGCTAACGTGTGTTGCTTGATAGATGCTACAACTACAACTTCCGCATTTGTCCAGGACTCCACGCAGTACGAGCGGAAACCGAGGGTAACGCGGATATGACGCAATTGACTGGCGACTCCCAGCTCCCCCCTGCTCTAACGCCCCGTTTCCTTGGTTAAAATCGCAATTTTCTCACGATTTAAAAATAGTTGGAAACATTTGGGATATTGTAAGTAATCAACTTAACAAAATATATAACACTGGCCTTGAGATTATGGGATATTTTAATGCAAAATTCTTACATATTGTACCTTTAAATAAGCTTACTAGAAGTTCATAGAACGATTATTTATAACAGAAATTCAGAATATAATTAAGTAGTGCATCCACTCTACTATAGAGCTTTTTTATTATTATTGTATTATTATTTCCTATTCCCATGCATGCTCTGCATAATTGATATTGTAAAATACATTCAAAGCTTTTTACCATTGTGAGATTATTATTATTATTATTTATCCAAAACTAAATAGTATTTTCTTAATATTATTCGAGGATGTTAAAGATATAGGCTAGGTTTATTGTTTATTTAGGTAAATAAACAATATTCAGGTAAATAAACAAAAAGGTAAATAAACTTTTTTGTTTATTTAGGTAAATTACCTAATTTACCTAAATAAATTAGTGTAATTCTATGAATTACACTGTGCAAACCAAAAGTAGGCTAATATACCCACCGGATGAAGAGGGATCGGCTCTCCACAGAACATAATAGCCTATATTCATTTTATTTTATTTTTCGTGTTCGCATTTATGAGGAAGAAACAATGTTACGGACGTGACCGCTCTGAAAGCGGCACTACAATTAAAACTTCACAGTGATCTCATACAGGCATTTAAAACACCAAATATTAAGAATGGGCATATCAAGCAAAATAATATTCGATAATTGATCGAAAATTGTATCTCTCCCCCCACATGCTCACCGGCAATGCTCCGACATTAAATTTCTCTGTTGGCTACTGTAGGCTAGGCCTATGTGTTGTAGCCTGCAGTCATTAAAAAACGATTTAGTTTCATATTCATGTTTAAATAAAATAATATATATTTTTTAAATTTCATGTTGATTATATGAAAAGTGAAAAACATGAATAAGATAAGATGATCCCGAAAATATCGGAAGACAAATGGAGTCGGCAGACATGATTTTGACCACTTCATTAAGTTTGTTTTTGTAGAAAGTCTGTCTTTAAAGTGAATTTCATTTTGTATTAATTGTATCTTAATTTTAATCAATGTTTCATCAACCAATTTCCTGTATTTAATAAATAAGAGGTAGGCTAAGGCAATATAATCAGGACACGGAGTCGCCGGCGCGTGAACTGGAGCTGGTCTCTTAAATGAACCGAAACTCAGCGTATACGCTACTTGCCTCACAGACCTGAGACATATATATAGGCCTATATATAAAAAGCATGAAATGTACACTTTTAAACAAAACAATTCAAAACGAAAGAAAACAGACTGCTCTCTGCTTATGTAATGAAATGTGCATTTCTCTCTGGCGCGTTCACTACTGCGAAGATCGCGTCAGCATCGTCAACTTCATCTTTGACACAGAAAACACTTGTTTATTAATAAACAATTGAAATGTCTCCTTGATATATTTGACATAATCATTACTTTTCCCAGTTCTGACAGCTTTTAGGCGCGTTATTGACAGCGCACCCTTACATGTTACATGAATATAATATTACCGCTATAATATTATTCTTTGGTGTTCAGTTTATACAGGTTTTCTAATTGTTATTTAATACATATATAACTTGGCACAAAGTTCTGGAAAACTGTCAGTGAAGTCCCGATATGCAAATTTGACCAAAATTGTACTTTTTTTTTTTACATTGAATCTCGGGGGAAAAAAATATAGACCAACCTACCGACCTTTTTTTTTTTTTTTTTTTGCTGTTACGGCAAACCAAAATATTTTTAAGGATGGCCTCATGTCAATTTTGTTTTAAGCGTTTGTTCTTCCTGCAGGTGAAAACAAGATGCATCTGTTTGCACCTCTTTCTTTATTTATCTGGGCTGTCAATTGGTTTGCCTGACT
Source organism: Squalius cephalus (assembly GCF_949319135.1). Lineage (NCBI taxonomy): Eukaryota > Metazoa > Chordata > Actinopteri > Cypriniformes > Leuciscidae > Squalius > Squalius cephalus. The sequence continues at coordinate 9,181,192 of NC_137122.1, forward strand.
TGGGTGAGATTTTTGTATGTTCTCAACATAGTAGCAAAAGAAATGTGTAGTGTGATTAGGCTACATTTAATAGAGTGCTAGGCTTTATACAAACTTTAGTGTAGCTCTATTAAATAGTACATTTATATTAAACAATTTTAAATTGAACGATTAATTACTTGTTCAGAATAAGTATAGCAGTAGCCTAGTCCAAGCAATCAGATGTAGGCTAACTAATTTTAGTTTAAAATCCAATAAGCTCTAAAATGGTTTCTGAATGTTTAATTAATGCTAAATGCAGCATCTATGAGTGAACTTGAGGCATGCAGACCGTCTGTTGCAGATCATTAACAAATCTTAAACAAACAAATAAATAATGATAAGATCCACTTTTTCCAAAGAAAAAGTCTTCAGGGTCAAGACGCTAGGGCTGTCAAAATTGTTCAAAAATGACGTTCGAATATTCCCTCTAATAAACACGAATATTCGAACTATTCGAACATCTGGTTGCGCATTTTGTCAATGACGCGCATTACGTCAATAACAGGACAAATTAATACAAAGAGACATAACTACTTGTATAGGTAGTTAATTTAAGTTTAAACATATTTGACAATGTATTACCAACACAAAACCAAGTAAATAAACTAATGGCCAAGACCGCAGACCTCACTCTCGCTCACTCGCAGGCACTCTCTCACCCTCGCCCTCGCGCTCTCTCTGCGCATAACGGTTTAAAATTTAACAACAACAATAATAAGCACATGTTGAGTGCTGATCAAGAGTTCCCTTTCGAAAGGGAACTCTACACTACGTCAGAATGACGCTATGGGGAACGCCTCAGGCGTGACAGGTGTCTGAAATAAATATCAACTCACGTCAATTATGTTGACCGGCGACAGCCCGTGAATCATCAGCTTGATTGATTAACGCGCAACCTGGATGTATAAAGGGAAGCCTTGCATACATGACAACATCTTTTCGTCTTCAGGGACTGTTTTTGTCTGGTAAGAATATCGCTTACAGTGAATATTAAAATGAAACGTGCAGAGAAGAAGCAGGGCTTCCGTAAGTGTGCAGACCCGTGCCCAAGGTTTTTGACGCCGGGTGACACACACGATCTGTGCGTTATTTGTTTGGGTGAAGAGCATGCACGAGAGGCTCTCGAGAGAGCTTTTTGTGCGAACTGTGAGAGTTTTTCTTTGAAGACTCTCCGCTCTCGTCTGACCCTTTTCTCGAGGGAAGAGGGTTCAGCTTCTGAGCCGCGTGGTGCGGGTCCCGCTCGGGCTGAGGCTCAGCGGCGACTCTCATCATGGGGGTCTCAGAAGGAGCTGGCCGAGCGTCTTGAGAGGGAGGTTCACCTCTCAGACAGCTCGTCCGCTGACGAGAGTGAGCTGCAGGTAGATGATGACGTGTTATCACTATCACCTAATGCGTCTGCAGCTGCTGCTCTTCCGGACGGGCAGGATATGGTTGATGTCGTCAGTCTGGCAGATACTGAGCCATCTCAACCAACCTGCCCTGTGTATGCGGAGCTGGTGGATGTTATGGGGTGCGCCACCGACAGTTTACAGCTGCCGTGGAGGCGCGTCAGGGAAGAAACCGCTCGTGGTCGTCTCGACGATCGGTTTCTTCCCAGCCATAGGCCACCAGCTCAGGTGAGCCTTCCATTCCTTCCAGATCTCCATGCTGAGATCAAGAAGGCATGGAAGAACCCGTACTCCGCTCATATTCATCCACATCAGCGGGGTAGTTTCGCTGCTGTGGATGGAGCTGCGGAGCATGGGTATGTGTCGATGCCGCCCGTAGACGAGACGTTGGCTAACTATCTCGTCTCTGGGCAGGCATCGACACTAAGAGCTCCTACCCTGCCATCCAAGCCGCTTAAAATAACTTCGCGCTTGAATGGCAGAGCATACACTGCAGCGGGTCAGGCCGGTGCTGCTCTGCACACACTCGCTGTGTTACAGGCGTACCAGGCCGACCTGCTGCGGGATCTCGACCAGGGGGCAGGACTGTCCCCTGAGGCGGTTATTGAGCTGCGCTGTACCACGGATCTGGCTCTCCGGGCTACCAAACAATCTGCTGCCGCCATTGGCCGGTCAATGGCGGCTATGGTGGCCACGGAGAGACATCTGTGGCTTAACCTGGCCGACATCGGGGAGAAAGAGAAGACCTTTCTTCTCGATTCGCCGGTTTCGCCCGCTGAACTTTTTGGCCCCTCCGTTCAGACGGTGGTTGAAAAGTTCAGGGAGGCGAGGGCGCGCTCAGCTGCATTTAAGAGCTGCATACCGCTGAGATCCGAGTCCGCGCCCAAACAGGCGGGCAGGCCTGGCCAGTCTGGGTCTGAGGGCCATAGACAGGCCCAGAGGGCCAGCGTCTCTTCTCGTGAGCCTCCTCCGGTCCGGAGTAGGTCACAGAGGAGACGCAGTTCCCGCAGGAAGAAGGATCTGAGGGAGGTCATCCAGCAAAAGCGCACTCAGCGGCGCTAGGGATGATCTCCCCGGATGCCTTCTTCTGATGTTCCCCAGGCGTCTCTTACATCAGGCCTGGGGCTGGGTCTATGATGAATATCATGTCTGATGGCCCCCCTTCAGCCTGGTTAGTAGAAGCGCCTCTTTCAGGCATGTAAGTGGTTAACCCAGGTACTCTTTTGGAAAAGAGAGAGTTCCTGACGTGTCTTTACTTTACACGCCGCAGGTGTACTGTCTGGTCTTCTTTGTATAATGTTTTTTGTGCGCAAATAACATATTTCTGTTTCTCTTACAGACCGAGTATCCTGTATAGAGTTTGGGGGCATGTGTTTGGTAAGAAGGTAAAAATAAGATTTTTGGAGGTGCTGTATGGCAGGTAGTAGGCCTTTGCAGGCCTCCTTGACCAGACAGTCCTCTTTAAAAAAAAAAAAAAAAATGTATATTGTGGTTGAACTCCCATATATTGTGGTTAGCAGGTCAGAGGCCCCACTAGGCCTTCCTGAATATGAGCTCCCACACACTGTGGCTGAATATGTGTTCCCACATTCTGTGGTTATCAAGTTATAGGCCTCACTAAGCCTTCTTGAATATGAGCTCCCACATACTGTGGCTGTATATGAGCTCCCACATACCATAGTCGCCAGGTGATAGGCCTCACCAGGCCTTCCTGGTTACGAGCCTCCACATGTCAGGTTACAGGCCTCACCGGCCTTCCTGAAGGTGAGCTCCTACATACTGTGGTCGTCAGGTTACAGGCCTCATCTGGCCTTCCTGGTTATGAGCTCCCACATACTGTGGCGCCAGGTTACAGGCCTCACCGGCCTTCCTGGTGATGGGCTTCTACATGTCAGGTTGCAGGCCTCACCCGGCCTTCCTGAATGTGAGCTCCCACATACTGTGGTCATCAGGTTACAGGCCTCATCCGGCCTTCCTGGTTATGAGCTCCCACATACTGTAGTCGGCAGGTTATAGGCCTCACCAGGCTTTCTTGGTTAGGAGTTTTTCACATGTCAGGTTTCGGGCCTCGCCGGCCTTCCTGAATGTGAGCTCCCTCATACTGTGGTTGTACATGAGCTCCCACATACTGTAGTCGCCAGGTTATAGGCCTCACCAGGCCTTCTTGGTTAGGAGCCTTCACATGTCCGGTTACAGGCCTCGCCGGCCTTCCTGAATGTGAGCTCCTACATACTGTGAGCTTCCACTTACTGTGGTTATCAAGTTTTTAGGCCTTACCAGGCCTTCTTGGATATGAGCTCCCACATACTGTGGTTATCAAGTTATAGGCCTCACTAGGCCTTCTTGAATATGAGCTCCCACATACTGTGGTTATCAGGTCATAGGCCTCACTAGGCCTTCCTGAGTATAGCTCTCACATACTGTGGTTGAATATGAGCTCCCACATTCTGTGGTTATCAAGTTTTAGGCCTCACCAGGCCTTCTTGAATATGAGCCCCCACATTCTGTGGTTATCAGGTCAGAGGCCTCACCAGGCCTTCCTGAATGAGAGCTTCCACATATTTTGGTTGGATATGAGCTCCCACTTACTGTGGGTATCAAGTTATAGGCCTCACCAGGCCTTCTTGAATATGAGCTCCCACATACTGTGGTTATCAGGTCATAGGCCTCACTAGGCCTTCCTGAGTATAGCTCTCACATACTGTGGTTGAATGTGAGCTCCCACATTCTGTGGTTATCAGGTTTGAGGCCTCTCCAGGCCGTCCTATGAGCTCCCACGTGCTGTGGTCGTTAGGTCACAGGCCTCACCGGCCTTCCTGAGTTTTAACCTTCCACAATTAGTGGTCACCAGGCTTTAGGCCTCTGCGGCCTTCCTGGTTATGAGTTCTTTCATGTCAGGTGGCAGGCCTCACCAGGCCTTACTGAATGAGAACTCCCACGTATTGTGTCTATCAGGTGGCAGGCTTCTTCTGGCTTTCCTGATTATAGGTTCCCACGTACGGTGGTTCCCTGGTTACAGGCCTCACCAGGCCTTCCTGGGTTTGAGCTTTTACATGTCAGGTTATAGGCCTCATCCGGCCTTCCCGAATGTGGGCTCACACATACTGTGTTTTTAGAGTGATGAAGTACGGGCAACCTTTACTTCATTCCTTTTTGGTACATACGTTCCGTACGTTTTTGTCCATGCTTTTGGTAAGTCACACGACTTATGTCCTGTGTACTTTCTAATCCATTTTCTATGGTAAGGGTCATGCGCGTATCGCTTCTGTCCCTTCCTATGTGGCTCAGACCCTGGTCTTTCTCTTCGGGTCCCATTCTAGATACTTCCTGTCGTCACTTTATTACGACAGATGTTTTTCTCTAGCTAACTTCCACATTCTGATGAGCTCCCACACACTGTGGTCACCGTGTTACAGGCCTCACCGGCCTTCCCGAGTATGAGCTCCCACATGCTGTGGTCACCAGGTTAGAGGCCTCATCAGGCCTTCTTGGGTTCAGAATGGCTAAGTACATGCACTTTCTTTCATGTACTTTCTATTTCCATTTTTTATGGTAAGGGTTGTGCGCTGTACGCTTTATTCCCTTTCTGAAAGTGAGCTCCCACATCCTGTGGTCGCCAGGTTAGAGGCCTCACCGGCCTTCCTGATAGGAGCTCCCGCATGCTGTGGTCACCAGGTTAGAGGCCTCACCGGCCTTCCTGATATGAGCTCCCACATGTTGTGGTCGCCAGGTTAGAGGCCTCACCGGCCTTCCTGATAGGAGCTCCCACATGCTGTGGTCACCAGGTTAGAGGCCTCACCGGCCTTCCTAATATGAGCTCCCACATGTTGTGGTTGCCAGGTCAGAGGCCTCACCGGCCTTCCTGAAGGTAAGCTCCCACATATTGTGGTTGAATACAAGCTCCCCCATGTTGTGGTCGCCAGGTTAGAGGTCCTACCAGGCCTTCCTGGAGGTAGCTCCCTTTAGGCCCTCACAGGCCTCCTCAGTGTTTTGAAACACAAACACTGGGTAGATCCATGGATCGAGTAGAGAGACTCCCCTCGCTGGCAAGGGTATGGAAGTAAAATAATGTCAAATGTTTTTGAAACAAAAAGCCTGTTGAATTGCACTACTTGAAAAAAAATAGGCATTGCATTAACCATGCTTGCATTTTAATGCATTGTATTTTTAGGGCTTGCATTTTTATGGGCTGAAATTCAACATGGTTGAATATTTAAGCTGTGAATATTTCAATTAAAAACATTTCAAACACATTTTCATTATTAAAAATTCAATAATCCATATTCACCTTTCATATTTCACTTCCAAAATATTCAAACTGTTTAAAAATTCAACCTATAATATTCAACAGGCAATTTTCGGTCCATTTTATTTCGCTTTGAAAATTCGCTTCCACAAATTCGGTGGTTCAAATTCGACAGAAAATATTACGTTGACATCCATGAACTGCAGGAAGAGCAGTAGATTACCGAGCGTACTCTCCATCTGCTGTTAGTCAACCTCACCAGCAGGTGGTGCAAAAGCGCGTGTTGTTGACGAAGACCAGCAACAGTTAGAGCAAGCCATTCATTCATAAAACTCATTTAACAGCAATGCAAGTGTATTTGTGATTATTATGACGGCGGTTTTATGTTAAATTCAGTGTCTTCACAGTTACTTTCCCTGTGTAGCCTACAAGCATCTGTCTCTACCGTGAACAAGATTATAATGTTATTCCCCGATGCGGATATACAGATCCAATATTACATTTTTGAGGTTGACATATATTTCTCTTGGTTGTTTAGTTGCCTTAACTTTATATTGTGGCGATGTGCTGCATGCAAGCTATTAGGGTTTCCCTCAATACTTAAGGATTCACCAGCTGGACATATAAAACGCTTAACGTATCGCTTAATGGACTAATTACAGTGATATAAAAGACCAAACTCGTTTAATGCTGAGCGTTTCCCAGTGATAGACTGGCATAAACTATGTTACATTGATACAGAACGAAAAGTTATTATATTTCCGAATATTATATTTGTGAATATGCACAAAATTACTTTTAATAGTAGTCTCATTTTGACATAGCATCATTATTTCTTATTGATCAAAATGGAGCATGTGTACAGCAGAAATAGTTTGGACTGCTTTGTTTTGTACCTGTTGTTTTTGCCAATAAAAAAAATTGAAAATGAAAAAAAAAAAAAAAAAGACTGGCATAAACTTGGCTTGACGTTGGACATTCGCACATTTAGGGACCGTCTCTAAAGTGTATACGACTTATACACGTTTCTAACTCCGATAGCATTTGAATAGAACGACTTACAGTCATAAAACCAACTATAAAGTGTTCATGTAGTGTCAGGCATAATGCGCACCCTTTGGATTTTTTATATTTATTCAATTAAAGTTTGCTATTGAAGTTAGAAACGTGTATGGCAGTGTTTTATGCAACTTTTGAGACGGTCCCTAAATGTGCGAATGTCCAATGTCAAGCCAATTTTACATTTATTAGGCTACATTTAGTCATTTATTTAGCAGACGCTTTTATCCAAAGCGATTTACAGTTAAACTAACAAAAGGAGGACAACAATATGCAAGTGCTATGACTCTTCCCAGTTTAAGCTAATGCAATACACGTAGGCATAGCCTACTATACTATACTATACTGTAGAGAGAGAGAGAAGAGAAGAGAAGAGAAGAGAAGAGAAGAGAAGAGAAGAGAAGAGAAGAGAAGAGAAAGTGTTAGTATTGATCAAGTGTTGATTTTATGCCAGTATATCACGAAACGCTCTGCATGAAACTTTGCGCGTTACGTTCATATTCTTAGTCCATCGAGCCTATATAGTAGACAGCCTACATCCCCAATAAGGTGCGAGTTTGGTCTTTTATATCACTGTATTAGTCCATAAAGTACGTTAAGCGTTTTGTCCCGACAGAAGAGGAATCCTCGAGTGTGAGGTATTGAGGGAAACCGATTATAATCCTGTTCATGTAGAGAAAGCTGATGACATGTAGGCTATACAGGGAAAGTAACAATGAAGTTATTGAATGAAACATAAACACAGCTTTTGTGTCTTTATCATCTTTTCCGCATATATACTGACACAGATAATCATTTTCATTTATGAATGAATGGCTTGCTCTAACTGTTGCTGGTCTTCGTCAACAACACGCGCTTTTGCACCCCCTGCTGGTGAGATCGACTAACAGCAGATGGAGAGTATCTCGGTAATCTACTGCTTTTCCTGCAGTTCCGTTGAATTTACTGTCGAATTTGAACCACTGAATTTGTGGAAGCGAATTTGCAAAGCGAAATAAAATGGACCGAAAATTGCCTGTTGAATATTATAGGTTGTATTTTTAAACAGTTTGAATATTTTGGAAGTGAAATATGAAAGGTGAATATGGATTATTGAATTTTTAATAATGAAAATGTGTTTGAAATGTTTTTAATTGAAATATTCACAGCTTAAATATTCAACCATGTTGAATTTCAGCCCATAAAAATGCAAGCCCTAAAAATACAATGCATTAAAATGCAAGCATGGTTAATGCAATGCCTATTTTTTTTCAAGTAGTGCAATTCAACAGGCTTTTTGTTTCAAAAACATTTGACATTATTTTACTTCCATACAAGGGTTGTAAAGCACTATGCTGAGTCATACTCTCCAGGGTTTCCCGTCTCTGAGATCCGGGCTGAGTGGTTCACTGCCTGTTTTGCAGTCCCTCAGGTTGGATGCCTTCTTAAGGCAAGTGTCCAGAGGCTCTGTCTTCAGACAGACAGGAAGTGGCCAGACTCTAGTGTCTTATGTAGTGACACCAGGTCAGGCCTGCCTGGTGGTATTTCAGGTGGCACGCTCCCCTGAATAGTGACTGGCTGGGAGTCCCTTGGGCCCCCTAGCCACACTCCCTAGAAGGGGCACCTTCTTTTGGAAGCTGTGGTCCTAAGCCTTTGAGCTGGCCCAGATATACCCCCCATTAACTATGTTCTGGCGGTTTCTTGGTTCATTAGCTTGGGTGATGACCGGTAGGGAGTGCTGTCACTGACAGCCCGATGTGACCTAAGGGTGAGTGGTTCCAATGTTTTCTGAATTACTGGTTCGGACAGTTGTCACTGCCTTTGGGCATGCACTCCCCTCAGCATGGTGGCGTTGGTATATCGTTCCCCATAGCGTCATTCTGACGTAGTGTAGAGTTCCCTTTCGAAAGGGAACGTCTCAGGTTACGACTGTAACCTATGTTCCCTGAGAACAGGGAACGAGACACTACGTCTTCCTGCCATGCCTCGGGGCCTGCCTGCAACAGTCCCTTCAGACGATAGGATGTTGTCATGTATGCAAGGCTTCCCTTTATACATCCAGGTTGCGCGTTAATCAATCAAGCTGATGATTCACGGGCTGTCGCCGGTCAACATAATTGACGTGAGTTGATATTTATTTCAGACACCTGTCACGCCTGAGGCGTTCCCCATAGCGTCATTCTGACGTAGTGTCTCGTTCCCTGTTCTCAGGGAACATAGGTTACAGTCGTAACCTGAGACGTTTTGTGCAAGCAATTTAAGGTCGCGACTCTTGTCCCAAATATAGCAGGCTTCATTCAGTGATTGAAACAAAATTATTAACATTAATTGAAGTTTTACAGTATAGAACCGACATTGAACGCTCCGAGCGAGCTGTGCTGTGGTAAACATGGAACTTTTCTGTTTAACGTTAAATAAAATGAGGCACACAATTTTCGAGATGTGACCTCATGTTGCTAGTGGTCGAATGGTATGCTAGCTGTATCTTACATAGATAGCTTACTACTTTATCTCGTGGCTCCACAATTTTACCTTCTACCAACCAAAATCCAAAGTACTTCCAGACATGGCTTTTTAGATTTTGGGGGGTTAAATCACCTTCTCTGCTGCGGTCGAGTTGAACTTGGGCTCTGCACTTTCTGCCATCTTCCATGCAAGTCAACTTTCAGCAGTGACGCTGTGCTACAGGGCGACCCTGACGCCTCACAGACAGCGCGCGCGCCCACTCGCAAAGCAGCCAGCCGCGCCTCTGCTTCCGCAGGCGTGTTTTTCCATATTCGAAATTCACATTCGAATATTAATTTTCACATTCGAATTTCTGCTTTTTAAAACTATTCGAATATATATTCGAATTTAGAATATTCGTTGACAGCCCTACAAGACGCCCTAACAAAACTACACTGACTTACCACATAACAACAATTACAGGGTGGTGCACTCTCGCAAACTTAATGTGTCTAATACAATCAAAATGTCCTATTTGGTGCGCGACTTGCTAACCTGTTCCCTCCTTCCCAGCCTCACACGCACTGTGATGACTCAACAAGGATGAACAGTATGAAAAAACAAAAACACTTCACATCCACAATATGACAACTGATTAAATCACACGATAAACACACAGAATCAGCGACAGAAAGCCAAACAAAGACAAATGCCAAAGTGAGCAAAAAGCTGTCCTTAAGAAAAAGAAGTATACTTCAAATTCATTTTATGAAGTATACTTAAGTAATATTCAAGTAGATTTTTAAGTATACATTATGTAGGACAAACGGTGCACAATCTAATTACGTATGTGCTAATTTGCATAAATACCACAACAGGTCTAAACATTGGGTCTAGCCAGGTGAAAATGTCTTGTTGAATCTTGTTGACACATAACAGTAAAAGACTTAATGTTAAGGTCTGAATGGAACCCATTTAGGCTACCCATGCGCATTAATACATAGAGGCAGGAAGAAGTGCTTTAGAAACCAGTCTTTATTAATTTTTAAGAGACTGGGTTTGGGGCTGGGTCTGTGGGACTGTTTCTGGGGGACGAGTCTGAGGGAAGAACAGGAGACAATGGTAAGGAGAATGCAGAAGACAAAAGGTAGGTAAAATAAAAAGTGAATCCCCAGAAATAGTCCCACAGACCCAGCCCCAAACCCCATCTCTGCAATAATAATTAATAAACGCTGGTTTAAAGCACTTCTTCCTGCCTCTATGTATTAATGCTCATGGGTAGCCGTAATGGGTTCCATTCAGACCTTAACATTAAGTATTTTACTGTTCTGTGTCAACAAGATTCAACAAGACATTTTCACCTGGCTAGACCCAATGTTTAGATCTGTTGTGTTATTTATGCAAATTAGCACATACGTAATTAGATTGTGCACCGTTTGTCCATGTTAACAAACAATTTAAAAAAAACCTTGTAATACATTTTTTGTTTGTCTTGATGTAAGTAATCAACTCAGTCATTTTCATGGTGATATCTAAAGGTTACATTTTTTACCCTATTCACGTGAGAAAAAGAATGAATAGGCGTATGAATAGGCTATATTTGGGTCTTTTTCGAAACTTTCCCCTAATGGGATTCTTCGGGACTTTTTTTCCCCTTACTCAGGGCATGTTGAGGATACAAAATCAGTTGAGTTTGCTTCTGTTGCAATTTGTTCAAACTTTTTTCATAAAATGACTGGACTATAAGTGTACTATAAGTGTAACAGTAGTAAACTTTAAGTGCACAACTAGTTCATAATTACGTTTCTCAATTGTACTGCTTGTGAACTTATGGGTATACTAGTAGTTTACTATTTTAATACTTGTAGCACTTGAACTTGACAGCACTTATACTTGAACTGAACATCATACTTATAGTTTACTATTTATATATTATTATATAATTAAAATATCGGAAGACAAATGGAGTCGGCAGACATGATTTTGACCACTTCATTAAGTTTGTTTTTGTAGAAAGTCTGTCTTTAAAGTGAATTTCATTTTGTATTAATTGTATCTTAATTTTAATCAATGTTTCATCAACCAATTTCCTGTATTTAATAAATAAGAGGTAGGCTAAGGCAATATAATCAGGACACGGAGTCGCCGGCGCGTGAACTGGAGCTGGTCTCTTAAATGAACCGAAACTCAGCGTATACGCTACTTGCCTCACAGACCTGAGACATATATATAGGCCTATATATAAAAAGCATACACATCCACAATATGACAACTGATTAAATCACACGATAAACACACAGAATCAGCGACAGAAAGCCAAACAAAGACAAATGCCAAAGTGAGCAAAAAGCTGTCCTTAAGAAAAAGAAGTATACTTCAAATTCATTTTATGAAGTATACTTAAGTAATATTCAAGTAGATTTTTAAGTATACATTATGTAGGACAAACGGTGCACAATCTAATTACGTATGTGCTAATTTGCATAAATACCACAACAGGTCTAAACATTGGGTATAGCCAGGTGAAAATGTCTTGTTGAATCTTGTTGACACATAACAGTAAAAGACTTAATGTTAAGGTCTGAATGGAAACCATTTAGGCTACCCATGCGCATTAATACATAGAGGCAGGAAGAAGTGCTTTAGAAACCAGTCTTTATAAATTTTTAAGAGACTGGGTTTGGGGCTGGGTCTGTGGGACTGTTTCTGGGGGACGAGTCTGAGGGAAGAACAGGAGACAATGGTAAGGAGAATGCAGAAGACAAAAGGTAGGTAAAATAAAAAGTGAATCCCCAGAAATAGTCCCACAGACCCAGCCCCAAACCCCATCTCTGCAATAATAATTAATAAACGCTGGTTTAAAGCACTTCTTCCTGCCTCTATGTATTAATGCTCATGGGTAGCCGTAATGGGTTCCATTCAGACCTTAACATTAAGTATTTTACTGTTCTGTGTCAACAAGATTCAACAAGACATTTTCACCTGGCTAGACCCAATGTTTAGATCTGTTGTGGTATTTATGCAAATTAGCACATACGTAATTAGATTGTGCACCGTTTGTCCATGTTAACAAACAATTAAAAAAAAACCTTGTAATACATTTTTTGTTTGTCTTGATGTAAGTAATCAACTCAGTCATTTTCATGGTGATATCTAAAGGTTACATTTTTTACCCTATTCACATGAGAAAAAGAATGAATAGGCGTATGAATAGGCTATATTTGGGTCTTTTTCGAAACTTTCCCCTAATGGGATTCTTTGGGACTTTTTTTCCCCTTACTCAGGGCATGTTGAGGATACAAAATCAGTTGAATTTGCTTCTGTTGCAATTTGTTCAAACTTTTTTCATAAAATGACTGGACTATAAGTGTACTATAAGTGTAACAGTAGTAAACTTTAAGTGCACAACTAGTTCATAATTACGTTTCTCAATTGTACTGCTTGTGAACTTATGGGTATACTAGTAGTTTACTATTTTAATACTTGTAGCACTTGAACTTGACAGCACTTATACTTGAACTGAACATCATACTTATAGTTTACTATTTATATATTATTTTTGCTCTTTTAGTGTGCTCTCAGTAAACTACTAGTTTAGTAGTTTTATACTACAAGTTTTCTTTAAGTGAACTTAACATTATACTTATAGTTTACTATTTATATATAATTTTTGCACTTGTAGGCCTATACTAGCTATGTTCAAATGATATTTTTTACACTTGAAAAATACCTTTAACTGTACTTTAATTTTAAAAACATTTTATTAGCTTCATGCATCCTTTTTTATCAACACTTGAATGTTGGTAAGTTTCATAAAGAAAGGCAACATTTTAAACAAAAAAAAGATGAGAAAATCAAATTTTTGTTAAAGACTACGCCTTGATCAGATTCAGAAACGTGATCAAAACACAGATGGAGTAGATCGAGTCCAACACCTCAAAGCTTCACAGTCGTTTTCTCTTCATGGGTTCGACATTTCATTCGGTAACATTAAGCAGTTTTGATTTACAAGCTGTTTAATGTTTGATGATCACATTATTTTACATTCGAGTGTGCAATCTTCTATTTTCAGTTGTATGTATGATAGCGTTTCAGTTGTGTGTGTGTGTGAATGTTTCAATTGTGTGTGTGAGCGTAATATTTTCAGCTGTATGTATGAGAGCGTTTCAGTTGTGTTTGTAAAAGTATTTCACTTGTATGTGTGTGAGCATTTCATTATAGTATGTGAATGAATTTGGTTTCATATGTTTATGTGAGAGGAAAAGTACATGTATATGCATGGTAATTCTGATTAATGTCCCTAGGGGCACCTCATAACCCGCAGCCTACCGTCGCACACACGCTCGCTGTATATCCAACACCGGCTTTGGAATGAACGATGTCCACAGACGAGGTAGAGTATGTTGCATGCTTTTATGAAAGTGTGATGTATTGCGACATCAGAAACAAAGAAAAACAAAATAATGAATATTGTAACGCTTGCCATAAAGCAAGTCAAATTTGTAGTTTCTTATGTAGTTTCGAACTACAGAAACGCGACCCGATCTGGCAAACTTGCAGATATAGGGCAGCAAAGGGAATCCAGAAGTGCCTTTCACCCTGTTACGACTTGATGAACCACTGATATGATTTTTGAAACATTATTTTAATTAAAGTTCTTTAGTGTTGCTTTAATACGTACACGTACGTAACAGTATGTGTGAGAAAATAAGGAAAAATAGATAGCTCCAGACGTATGGCAGATGCACGTTCTCCAGACGTTCCTTACAGACGTAATCCACACTTTATCTTCTAACGTGATGCCACCATGCAGTCTGTATAGATCAACAGCTACACGTTATTGACGTTATTTGCGTGTACACGCATTATCTGTCATGCTTGTCAGTCTCGCCGCCGAATGGACCATTTTGAGTGCCATACGCTAACACGTATGAACATGACACACGCGAACACATATGAACACGCAAACACGTATGAACATGATACACATGTATGAACACGCAAACACGTATGAACACGCAAACACGTACTCGGGTAAAGACCATCGACTCTACCTGTGCGACTCCACCGAGCAAGGACACCAGAAAGGCACTTAAGTATCTTCTTCTCCCTTTCCTTTCCCATTTTTATCTTATTTTCCCCTTACTCAACATGTGCTTTCAATACATTCCTGTTGTCTCTCGACAACGCTCTTTCATCACGCACAGAAGACAGCGCAATACTGCTAATCTGCGTCCCATTTTCTCAGCAGTCAATAAAGCTGACTTTATTCCAGCCTTTGCATCTCATTCTACTCTTAGTATCTTGGGCTTCTTAGTATCTTCTCATTTCTAACAATTGGAAATACTCAGCGCTCTCTTCTTTATGCAATAACAACTCGTTTGAATATCATGCTATTACACTTACAACTCCCATTAAGATCCATATTGTAGTCATTTATCGCCCCCCAGGTCAGCTGGGAAACTTTGTAGAGGAGCTGGATGTGCTGCTGTCCTCTTTCCCTGAGGACGGAACCCCACTTGTAGTCTTTGGTGATTTCAACATTCATCTAGAGAGGCCGTATGCAACAGACTTCATCTCTCTCCTAGCCTCTTTCGATCTCAAACGACTCATCACTACAGGTACTCACAAATCAGGTAACCAACTGGACCTGGTTTACACATGCAACTGCATCACAGACAACATTCTGGTGAAACCTCTCCATGTTTCAGATCATTTCCTCATTACTTTCAATTAACAACTCCCTATCCATGCACCACCAAACCCCCTTCCAGTTATTTTCAGACGAAACCCCAAAAGGGCCCACGTCACTCCTCTGTTCATCTCTCTGCACTGGCTCTCGCTGCTCGCATCAAGTTCAAGGCATTGACGCTTGCTTACAGATCTATCACAGGCTCAGCTCCCTCCTACTTTCACTCACTCCTACGAGTCTACACCCCTACCAGAAGCCTACGATCGGTCAACGAGCGACGTCTCGTGGTTCAATCACAGAGAGCCACAAAATCACTCTCCAGAACCTTCTCATTCACAGTTCCATGCTGGTGGAACGCTCTCCCCACCCTCATCCGGAATGCAGAATCCCTGACAACATTCAAAAGACAGCTGAAAACCCATCTCTTCCGTGAGCACTTAACCACATAAATTTTTTTTTATTCCCTTTAAATCCTCACTTATCGGGCTTATGCTACTCTGAGCAATGCCCAAACTTTGTATTTTGAGCACTTCTTGCGTTGTTTTTGCCTCTTCATGATGACTCAATTCATTTAGTCCTAATTTGTAAGTCACTTTGGATAAAAGTGTCTGCTATGTTACTAAATGTAAATGTGGTTATGGTTTTGTAGTTTTATTTTATATTAAGCAATATTATTTATTAGTGGACTCTATTAATTACTTAATTACTACTGAAACATACTGTAAAATATACTGCAATAAGAAAAACTGTGAAATTAACATTAAATGGCTGTCACCTCTGCTGCCAGTATTTCACTGTTAATTTGTTGTTTAAGCGTGTTATTGTAGTTTGCAGTCTAAACACATGTTACTTCAGTTGATGGTCTTTGAATGTTTTTTCCATAAATGGTAAACGTTTGTATTTTTTTTACAGTGTATGGCTAAAATATATGAGAATACCAGGATGTACAGTCAACACTATGCATACTTCTAAACAACAGTTAATAATTTTTGAAGATTCTTGTGTTAACAGGTTTCTGGGCTTCGGTGTGTAGAGCCATCTAAATAGTTATGACCCTATGAGAGAATTTGAAGAATGAAATAGGCATTTGGAAGTGGATGACAGTCACACAAACAGACTGCTTTATACAACAACAGAAGTTTCCAGTATGTCACATTATACCGGGGTGAAATTTACCTTATAAACATATAATCTGCTCTTCATAAATGCACACTGAAATTAAATAAAAGGAAAACACAGATTGTCGGATTTACTCACATTATTTGTCATCTACACAACAAAACTGTGTTTCTCTCCAAAACTTAACTTATTTATTTTTTAATGACGGTAAACTGCTGTTTCTGTAGAAGGACGTCTGGTTTTACCTGTCGTGATAACTGTGCAGGATTGTGCAGAATCCAGCGAGCATCCAATTAAAAATTCCAGTTTTTTTTAAAGGATGTAGTTATTTTCAGAGTCACTTATGGCTCTGCATACCTCCAGCCTCAAATCCTGTCAACAGAAGAATATTTAAATATGATTGACTGTTCTTCTATTACCTTCATGTTTCACTCAAATCTGCCAAAGCTGCCTATGAAAAGCTTAGAAGAAGTTTGTTTTTTTTTATTGACAAAATATGAGTCAGAGATGGGGCGTGGCAGATAACTCTTTCTATAAATGCAGTGGTACTTTCTTTCCATTCCATTAGATAGCTGACAGTCGAGGAAACAGCAGTCAGATCACAGACCAGAGCAGAAGTATGAAGTTTAACACAGCGTTGAGTGTTGCTGGAATCATACTTCTCTACATAGCAGGTAGGATCTTACAAAAAAGTCTAGAACATGACAAAATTAGATGTAAATTTAATCATGTTTGTTTCAGTTGTTTAATAACTGACAAGCCATTTAATTCCTGAGAATCTCACTTACCAATTTATGTTTCTCATGGTTGTAAAAACCTTTGGATCTGAAGACTTAGGGTTGAATGCTTGAAATTGGTTCTGTAGATAAACACAAATTCTGCATTTGTATGAATTTCTTTACAAATGCATAATTTATGTATTTTAATAGATGGGTTTAATTCACATCAATTCCAGTGCAGTTGGGTGACTTTGAAGAAGCTAAAAGATAGATTTGTTTCATATTTTGGTCTCATAAATCCCATACTATTATGTTATAGATTTGATTACTTTGATATTATTCTAAGATGTGGAAAATAATAAAGAATGAATAATCTCCAAACTTTTATGAAGCAAAATACTTGTAATATACTGTAAAAATATTTTAAGTACACTGTAATATTTGTAATATGCTGTAAACTAGAAGACAGGCACACAGTTATTTTGTATTCAGTAACTCTATTATTTAAGTTGTTTAAATGTAGCTACATTTTGGGGTTTGGGTCCTGTTCCATCGATCAGTTCATCTATAGGCAAGGCAAGGCAAGGCAAGTTTATTTATATAGCACATTTCATACACAATGGCAATTCAAAGTGCTTTACATAGAAGAAATTAAAATAATTAAAAGAAATAAGAATAATTAAAACAGTTTAGAAAAATAAAATAAACTACAGTACAGTACAGTACAGTCGGACGAACATTGGCACAGTGCTCATTCAGTAAATGCACAGCTAAACAGAAGTGTTTTGAGTCTGGATTTGAATGTGACTACAGTAGGAGCACATCTGATCTCCTCTGGAAGCTGGTTCAGCATAATAGCTAAAAGCAGACTCGCCATGCTTAGAGTGAACCCTTGGTATTTCTAGCTGATATGATCCTAGTGATCTGAGTGATCTGTTGGGTTTATATTCAGTGAGCATATCTGCAATCTATTGAGGTCCTAGGCCATTGAATGATTTATATACCAGTAATAATACTTTAAAATCAATCCTAAATTTAACTGGGAGCCAGTGTAAAGACCTGAGGACTGGTGTGATATGTTCATATTTTCTGGTTCTGCTCAGAATCCTGGCAGCAGCGTTCTGTATGAGCTGCAACTGTCTTATGGTCTTTTTGGGAAGTCCAGTGAGGAGTCCATTACAGTAATCCACCCTGCTGGTGATGAAAGCATGCACAAGTTTCTCTAAGTCTTGTCTGGAAACAAAGCATCTAATTCTTGCAATATTTTTTTCAGATGATAGTATGCTGATTTAGTTATTGCTTTGACATGACTACTGAAACTAAGGTCTGACTCTAGTGTCACACCAAGATTCTTGACCTGATGTTTAGTTGTTTGACCCCTAGAGTGAAGGTATGCGTTCACCTTGAGAACTTCATCTTTGTTTCCAAACGCAATGACTTCAGTTTTGTCTTTGTTTAATTGAAGAAAGTTTTGGCACATCCAACTGTTGACTTCATCAATGCAAATCATTATACATTCTCCAACAAACACTATACATTCTCCAAATCGCTTTTACCAAGTAATAATATGGCCATTTTAAAAACTCAGAAATAACCCTACAGAAACCCACAAGTGTCTAATTCACATCTGCACTGCTTCTGAAACTGAACTAATTTAGGTTAATTACTTAAATTATTTCATAGTCATATGAAATTAATAATCAGGTATTTTGGCTAAAATCCATAAACACCCTTATTCAGGTGAAATATTTGATCTTGTTTTCATGGCAATATGTGTCAGCGCTGATGTAAAAGGCGAAACCGTCACGGTTCATGGGTATGTGTGTTCATCTTGTGTTTCTGTCTATGGTCTGATTGTTGATCAGCGTTGCTGGGAAACTCATTACGCTGAAGAATTAATCAGGCCAACCTCACCTGACACTCATTATCTCTCGCTATATCTACCCTTGTGTTGCCGTCAGTCTTTGTCAGGTCGTTGTTTGGTTCATGTCTGCCAGTTGCTCTTTCTGTAGTGTCTGTTCCAGTTTTGTCTCTGGTTCATGTTGGATCACCTGCTGGAATTACCGATCAGCAGTTTGAGCCACTTGTCCACTGCAGTCCATTCTAGGGATGGGCAAATCAAGCCTCATGAAGCAATGAGGCTTTCCCCTGATTGTTCCGGGAAAAGGCATCAAGAGTGTCGAAAACAGCGCCATCTTGTGGCAGGTCAAATTTATAGCAGCCAACCCGAGTGCGTATTTCACCTGCGTTGTTTTATCCATTAAACACAAATAAAAGACTGACTACACTAAATGTTCAGTTTTCTGATAATTAATTTACATATTAAAGTGTGTCAATAAATTAAATGTAACAATTATATTAATACTAACTATAAAAAAAAAACAGATTTGGTTGCTTGATGCAAGTAAATTATGGTTATTATTAATGGTTTCTATGCTGTTTATGTCAGAATATGATCATGTAACATAGGCTATAGGCTTATTTATAAAAAATAAAAATGTTAGTAAATGGACTTAAACTTCCAAAAACCTGTAGAGTAGTGGTCTGGGTTCAAACATCCCGACACGCAAAATGAAGCATTCACGTGACTGGAAAGAAAATGAGGCTTCCATTTTCGTTGATTACGTGTTACTGTGAAAACAATCCACGGCTTCTTGAGAAATTACGCTGCGTACTCGATACGCGCTTTGATGCTTCAGTGTCAAATGTAACACCACTAGTCCGATCCTCGCTGCCAAAGCCCATCAGCTACCGCCAGCGGTCTGCAACATCTGACCGTCTCTCTGCAGTGTTTCTGAGTTTATTTTGTTCTTTTAATGCTCTCATTGATTGCATTTGCTTTTGGATCCCATTGTTTCCTTAACAGAATCAGATATTGTGGGCTACACAAACCAGTTTATCAGCTCTGTCCAAATGGTTCTCTACTTACTTTGTCTTTGTCTTTGTCTACCCACACAGGTTCCCTCTGCCAGTTAGATGGTAAGTTGTAATAATGACCATAAAACTCACAGGATGTGTCTTCAATGTCTGTGAAGCATTTCAACAAGGAAATCTCATTTCATGCTCTCTCTCTCTACAGTATGTGGGAGAGCCCCCCTCAATAACAGTACTGTCGGAGGAGAGAATGTGACGGCGGGGGATTGGCCGTGGCAAGTCAGCATTCATATCATCAGCTTTAACCTTAAATGCAGCGGGACTCTAATCACCAAAGACTGGGTTTTGTCTGCAGCTCGTTGCTTCCTGAGGTATGAGGTTTAACACTTTAGATACATTTGTAGATTGATAATAGTGGTATTAAAGCATTCTTTATCTATTTACAGATTGAGTGAATCTCAAATTGTGATGTACTTTGGGCGTCTGAGCCAATCCGGCTTAAACCCTTATGAGACATCCAGGACAGCGAGTCAAATCATCAGACATCCTAACTTTATGATTTCCACTCTTGCCAACAACATAGCACTGGTCCAGCTCTCCTCTTCTGTGACTTTCTCTGATTACATTAAGCCTGTCTGTCTGGCGGCGGCTGGTAGTGTATTTTCTACAGATACAGAGAGCTGGAGCACTGGATGGGGCACTGGTGAGTGAACAAATGTGAAGCTTGCCAGTTAACTGAACACAAACAATACTCAACAGTATACCTAGAATTGTTTTTTAAAAGCCATTAAATGTGTCCTCTGATCTGTGTCACAGGCCAGCTTTCTGATATACAGCAGGAGGAGATGGTATCAATTGTGAGCTACAGTGACTGTTATAATGCTTATGGACCGGTTATCACAAGCAATACGATTTGTGCTAGATTTGTAAATAAGGGAGCGGAAAGAATATGTCCGGTAAGATACCAGTCATTCATTTCCACCTTTTTTAATCCTAAGCAATTTACAAAACACTACTCACCAGTTTTTGGTCATCTGCAAACTTTACCTGTCAACCTTGTTGCTTAATTAAGCCCAGTTCACTCCACTGATCATGAACTCGTAAACTACTATTTTATCATTTAAAAATAGAGACTCCGCAAGCTTTGTAAAGACATATGTCTAAAGTCTGTGTGACAAGCATTCGCTGAGGTACAGATCATTTTCTGTCACGTTTCAGAATGAACTTCACATTGAGAGAGACGGCAGGACGCGCATCATGTTTATTTCCTTTATTTTATGAAAAAAAAAAAAGTTTTTATTATGAGCATACACAAATAAAAGAAGACATTTAACAGTTTTGAAGAGTTAACAGTTTTACCACTTATATTTAAGATCAGAATCAACAAGAGTATTTTGAGTCTCTTTTGCACTGATAAGAAAAAAAGCGCGCCCACCGAGCCAGGGGGTTCAGAAGAGGATCTATGACCTCTGGAAGCATCTCTTTCAGTAGCTTAGTCGGTATAGGGTCTAACATACATGTTGTTGATTTAGATGATTTGACGAGTTTAGACAATTCTTCCTCTCCTATAGTAATGAATGAATGAGAATTTTCCTCAGGGAGACTACAACGCTTGATACAATACTGTAATAGATGGTTGCATAGTTATAATTTTCTCTCTAATATTATCAATCTTATAAGTGAAGAAGTTCATAATTTTCTAAAGTTCATAAAGTCATTACTGCTGTGCTGCTTGGAAACTTAGGAAACTTACCTAGGGTTCTGTTTATTTTCTTCTAATAGGGTTGAAAAATAAGCAGATCTAGCAGCTTTTAAAGCCTCTCTGTATGCAGGCTACACTATTGCATACTTGTGTCTGTAACAGTTGTTCACTATATATTGTCAGAGATATAAATGCTGAATGTTTGTCAATACAGGGATACACTGGAGGTACAATGGTCAGTTGGAACGGCTCCCTGTGGATTGAGTCCGGCATTGTGAGTTTTTGTACTGACACGCTCGAATATCCTAGTGTGTACACCCGAGTTTCTCAGTACCAGGACTGGATCAAGTCTTACATGCGCAGCAACCCACCTGGATTTGTCGAATTCAACGTTGAAAAGCCGACATCCACTGAAAAACCAACATCCACTGAAAAGCCAACATCCACTGAAAAGCCGACATCCACTGAAAAACCAACATCCACTGAAAAACCAACATCCACTGAAAAGCCGACATACACTGAAAAACCAACATCCACTGAAAAACCAACATCCACTGAAAAACCAACATCCACTGAAAAGCCGACATCCACTGAAAAGCAGACATCCACTGAAAAGCCGACATCCACTGAAAAGCAGACATACACTGAAAAACCAACATCCACTGAAAAACCAACATCCACTGAAAAGCCGACATCCACTGAAAAGCCGACATCCACTGAAAATCCAACATCCACTGAAAAGCCAACATCCACTGAAAAGCCGACATCCACTGAAAAACCGACATCCACTGAAAAACCAACATCCACTGAAAAACCAACATCCACTGAAAAACCAACATCCACTGAAAAGCCGACATCCACTGAAAAACCAACATCCAACTCCAACTTCGGAAGCGTACTCAACCTCCTCTTATTTTCCCTTTCTCTCACATTCTCCATCATTCCTTTCACCTTCTCCATCTATCTCGCTTCCTAAATATTGTATGAAGAATAATTCTCAGTACTCTTAGATGAAAAGGACATTTTTGCTGTACGTGCTCTCATAAATATGAGAAAAGAGCTGTTGTATTGTTATTTTTATAATTTATTATTTATCTTTTTAAAAATGTACTATTCTTGAAAACTCTCTTATTGACATTATAATAGCATACAGTAATGAAGTTCAACATGCTTCTGCCCTCTGAGATTCGATTTTTTATTTTAATATTTTTTTTTTTATTTTGCATTATTGTTATGGTTATTCATAATGCGCGTTGCGAGTACAACCTTCACTCTCAAACAGTGAAATACGGAAATGAGCGTGACGGGACCGCAGTCCGCACCGTTTCTAGATTTGGACCAGTGACCAGAAGATTAGACTCGCTCAAGAGACGGTGTCAACAACAAGGGGAGAAGGAAATGGTGACAACACTGGCTGCGTTAGAAACAGGCATGATGCATTTTAGGAAAATGATCAATAAAAATATATAAAATAAAACAGTGAAATTCAAAACATCATCACCACATAACACAAAGGAAAATAATGATCATGGCAGTAAAGACTTGTTCCAAACAAATTAAATGTTACCTTTTTATAACCCTTATTTATATAGATTTATATTTCCTATTTAGTTAGTAACTATTATTAATTGTTTCTCTCTTTTTGTGACCTATTTAGATTCAAGCAAATAAAGTTAATTGTCCCTTACTCTATTAATATGTGTATACAATTTATCTTTACCTATTTATTCAAATTGTTTCTAATTGGCTTATCCTTTGAAATACACTTTTTACTCTTGTTCTCCAGAAAAAAAACTAATAATTAAATAAAATAAAATACAGTAGCATTTGAAAGTAGAAACCACAGTAGGGAAAATAAAACTGCTCACAATAGCAGTCTCAATATGAATTAGATTTCACTAAATCTCAGTTCCAGTTTAATGCTGCTTGCACGAGATCCTTCTTCCACAACTGAGTTCTGAGCAACACAGTTCAGTCAGAAAGTGAGGAAAAACATATGCACAATCCTTCCACTCCCTTCATTCCATGATCTACAAAGCTCGGTCCTTATATGGGCATGGCTCGCCATTTCCTGCTCGCAATAGTTTTTCTGATGTGAAGCAGGGAGTACACGTACATAACCTTCAGAAATCACCCATTTTCCAGGAAACGTGCAGCATCCGACTCAGGAAATGATGAAAAATAGAAAAGAAGGGTAAACAAATGAAAAGAGGGGAAAAAAGCAGAAAAAAAGAAAAGATCCAACCTTGCAAAGCACAAGCCCAAAAATACAATTAGACATTCCTTTGCAAATATACATCATTACAGCAGTTAAACTGCATATAAACAACATTCAACATGACAACAACAACAATTGAACATGTCTGACTTCATTTTCATCTAACTTTAGTACACTGAATTTGCATAGATGTGCAAAGAGCATATTTCAAACGACGCGCTTAGGCCTCATCTGCTCGTAACTCATAGCTCGAATACACGACCAAAACCATTAAAATAACATCTGTTAAAGCTAGGGTAGGTAATCCTGTTCAGAAACACTTTTTTTTATACTGAGTGAAATGGTTCTTCCATCCTGAGAGTAGTCAATACATTATGTGTTCAGAAAAAGGAATGAAAACAATCAGACCTCTGTAGCAGCTGCAGGACAGTAAAAACTCTGACCAATCACTGCCATTCGGTGCGAATGTAAAGAACCAATCAGATGGCTTCATGTCTCGTGCCCGCGCCCCACTGCGTGCGCTGCCCTGCGTGCACTCATCACATGTCACCGTTCCCGGAAATATTCAGCTCAAAGCACCTGCATATGCAGTCAGCGAAGGCAAACAAGGCAAAAACTACTTCCTCGGACCCTGCCCGCACTCTTGAACGACCTCCTCTGCTTCGCCCTCAACCCCGGACCTGTCCTCGAACCGACGATGCGGTACTTGTCTCCGAACTCGGACGTTAGTCTTCATTAGAGTCAACAACGTTTTCATCATGGAAACTCTTACATGCAAAACACTGTATATGTTTTGAATCTTACACGAAATTCACCTTCATCACAGTGTAACTGATGGTAATGGAAAAACGTGTATCAATGCAACCTGTTTTTAGTTTTGCCTTATAAATATAGCTTGTTACCTATAAATATAGCCCGTTACCGAATCAAACTTTACCAGTATCGATATGCTAGCTTGATAGTGAGTACTAAAAGAAATCTTATTTGTTTATATTCATAGTGATAAAGTTAGGTATTTTATTACATGTGATTCTGACATGATGTCACTGCATGCACTGCGCTCCTTCCTCTCCACTCGTCTCAGGTAATAAATGCGTCTTCCAGCTGAGCCTGAGCGTTTGGCGTCGCGCGTTCATGTGTTTTGGGGGCGCGGCTTTGGAAGGAGCCCAGAAGGGAGGGGGTGGGAGTGAATGGAAATAATGAGCTGTGTTTATTGCAGATTAAAAGGTCTACAGTCACTCGATTTTTATATTCTCTTTTTCAGAGTACTTACATTTTAATTATGTATTGGTATAAAGACAGTTTAAACTAATTTGGAATGTTTTTTTTTTAGAAAAATCCTACCTACCCTGCCTTTAACTGATCAAAGTAACTTTTAACTCTGAAACATTAGTTATTTAACACATTCACGAAGATTAACTCTATGCATCTTTCACATAAGCATACAGTATAATATTTGAACACCATTTGTCAAACATTTACACAAAAAAACGAACCCCCGTAATAGAGAATGTATTAAATTTACTTACCAAGAGAATTTAGATTTTTTTTTTAATTATGAAGTTTTCAGAAAGGCAAAACTCCAAATTTAGGCCTGTATTTTTCCTGTAACATTCACCCGTAATCATTGACTGATGACATTCAATCCACACTTTTATTTAAAAATCTCTCTGTTATTTCTCTAATAAAACTGTTAGGTTGTTCGTTTATATTATTACTTCTCTTATTTTTCTTACATCAACAGGATTTCTTTATTGACCTGGGTTACATATGTGTGATAAACAATATTTATAACCAATATAGGGTCTGGAACTCTGCAATGTGATCAGGGATACTGATTGTTGAAAATGTAATTATCTTTAATCAATTACCATGTTGTAGTCACACTGTGAAGTCAGAAACAACTCAAGTGTAATTTAAGTGAATTTAAAAGTAAAGTTACGAAAGTTAGGAACAGCATCACATAAAGCCGAAGAAGGGTGGAAGAGAAGAGAACTCTTGGTAAGCGCATGCTAAAAGCAGAGAGCACATGTAAACCCTGCTAACAGGGAACGTTCTCATAACTTTAACAATGTTCTGTCAAGTTTCTCTCAAAGTTATGAACAAACGTTCTTCTTGTAACGTTAATAGAGTGTTTGTTATTGAAGCTTGTTTCCGCCACAGAATAAAAAATAAAAAAAGAAACTTTTTATCTCACAATTTTGACTTTTTTTCTCACAATTGCAAGTTTACATCATTACTGACTTTTTGTAAGAATTGCATGATAAAAAGTAGCAATTGCGAGTTATAAAGTCCAATTTTAAGGGAAAAAAATAATGACTTTTCTTCCTCGGAATTCTGACACCTTTTATTAGAATCGCATGTTATAAAGTCAGGCGATATAAACTCGCAATTCTGAGGAAAAAAGTAAGTATTTCTTCAATTGAATTGGACTATAATTGGACACAATTCTAAAAGGTGTCAGAATTGTGAGTTTATTTCTCTCAAGTGATATCTCCGCGGTTGTGAGCCGAGCTCTGGGTCTGGCTCTCGTCTCAGAAGCCATAGAAAAACACAACTTTTCATAAATTGATTTTAATGATCAAAACAAATGGTAACACTTTAGAATACTGTATCGTACTTACTGCATAACTAATAAGGAATTATTGAGGAACTAATAGATAATTATTTATTAACACTTAAGTCACTACTGTTAACTACTAAGGAAGATGTGTTAACTAATTAGTATGTAATAGAATTGTATGATTGTGTTAAGTTTCAGTTAGTTAATCAATAACTAATGAATTATGCCATAACTCTTGAAGAACTATTATTAATTATCTATTAATTAATGTGCAAGAAAAATAACTAAGAAGTAACTACTAATGAACAGTCATACACAGTGGTTACTACAATAAACCGTTTTATTTTAGCAGTGGAGTGGTGGATGAAGTACACAAATCAAGTACTTGAGAGTAAAAGTACAGATAACCCAATAAAATATTGCTCCAGTAAAATGATAAACTATTGGCCTATTCATTTTCAAAATTACCTTAGTAAATGTACAAAGGTAATTACTTGAAAAGTAAAAAGCACTGATCAATGTTTTTTATTTTATTTTCTAGCCAGTTTTAGTCATTCTTCAGCACTAATAAGAAAGATAAGTGCAGACATTTACTAGGCTATATATTGATCTGCAAATAAGCAAACTTTTTATTTAATTAGCAAAATGTATCATAATGTATGATAACTTATCTATTTTACAAAGGTTTAGATAATACCGTTAATAATGTGTTTTTTACAGTAAGTTTGATTTGAGTCAGAAGTATGTGGTAATTCTGTATTAATTACTAATGAGTTCCCTATATTCTCA
Organism: Squalius cephalus; assembly: GCF_949319135.1. NCBI lineage: Eukaryota > Metazoa > Chordata > Actinopteri > Cypriniformes > Leuciscidae > Squalius > Squalius cephalus. The sequence goes on from NC_137122.1 coordinate 9,208,006, forward strand.
CTTTAGAATACTGTTCCAGGTTCCAAGTAATTCCTGAAGAATTATCTAATAATTATTTGTTAATTACCAATTAATTTCCTTATATGTTCACTTTAGAATACTGTTTCAGGTTATAAGTAGCCTAATTCCTGGATAATTATTTGATAATTATTTATTAATTACTAATGAGTTCCCTATATTCTCACTTTAGAATGCTGTTCCAGGTTCCAAGTAATTCCTGAAGAATTATCTAATAATTATTTGTTAATTACCAATTAATTTCCTTATATGTTCACTTTAGAATACTGTTTCAGGTTATAAGTAGCCTAATTCCTGGATAATTATTTGATAATTATTTATTAATTACTAATGAGTTCCCTATATTCTCACTTTAGAATACTGTTCCAGGTTCCAAATAATTCCTGAAGAATTATCTAATAATTATTTGTTAATTACCAATTAATTTCCTTATATGTTCACTTTAGAATACTGTTTCAGGTTATAAGTAGCCTAATTCCTGGATAATTATTTGATAATTATTTATTAATTACTAATGAGTCCCCTATATTCTCACTTTAGAATACTGTTCCAGGTTCCAAGTAATTCCTGCATAATTATTTGATAATTATTTATGAATTACTAATAAGTTCCCTATATTCTCACTTTAGAATACTGTTCCAGGTTCCAAGTAATTCCTGCATAATTATTTGATAATTATTTATGAATTACTAATAAGTTCCCTATATTCTCACTTTAGAATACTGTTCCAGGTTCTAAGTAATTCCTGCAGAATTATTTGATAATTATTTATGAATTACTAATAAGTTCCCTATATTTTCAGTTTCCCTCAGTCATTGCCTCAAACATGAATTTACTCAATGGCATTCTATGCTGAGGAAAACAGACACACACAGTACTGTATATAAAATATAAAAACTAATCTGAGGTTAGTTTTGTATGACTGTTCATTAGTAGTTACTTCTTAGTTATTTTTCTTGAACCTTAATTAGTAGATAATTAGTAGTAGTTCTTCAAGAGTTATGACAGAATTCATTATTTATTGATTAACTAACTGTTACTTAACACAATCATAAAAATATATTACATACTGATTAGTTACACATCTTCCTTAGTAGTTAACAGTAGTGAAGAAGTAGTTAATGAATAATTACCTATTAGTTCTTCAATAATTACTTATTAGTTATGCAGTAAGTAAGATACCGTATTCTAAAGTGTTACCAAACAAATTTCAATTAACTAGCAATGCAACAACTGAAATTGATCATGAAAATAATCAACAACCAAACTGATTATAGACACATAATGTAGAAGCTGCTGGCAATAATGAAAAGGCACGTTTCTGGACCGCAAATGTCCGCACACAAACCCGTAAACGTCGCGATTCCGGCAGTTTCCGTATATGTGCTCTTGCGTGTCTGATTTCTTAACCCGGCCAGAAACAGACCACTTCATGTGCGGCCATTTCTCAACGCGATAAACCCCCGAACACTTACGGAAATGTTCACTTCTTCACCAGTAAATCCCTGTATCTTCCTGCACGCGATGTAAAATCTTCACAAATTCCAGGGGACAATCAGTTAAATCTCCATAAACGGACACTCATCTCTAAATAAACCTCTATAAATTAGCGTACACTTACCATTTTAAATGCTACTGGCAGAACTGCAACATTCAACTGATCAATTACATTGAGAAAAAGGTTTTAAATATTTAGCGAAAACATGAGACACTTTAAACAAAACTGAATAAACAAAATTAATAAAAATTACACTGTACACTAATTAAAACCAAATTCAAGAATGACTATACTTGTAAAGGGCTCTGGAAGGACAGGACAGTGATTACTGTGCTCCGTCCCAATCAGACACACACACTTGTAATAATAATAATAATACGTTTTATTTGAAAGGCGCCTTTCTGACACTCAAGGTCACCATACAGGCATACATAAAAGTTAATACATAAAACAAATGATAAAATAATGCAAGAAATAAATTAAAACCAGTTAAAATCGATTAGAATTACAGATGAATGGATGTTACAATGAAAAGGCTTGTTTAAACAGATAGGTTTTGAGTCCAGATTTGAAATGAGGGAATGAGTCCATATTTCTGAGATGAGGTGAAAGGGAGTTCCAAAGGCGGGGAGCAGAGCGGCTGAATGCTCTGCTCCCCATTGTGGTGTGACGGGCAGATGGGACGGACAGGTATAATGAGGAGGAGGATCTGAGAGAGCGAGATGGAGTGGGAACATGGAGGAGGTCAGATAGAAAAGGGGGTGAGAGGTTGTGGATGGCTTTGAATGTCAGCAAGAGGACTTTGAACTGGATACGGGACTGGATAGGGAGCCAGTGGAGCTGCTGGAGGACAGGAGTGATGTGATGGATGGAGGGGGTTCGGGTAATGATTCGGGCAGCTGAATTCTGGACTAATTGAAGTTTACGGAGGGATTTTTGAGGGAGGCCCAAGAGAAGTGAATTACAATAGTCTAGACGTGAGGTGACAAGGCTGTGGACAAGAATGGCGGCAGACTGGGGGGTAAGGGAGGGGCGAAGACGATGAATGTTACGTAAATGGAAGTAGGCTGACCGGGTGATGTTATTGATGTGTGATTGAAATGATAGTGTGCTATCCAGGATGACACCCAGACTCTTAACCTGAGGGGAAGGTGAGATGGAGGAGTTATCAGTTGTGATGGAAAAACTGTTGGTTTTGGATAATGTGGATTTGGTGCCAATGAGGAGAACCTCGGTTTTATCACTGTTAAGTTTAAGGAAGTTGAGGGTAAACCAGGATTTTATTTCAGCAATGCAATCGGTGAGGGTAGTGGGTGGGAGAGTGACTGAGGGCTTTGTGGTGAGGTAGAGCTGGATGTCATCCGCGTAGCAGTGGAAAGTAACATTGAATTTACGGAGAATATTGCCAAGGGGAAGAAGAAGGTAGATGATAAAGAGAAGGGGCCCCAGGACAGAGCCCTGGGGCACACCTGTAGTGACGGGGGAGGGAGTGGATTTGAATGACTTAAGCTGAACGAACTGAGTGCGGCCAGAGAGGTAGGATGTGAGCCAGTTTAGTGGAGTGTGGGTAATACCAATGGATGACAGTCTATTGAGGAGGGTGGTGTGACAGATGGTGTCAAAGGCCGCACTCAGGTCAAGGAGGATTAGGATGGTGAGTAGTCCAGAGTCAGCTGCCATGAGGAGGTCATTGGTGAGTTTTATAAGTGCTGTTTCAGTGCTGTGGAGTGGGCGGAAACCGGACTGGAACTGTTCATAGAGATTGTTATGAGAAAGGTGAGAATGGATTTGAGTGGCAACTGTTTTTTCAAGGATTTTGGAAATGTAAGGAAGGTTGGAAATAGGACGGAAGTTGTTGAAATCGGAGGGGTCAGCGCCATCAGGGGCATACCATATTCATCCAATTAATTCTGTCCTTCAGAATCTGCCGAATATGCTTCCATGTCTCCCTGAAGACAAAATAAGTACAATTTACTCTTATCATTGTTTTAAAGAAGTTGACACACCTTGGTTCTTAATGCATCATGTTTCCTTCTTGAGCATCAGTGAATGTTTTCACACTTTGTAATAGTTGTGTCTGAGTCCCTCAGTTGTCCCCGGTGTGAATAGATCGATCTCAACATCATACAGTCACTTTTGGAAAGGGTTCAAATATGCAAAATACGCTGGAAAACCTACAAATGTGCAGGACCTGGAGGATTTTTCTAACAGACATTACACATTGATGAACATGTGACCAGCGTCGGCCAATAGTGGGGCTGCGTTCTGACGTAGAACCCGGAAGCGCTGCACTGTTCACTACATCAACAGCGTAGGAGAATGACATGGAAGAGATTTACTGTTGTAGATAACAGTGATCAAACTATACCATGTCCTTTGGGGGAGCCCACTTGCTTTTTTGTTTTTTTTCACCATGGGGTGCTCATGCGCTTGAGTCAAAAGAGGACTTACAATGACTTACAGAGATACATAACAGCTACAAGTGTATGCAAGCACTATATAGGAATAGGATAAATCATTATAGAGGATTTACCCTATTATACTTTATCGACACAAATTGATAGGGCAAACAGCCACACACAAATAATCATAACTAGTCTGTCTTTAAGTTCACATGAACATCATACCATACCATACCAGAATACCATAATTCCTCCATTCAGTTAGGCCTGAGACATCGAGTCACGCAGACCTATAGCAACCCAGCCACAACACATAATTGGGAATAACATGTCCTACCTTAACACAGAATCGACCACAAACTGCAGAATGGATTTCAAGGCCTAGATCAATGGCCTCCAACTTTTATTTTTTTTTCTACGAATCTTTGTGGTAACATGTACTAAACATGAGTGGAATTTGCACCGCAGCGCCACCACAGCTTGATTCTCATGACAAGAATAGCATGTATAGTTATCTTTATTGAGGTGAATTAGGTTTAAATCGCCGGCATGAATGAATGATATTTTTGTTATTTTACACATAATAATCCACAATCATCACATTACACAAAACTAAAATTGCACGTCAAAATAACACATTGTCAATATTTTTTGAGACCCCCCAAAATTTCACAAATGACGTTTTCAGGGGAGTCCATGTCTTATTAAGGGGAGCCGAGCTCCCCCGTATTTCGCACCCTGTGTAGATATGTTTGGCAAGTGTCATGAAAATACTGGAAAATCCAGCCTACCACCTTGAGGAGAGTGTTGAAGTACCTGACACACAGTTTGCCTTTAGAGACACATAAACATGTTCTGACCTCAAGGTTAAACACAGTGATGGCTGCCAATAGAGGGCGCTAGGATGCCGTCCTCCCTGAGCCACACACACACACAACAATAATAAATGATACATTTAGTCGAACCTTATTACACAGTTTAACAGTCGAATTGCAATTTTTTTTTTTTTTTTTTTTTTGTAAAGCTAAGGACGGTTATATCACCTGCCAAATGGCTATTTAACAATTACATTCAGTCCTTCGCTGCTGGTGGTGTGCTCAGTTTGTTACGCCACCCCCAAACAGTCTTAGCACCAGCTGGCACTAGTTAAACGTGCAGATTAACCTGCTTTTCAAGTCTTCACATACATCAGGAGAGGAATACTGGTGTAATAACTACAAATCGAAATTTCACAGCTCAACAGCACCAAACATTTAGTGTCTGTTTTAAATGGGAATAACATTAAAATGCCAAACACCACTGCCTCTGTTCATTGGAAGCAAGGGTATCTCCACTGAGTTTTCTCTCTGATGGGATCCCTCAGCATCTTCTCTGTTTATCTCTCTCCCTCTGTTCCCTGTAAGAAAACAAAAAGAATCACAGATGGTGAAAAGACAGTAATGACTGTTTCTATAAATCTGCAATACACTGATCTAAAGAGTGTAAAAATCAAGAACTTTTATCTTATCAAAGACACATTTAAGTCAAATATAAGTCTTTTTTTTATATAGGCTGTTTATGTTTTCTTTTTAATACTGGGGCATGGAGGTAGGACTTATAACTTTAAACTGGATCATTTTTATTTTATAATTTTTAATAAACATTACAAACAGTTTAATACTTGCATATTTTATATTTAACAACAGGAAAGCTGTGTGCCTTTTACTGCATCTTCACAGAGATCTGATCTAAATAAGATCATTATAATAACCAATAACTTGTACTACTCACCTCGAATAGTAACTTTGAATCGCTTGTATTTGGTCTCTCTGCTGCTAATGATCTTGAGTTTATAAAGTCCACAGTCAGTGTTTGTGATGTTTGTGATGGTGAGAGATCCAGTCTGACGGTCCAGCTCCAGTCTGCCTCTGAATCTGCCATTAACACCATTATATGTTGACATTTTATTGTTCTCCATATCAGCTTTAGCTATAAGATTGTCTTCAGGGCCAAACATCCACAGTATCAGAGCATCTCTCTGTAGTTCACGAACATCAGTGTTTAGATTGGCACATTCTCCCTCCGTCACTGACACTTTGATATCTTCATTTCACAGCACCATATAGAAGAGAAATGTGCTCATAAGATCATGTGAAAAATCCTTTGAGGGTTAGTTCACTTCAGAACATCTATAAATTGTAGTTTTGTAGATCTAAAAAACAAATTATTATTATGTTAAAAGACATGAGATACTCACCGTCTACAATAATCGCGATTCTCTTGTCTCTTTTCCCTGTGCGGCTGCTGATCTGGAGTTTATAAACATCAGAATGTGCGATGCTGATGTTCCAGATGGTCAGAGATCCGGACTGAGGATCCAGCTGAAGTCTGTCTTTGAATCTCAAATCATTGCCCTGATACACTGAGATCTTACTTGTGGCTCTGTTGATTTCAGCAATGCAGGTGTCATTATCTCCATGTGTCCACAGTATCTTACTGTCTTCCTCTAGTTCTCGAATATCAGTGTTGAGAGTGACACATTCTCCCGCTGTCACTTTTAGTGTATCCACTTCATGTCACGCCAAAACATGCAACAGAAAAATATAGAAAAATATGATCATAAGAGCACGCAGGTTCACTAAATATTGAATATAAGGGGTATTAACATCATCATCATCATTTCATTAAAACTCAAGCTACTCACACCATACTGTAACTCTAAACTTCTTATACCAGACATTATTTCTGCTGCTGATTTGTAGGTGATAAACTCCAGAGTCTGTGCTTTTTGTGTTTGTGATCCTGAGAGATCCAGTCCGATCATTCATCTCCAGTCTGCCTTCGAATCTCCCATCATCAACATGATTAAATGAGACCTGGTTGGTGTATCCATCTCTTTTAGCTATAATGGTGTCTTCAGATCCAAACCTCCAGAGCACCTCATCATCCTTCTGTAGTTCACGAACACCAGTGTCTAGAGGGACATTTTCTCCCTCTGAGAATCGTAGTGAGTCCACTGCATGAGCAACCAAAACATGAAGAAAAGTGAACATGAGAACAAATAAGAGTGAGGTGGGGGAAATGGACCAACACAGAGACAACACATGTGAAGAGATGACTCAACACCTCTAAAGGGACGACTCAACACCTGTTAAAAAAGATGACCCAACACATGTGAAGAGATAACTCAATACCTATGAAGGGACGACTCAACACCTGTGAAAAGATGACCCAACGCATGTGAAGAGACGACTTAACACCTGTGAAGGGACGACTCAACACCTGTGAGGAGATGACCCAACACATGTGAAGAGACAACTCAACACCTGTGAAGTGACGACCCAACACCTGAGAAGAGACGACCCAACACATGTGAAGAGACGACTCAACACCTGTGAAGGGACGACTCAACACCTGTGAAGAGACGACCCAACACATGTGAAGAGACAACTCAACACCTGTGAAGTGACGACCCAACACCTGAGAAGTGACGACCCAACACCTGAGAAGAGATGACCCAACACCTGTGAAGGGACGACTCAACACATGTGAAGAGATGACCCAACACATGTGAAGAGACAACTCAACACCTGTGAAGTGACGACCCAACACCTGAGAAGAGACGACCCAACACATGTGAAGAGACGACTCCAACACCTCTGAAGGGACGACTAAACACCTGTTAAAAAAGATGACCCAACACATGTGAAGAGATAACTCAATACCTATGAAGGGACGACTCAACACCTGTGAAAAGATGACCCAACGCATGTGAAGAGACGACTCAACACCTGTGAAGGGACGACTCAACACCTGTGAAGGGACGACTCAACACCTGAGAAGAGACGACCCAACACATGTGAAGAGACAACTCAACACCTGTGAAGTGACGACTCAACACCTGAGAAGTGACGACCCAACACCTGAGAAGAGACGACCCAACATGTGTGAAGGGACGACTCAACACCTGTGAAGAGATGACCCAACACATGTGAAGAGACAACTCAACACCTGTGAAGTGACGACCCAACACCTGAGAAGAGAAGACCCAACACATGTGAAGGGACGACTAAACACCTGTGAAGAGATGACCCAACACATGTGAAGAGACGACTCAACATCTGTGAAGGGGCGACCCAAAACCTGTGAAGGTACGACCCAACACCTGTGAAGAGATGCCAACACATGTGAAGAGACAACTCAACACCTGTGAAGGGACAACTCAACACCTGTGAAAAGATGACCCAACATGTGAATAAGATGACTCAACACCTCTGAAGGGACGATTCAACACCTGTGAAAAGATGACCCAACACCTGTGAAGAGACATCTCAACACCTTTGAAGGGACGACTCAACACCTGTGAAGAGATGACCCAACACATGTGAATAAGACGACTCAACACCTGTGAAGAGATGACCCAACACATGTGAAGAGACGACTCAACACCTGTGAAGGGACGACCCAAAACCTGTGAAGGTACGACCCAACACCTGTGAAAAGATGACCCAACATGTGAATAAGATGACTCAACACCTCTGAAGGGACGATTCAACACCTGTGAAAAGATGACCCAACACCTGTGAAGAGACAACTCAACACCTTTGAAGGGACGACTCAACACCTGTGAAGAGATGACCCAACACATGTGAATAAGACGACTCAACACTTGTGAAGAGATGACCCAACACATGTGAAGAGACAACTCAACACCTCGGAAGGGACGACTCAAAACCTGTGAAGAGATGACCCAACACATGTGAAGAGACCACTCAACACCTGTGAAGAGACGACCAAACACCTGTGAAGAGACGACCGAACACCTGTGAAGAGACGACCCAACACCTGTGAAGAGACGACCCAACACCTGTAAAGAGACAACCCAACACCTGTGAAGAGATGACCCAACACCTGAGAAGAGATTACCCAACACTTGTGAAGAGTCGACCCAACACCTGTGAGGAGACGACCCAACACCTGTGAAGAGATGACCCAACACTTGTGAAGAGTCGACCCAACACCTGTGAGGAGACGACCCAACACCTGTGAAGAGACAACCTCAACACCTGTGAGGAGACGACCCAACACCTGTGAAGAGACGACCCAACACCTGTGAGGAGACGACCCAACACCTGTGAGGAGACGACCCAACACATGAGAAGAGACGACTCAACACCTGTGAAGAGACGACCGAACACCTGTGAAGAGACGACCGAACACCTGTGAAGAGACGACCCAACACCTGTAAAGAGACAACCCAACACCTGTGAAGAGATGACCCAACACCTGAGAAGAGACAACCCAACACCTGTGAAGAGATGACCCATCACCTTTGAAGAGATGACCCAACACTTGTGAAGAGTCGACCCAACACCTGTGAGGAGACGACCCAACACCTGTGAAGAGACAACCTCAACACCTGTGAGGAGACGACCCAACACCTGTGAAGAGACAACCTCAACACCTGTGAGGAGACGACCCAACACCTGAGAAAAGACAACCCAACACCTGTGAAGAGACGCCCCAACACCTGAGAAGAGACAACCCAACACCTGTGAAGAGATGACCCATCACCTGTGAAGAGATGACCCAACACTTGTGAAGAGTCGACCCAACACCTGTGAGGAGACGACCCAACACCTGTGAGGAGACGACCCAACACCTGTGAAGAGACAACCTCAACACCTGTGAGGAGACGACCCAACACCTGTGAAGAGACAACCCAACACCTGTGAAGAGACGCCCCAACACCTGAGAAGAGACAACCCAACACCTGTGAAGAGACGCCCCAACACCTGAGAAGAGACGCCCCAACACCTGTGAAGAGATGACCCATCACCTGTGAAGAGATGACCCAACACTTGTGAAGAGTCGACCCAACACCTGTGAGGAGACGACCCAACACCTATGAAGAGACAACCTCAACACCTGTGAGGAGACGACCCAACACCTGTGAAGAGACAACCTCAACACCTGTGAGGAGACGACCCAACACCTGTGAAGAGACAACCTCAACACCTGTGAGGAGACGACCCAACACCTGTGAAGAGACAACCTCAACACCTGTGAGGAGACGACCCAACACCTGTGAAGAGACAACCCAACACCTGTGAAGAGACGCCCCAACACCTGAGAAGAGACAACCCAACACCTGTGAAGAGATGACCCACCACCTGTGAAGAGATGACCCAACACTTGTGAAGAGTCGACCCAACACCTGTGAGGAGACGACCCAACACCTATGAAGAGACAACCTCAACACCTGTGAGGAGACGACCCAACACCTGTGAAGAGACAACCTCAACACCTGTGAGGAGACGACCCAACACCTGTGAAGAGACAACCCAACACCTGTGAGGAGACGACCCAAGACATGAGAAGAGATGACCCAACACCTGTGAGGAGACAACCCAACACCTGTGAGGAGATGACCCAACACATGAGAAGAGACGACCCAACACCTGTGAAGAGACAACCCAACACCTGTGAGGAGATGACCCAACACCTCGGAGGAGACGACCCGACACATGAGAAGAGACGCCCCAACACCTCTGAAGAGATGACTCAACACCTGATAAGAGATGACCCAACACATGAGAAGAGATGACTCAACACCTGATAAGAGATGACCCAACACATGAGAAGAGACGCCCCAACACCTGTGAAGAGACGACTCAACACCTGATAAGACATGACCCAACACCTGTGAAAAGATGCCCCAAAACCTCTGAAGAGACGACCCAACACCTGTGAAGAGATGACCCAACACTTGTGAAGAGACCACCCAACACCTGTTAAGGGCCAACTCAACACCCGTGAGGAGACGACCCAAGTATCCTGTTTCTCCTAGAAATCACATTAGTAAAAATGTGCTGCAGACACAGTATCCTGACTTTAAAAATAAATCTAACACACCTTCAGTGATTGGCTCCCAATAACCTGCACTAAAAGCAAGAAAGCTAGAGTAGCATCACTTATGATATTGCTTCCATTTACAGATTGAGCTACTCACCATAGAGCATAACCCTGAATCTTTTGGATTTGGTCTCTCTGGTGCTGAAGAGCTTCAGCTGATAATCTCCTGACTGTGTGATTTTGACGTCTCTGATGGTGAGATCTCCATTCTCACTGTTCAGCTGCAGTCGGTCTCTGAATCTCTCGTCATCACCAGGTAAGGTCTCGTTGGTCCTTACAGAAATTTCAGCGATGATAGACTCTTGAGGCCCAAACCTCCAGAGTATTTTATCATATTTCTGTAGTTCGGTTATGCCAGTGTGTAGAGTGACAGAATCTCCCTCTCTCACTTCTTTTGTCTTCATTACATCTGTTCATTGCACACAGAGAATAAAAAGCTTATTTCTCAGAAATTAAACTGATACAACTGCCAGTAAAATCAATAAAAAGACACAAAAGTAAGGTTACTTGACTAATAAACCTCAAGTAATTTGTAGTTTAATAGCTTGTAATTGCCCAGTTTTAATCTCTCAGAATTGCACACAGTAACAGTTTCTCACTCTTATGGTGCTAAATGATCTCCTTTAAACCTTTAAAGTACTTAAGTAAATCATGTAGGAAACTTGACTCTGTAATACTTACGCTTTAGTTTCGAGTACTTGTGGCGATAGTAACACACACCAGCGGTTACAGCTACAGCCACAACTAGCAGCACACAGAAACAAATCAGTGTGGCTAAAGCTCCTAAAGACAGACCTGGCTCAGGAACCGCTAGAGAGAGACAGTCATTAAGGTAAATTTGACCTGAAAGTCTGACCGTACATGTATACGAGTTAAATAAGTAAGGGATAATCCATAACTAGCTTTGCATTAAACATTTTAATGTAGGATGTGGGGGCAAAGAACCGCCCGACCGGAAGCGGAGTGTCTTCAAATGGTTCATTCATTTTTCAAAATGAAGTGAGGCAGTGGCGTGGCGTGGGGAAAATTTCTGAGGAAGCCAATTAAGACACAACCTCTAAGCTGTGTGTTTTAAGGGGTGGGGGCAGAAAATCATACGTTACCATTTATATATTGTTATTTGGATGAACTATTAGAGCGCCCAGCATCATCTTACCGGGACTTACGCTTGTTACAATCCAACACTTTGAGCACGGACGCTCGTTTGCTCCCTCTCCCTCTCGCTCTCTCTCTCACACACACACACAGTCAGTCCTCTTAAACATCTTTCATGGTGTTTTTTATTAAAACATTCGCAGATAGGAAACGCCAACGGTAAGCAACAAGAAGATAACCTTTTTCATTTAATACACCCTTAAATCGGTGTGACGCTCATGTAAGGATATACAATAGCAGTTATTCACAAACAATTACAACAATAAACAACAAAGTGCACTCACTGCTTAATCAAAGCACGCAAGAAACAGTAAGAAGAACTAACTTATAATCACATTAAAAAAATAAGTTTAACACATCGCTAAATGGGCAGTTCAGACCAGACGCGATCTCTCTCTCTCACTCTCTCTCTCACACACACACACACACACAGTCAGTCCTCTTAAACATCTTATGGTCTTTTCATTAAAACATTCGCAGATAGATAGGAAACGGACGGTAAGCAACAAGAAGATAACCTTTTTCATTTCTTTTACACCTTTAAATCGGTGTGACCCTCATGTGAGGATTAATAGCGGTTATTCACAACAATAAACAACAAAGTGCACTCATGCTGCTTAATCAAAGCACGCAAGACACAGTAAGAACTAATCACGTAAAAAAAACGTTTTTTTTATCAAATACTCCAAATCTCCACCCTCCATAATTACAATTAATAATTTTAGCAAACTAGCTAAACAAGATGTCAACACAAATCCACACATTCATTCATTCATTGACGATAATAACGTGATGTGATTGGCCTGATGCCAACAAGTTCATGGCTTCCCTTGACACTGTCCTGACCAATCACAGGGGAGCAGTGTCGTGACAATAGCGTCACCTGATTGGTTAATCATTCTTTTTTTTTCTATCAAGGGACGCCAACTCAGCCTGGCCTCCTCACAGACACAGGGTGCAGTACCATGTTTTCAACGCTCATTCACCATGTCACTTTTATAGGGGCGCTGTTTTACACATCATAAAACGCTCAGTAATGAATGAAGAGAGACGATGAGGAGATGACAGAAGGATTGCGTAAACTGTGAAAACAAAAGTGTTTATTAAATGACGATTATATTCTGAAAAAGTGAGGAAGCCTGGCTTCCCTTGGCCTCCGCAAGAAAACGCCACTGAAGTGAGGTAGAACTGAGCTAAAACAGCAGAGTTTCATGACACTTCAAAGTTGATTATTTTCCTTTATAATGTATGAATCATTAGCATGACACTAATTCAAATATGATTAGTTATTATTTTGGTGGTTATACAGATTTCTTTTTTTTTTTCTGTAAATACTGTATAATCTGTATTACAGCAGTTTGATGTGAAACAACCAAACACATTGACTACCCAGCACGTCATTTAACTGTCAGGTTAACTATAGACCCGATAGACCAGCTATGATATCTACAAGACATAAGTGTCATTTCATGACATGGTCAATAAGTAGTCACAATTTAGCTATTAAATGGCTATTAGCCGTCTTTTAAATTCAAAATTGCTTGCTGGTTAGTGACACAATTAAACTAGATTACACTATTTTAGTGTTTATGACGGTGATGAATTGATATTGTTTATTGATTTAATATTTACCCAGCCGCAAGTCATTAAAATTGTGAAGATTAAATGACTAAAGGTTTAACATTGTTACGCAAACCCTGACAACAGTTTAAGGTATTTCCCACCAAAAAAAAAAAAAATTATATATATATATATATATATATATATATATATATATATATATATATATATATATACTGTGTATATATATATATATATATATATATATATACATACATGTTTTTTGTTATACATTTTTTTTTCACACATGTTCTATAATAACATTACCATAAAATTTGAACACATTATTGTTATTTTTAATTACAAAGCATAACAAATTGCAATGTGAGAAGGATCATTAAAATGTGCTCTACTCACTGACAATAACGTTGAATCTCTTGTAGAAGGTATCTTTAGTGTTGGTGATCTGTAGTTGATAAACTCCTGTATCTGTGGTTCTGGTGTTTGTGATGGTCAGAGATCCAGTTTTATCATCCAGTCTGAATCTCTCCTCATCACTGTATGAGATCTTATGGATCGTAGTGTTGATTTCAGCAATGAAAGTGTCTGGACTCAACGGCCCAAACATCCACAGAATCACGTCATATTTCTGTTTTTCATTAACACCAGTGTGTAGAGTGACGGATTCTCCCTCTTTACTGTTCGTTATCCCAGCAAAAAACACATCTGGAGAACAAACAGGAGTAGTTTTTAAGATTTCACCGCTTGATAACTGAAAGTTGATCACTGTAATTGTTTTGTACACAGATCTATGAAATGCTCAGATCTGCTCTACTCACCGTGGACGGTCACACTGAACGTCTTGGATGAGGTCTCAGTGCTGATGATCTTTAGCTGATAATCTCCAGAGTGTTTGGTCCTGACGTCACTGATGCTGAGAGATCCAGTCTGATTGTCCAGCTGCAGTCTGTCTTCGAATCTCCCATCATCGTCATCATAAAACGAACACGTCTGGCTTTTTCCATTGAGTTTAGCGATAATAGCGCTCTGAGCTCCATACATCCACATCATCAGATCAACCTTGTGTATTTCAGTGAGGTTAGTGTGTAAAGTAATAGAATCTCCTTCCAAGACGGACACTTTCTTTGCTTCAGCTGCCTCACCAGACACACCTGCGAACAAGAACAGGAGAGAATGTCTTACAGTCACAACACTAACTGTAAAGTGCTCATAATGTCTTATAGTTTGTATGATCCCATACAGTGAAATATGAGTGAGCGAGGCACAAACTAAAGCGGAGCTCGTTGTAACACTCATGGTTTAAAACTTTCCACACATGCCATCATAACGAAACTTAGTGTGTTTACTAGTTGCCATATCAACACTATATAGAGAGAAAGAATCGTTCCCAAAAAAAAAAAAAAAAAAAAAAATCTTTTGAAAATATCACTGAACATTTATGTAACAAAAGTAAATTTGTAAGTTAATTTTTCATCTGTAATTATTATTATTATTATTATGTTTTTTTTTGTTTTGTTTTTTTTTATCTTATATCTGTTAAGCAGTTCTTTAATGCTGATCTAACATCAGAAACACTCACCGGGTTTAAATCCCAGTTGCTCAGGCGGGGCATGTTGTCACACTGCGCTATAAAGAGCCGCTTATAGAACTTTTCTATTCTATTCTATTCTATTGAGAAACCATGAGAAAAAGGTGAATAAAGACTGAGAGTCAATGTTCAGAAAGTATTAATGATTATTTTTAACTATGCTGTAGCCTATAGCTGTATTTTTTGTGGTGTTTGTTGTCAAAAAAATATTTTGAATTCTTAAGAAATGCCATTATTTATATGAAAAGGTTGATTGTATTTTATTGACAGACTGATTTAGTTTGTCTTGTATTTTTATTTATTTTTATTAGATCAGATAACATTTTAATCTGTCATATGGTCATTATAATGTACTCCACCTATGGGGCATGTTGTCACATTTCACTTTCATTCTTTCAGAGTAAATCAAGAATAAAGTATACAGTGTGACGAAACCACATAATTCTACCAGACACGTGTGAAATTATAGTGAGAATTTACACAAACTGAAATAGTCCCAAAGTGATAGGTTGTGCCCTGCTCTCTCCTACATGATTTGACAGTTTACTTGAATAAATACCTCAAATCTAAAAGGTGTGCATCATACCTGACACTTACATGAACACTTTACAGTTAGTTTTACGACTGTAAGTCATTCTTTTCCAAATGCTAATGAAGTTAGAGACGTGTATGCCAATATCGTATGTAACTTTAGAGACGCTCCCTAACTTTGCGAATACCGAAAGTCAAACGTCAATCAAACTTGATGCCAGTTAATCTCTAAAAGCGGGTTTCTGTGTTGATTAATGTGGTTTACAGATTCACAGAACGGCCAGCTCGTCAGATTGTGGGACACTAGAGAAAGTGAAACCAAAATTGTTTGAGATTATATAGGCTAGGCTACTCACCGTACAAAAATACCAGGAACACCGGGAGAAAAACAATGTTCTTCATTTCGCTGTGGAGTTCCGTGATCCCTGATCTGGCGGTGGAGGAATCTTTGATATAAAACCGAGCCGCAGACTTTTACTCACTGTTCTTGATTAACGCATATAACCTGAAGAGGAATCCGTCGTGCAGAACACAAAAACGAAAGGAAGATTTCCTAGTTTTAATGACGGTTCTTCTTTTGTTCACACCCATTGATCACAACAGTATTTTCCGCGTTCTGCACATCAGTGTCCAAGTTCATAATGTGTCCAGCGTTTCACATTATGGGAAGTGCTTTCGGTTTGAGGAAGTTCTACTCAGAAAGACTGGAACAGATCATTTCAAACCATAAAGCTGCACAAATACTCTGTTAGTTTGACTGAATTACATGTACATTTTTTCCTTCATTATCTGTTTCAAGATAGGCCTAATATTGGTGTTTAATGGTAGGCTATAACAAGAACGTCTACGTAAGAGGAATATCTTCATACACAGTATCGTATGGCGTGTGTGTTTATGTTGAATTGCCGTAAAGCAGTTTGTGTTTCTGACTAAAACAATTGATGTATTGTTTTAATTTATTACTGTGAAGCTGCTTTGATACAACCTATGTTGTGAAAAGCGCTATATAAATAAACTTGACTTGACTTGACTTTCTCGCTCGTTCGCGCTTCTCACGAGACTTCCTATTTCCAATTTAATTATATTATTATTTATAGCCTATATCAATTATATACAAGTATTAATATCATAATAATAGATAGATAGATAGATAGATAGATAGATAGATAGATAGATCATACACGGATCTCCAAATAATAACAGTTATCAGTAATGCTTTGGTCTTGTCTGTAGTTTCCATCTCTGTGCTCCTGAGGGCAGAAATGAGCTGATAAATGAACTACAGAGTTTCAAGGTGAAAAATGAAAGGCAAAACGTTTTCATGTTGCACTTAAAGTCTGACTCCTAATGTTAATGTGACTTCCCACATTTTAAAGGGGGATTCAATAAATGTTTGTTTAAAAAATGGAATGATATATCAGGGTCTTCATATTTATTATTACTTTAGTAATATATCAAATGAGAACAGTTGCTTATTTTGTCCCACAAGCTTATTAACATTATGAACTGTTTTGCAGCAGCTGTCTGTATCTATATCTATATCTGTATTTGTATCTGTATCTGTATCTGTATCTATATCTATATCTGTATTTGTATCTGTATCTATATCTGTATCTGTATCTGTATCCATACAAGTAAAAATACGGCTAGTTTCTCTGCCATTATTCAAGATCCTCCAACAGCGGTTCAGCGATGCTGAGATAAAGGTCTCACTCAGGACATCTAAAGATCTCGTACACAACTGATACAGAAGATGCAAGCAGTCATATGATCAGAGGAAACACACAGTGTTAACCAGAGGTGTTAGTTTTGAACAGGAAGATTGAGTAATGTTCAAGCGGCAACCTCCCTGTCTCTCTCTTGAAACCAACAGGGAAGTGAGTTCAACTGCAGTTCATCGACTGACCGCTGGAGGCTGGATGCAAAAGTGAGTCAAATCTGTATCTCCCCCATGTTTAAAATGCCCAACTTTACAGCAGGAAAAAAAATGTGCATAAAGTGTTTTTTAGTCTATATAGCTAATTTTGCCCTTCATGAAACCTGTGAGTGGGGTGAATTTTTTTACAACTCATCCATTTAAATTATATTAAGCCTTAAGTTCTGCATAATTAAGGGCGTGGCCACTTGAGTGACAGGTGGATTGCCGCTGCTGTCGCTGCTAGCCATTTGTCTATCTCCGCCGTGTTTGTGCTTTTTGGGGGATTATTTCATACAACTTAATACACGCATTATATGCGTCCACGCCGTTGGACTACGACAATTTCGTTGCTTTTTTGAGTTTTCAGATTTAAAAACGTCTATAGATATAGAGGCTACACTCGTTCTGCGGTACCGTTGCTCTCACGCGACAGATAGACTAGATATGCTTATTTAACTTTTTAGTGTTCAATAAAAAGTACCGTCTGTCAGTGCTTTCTCTCCGTCCATGCAATAGATGCACATCCCTGAAAGAGCGCAGATTTCTAGCACATTTACTTGAACTTCTGAGGTAATATCTATGGTTTAACCCATTTGAAAGGTGTCCAAAATCAGAGTTTGAAATGGACTGAATAAAGCTCTCTTTAGGCTCTCTTTCTCCGCCCACTTTAGGCTTCAGAAACGTCACACACACTACGTCCATATTTTTTTATAGTCTGTGGTAACGTCACATTTGAAGGTGTCTATTTCTCACAGAAGACGAGTGTTAAGCGTGTGAAACACACACTGACTGCATACAACCTTGACTACCAAACAAGGAACTGCACCTCTGCTAGTTTAGAGACTGGCTTTCTCAGAGAGATGTGTGATTAACCGCACAGAGTTGCTTTTTCAGGCTTATTATCTCGCTGAAGAAAATGTCTCGCACGTTTGTTTTTCTCTGTCTGGGTTTGTGGCGCTTAGTTGGTAAGTTATGTTTTTTAGTTCAATTTTTTTTATATGATGATTAACTAAAATTTTAACTAAATAAATATACAGTGATAAGAAACGATCGTATAATGACTAAAATAACTTCCTGTGTGTCCTCGAGGTGTTGAGACGGATGAAATAAAGTCAACAGAAGTGATGGAGGGGGATTCGTTCACTCTACACACTGATGTTACTCAAATGCACAGTGATGATCTGATCCTGTGGACATTTGGATCTAAAGGCACACACATAGCTAGAATCAACAGAGCACATGAGATCTTTAATAATAGTGCTAATGGGAGATTCAGAGACAGACTTCAGCTGGACAATCAGACCGGATCGCTCACCATCACAAACACCAGCACAGGACACTCTGGACCGTATAAAGTCGAAATCGTAACTGGAAATAAGATCTCAGTCAAGACTTTCAGTGTTACCGTCTATGGTAAGCATGACACTTTCCTGTTCTTTTCATATTCTCATTGTAAATATAGTCAATTATTGCACTCGATACCTGAAATTATGTTTTAAGATTATTTACATTTTTGAGATGGGGTAAGATGAGCCACTCACTGTATCTGGTAGAGGTCTGACAGGACTTTTTGTTTCACACTTTCCCTCGCTCCTGCAGTATTTAATAGCTTTAAAAGCTTCCTGAATCATCATTTACTTTTTTTTTTTTTTTTTCGGACCACATTAGGACAGTTCTTCAATGGCAGTGGCAGTGAATAGCGATCACTGTTCTTTCTGCTGCTCCTCCGTCAAATTTCCTAAAATTCCCATTAGATTTTACTTAGATTTAGATTTCAGAGCCTGCCGGACAAAACCATGGATGATTTGAAACCAAACTGGCTGAAACAAAATGTCCTTTTGTGCGCAGACTATTAACTGTGTCTCGTTTGCATCACATTTTAACTGAGTGCCATATAGTGTTCAAGCATTTTCAAGTGTCGTCTTGAAAACTGCTCTTGTGTTGATCTTTGAGACCTCATGTTATGCTTTTACAAGTTGCATATAAATGTATCGCTCCATGTTGTAATTTCAGCTGAAATTTCTTCTTCTTCTTCAGAACTAGCTCTAGGGTTTTGGCCTGATCAGAACCAAACCTGTGAAGCAAGATTCTCTGGAGTAGATATAAAAAAAAAGTAGAAATTTCGGTTCACGGTCTCTAAGGGCCGCCAGAACGTTTGGTGACGCTATACCAGGAAAAAAAAACATGAAACGGCTATAACTACTTCTCCGTTATTTCGATTGACTTGTAAATTGGCATGCAGTGTCTTTGTCTGAGATGCCATGATTGTCTATGCGGATATTGATGTATCTCATAAAACATGTCCGCCATCGGCCAATGAATTACTGTTAACTGGTAAAAAACTTTAAATCCATACATTTCCTTTGGTAAATTTCCTGTATTGGCTCTAAATGGTCATTTCCATCTATGATTTAGATGGTAACAGGCTTGCTAAATAAAAAAAATATATAATATATTTGTATGCATGTGCTTAAAGGCCTTAAACACTTGAACCACAATAATTGCTGCTCGCAACTATATTTTAAATTATGCTTATAATCTTCTCTTTGTAAAGTACTCAGTTTAATCCAGATGGCTCACCTAATGCTTTCGCATGGGTTAACGTAACTCTAAGGGTGCACACCTGCCTCGTTTAGTTCGGTTGAACCGCACTAGAGTTCGTTTTGCCCATTGGTGCGGTTCGTTTGGGCAGGTGTGAATGCGGCAATCGCACTCGGGTGCGCACCAAAAGCGGATCAAAGAAGCGCACCGAGACCTCCTGGAAGAGGTGGTCTCGGTACGCTTTGAAACGAACTCTGGAGCGGTTCGTTTGTGGTGAGAACGTGATCCGACCTCGAACAGAACCAAGTGCCAAAGAACTGCGCATTTTTGGACTAAACCAGTTTCCGTAGTCATCTGCACTGTGCATTATGGGATGAGGAGAAATGTTTGTTGACAGTTTGCACTTTAAGCATGGCAGCTCGCGGACAAACTTGGAGTTGTGAGGAGGTGCGGAGCCTGATAGAGATTTAGTCTGATGACCATATGTCCCAACTGTCAAAAACAATTTTAAAGAGAGAAAGGGCACAACATTACCTGATGGATCGTTGGAAATTTTTTTGGATGATGAGCATGTCACTGTTTAGCAACATTAATGCACGCCTCCTCCTGAAGTGACTTACGATGCGCCTTCGCCACGTGCAGTGCATTAACACATTATTTTCGAGCCGCATATCGCTTCATTCTCAAATATTATCATTTGTCTAAAGTGGTGTAGTAGACAAACGATATAATAAAATATGACCAAGGATACAATCAGCCCGCAGTCGCCTCTCCATAATAAATAGCAGCGTGTTGTCTGCCGGATTACTTCTGGGAGTTCTGTTGGAATTTTCCCGCACGTTAATCGAAGTGCAGTTATGGGAATGCATTCAAGACTCATCTGGCCAACGAGTGATGTGGATGCTGTCATGTGACTGCATTTTGGTTTGTTTTATCAGCTCATAAACTGATTTGGACCAGAGCAATCAGTGTGGTGTGAAAAGCAACCAAAACGGCTTAAAAATGCTTTGGTCCGGACCAAATTAACCGAACTACAGATGTGAAAGCACCTTAATGTGCGGCAAGTGGAACCACTAGAGCACTTTTTTTCGCAAAGTCATAATTTAGTTTCACATTCTGTCTCATTTCTCCTTTCCTGGCTTACAACTCAACTGAAAACAGGCTCATCTTACCCCACTCTCCTCTCATTTCAGATGCCTTTCATTTCTTTTTAATCTTATTTTAAAATTTCCTGTCTTTGGGTTTTTTCAAATAATATTGATCTATTCTAAATACTCAACACAGGAGCCTCATTTATAAAATGTTTCATATAAATCATCCTATGCTTGATATTACGATCATTTCTCAAATGTGCGTGTGGGATTCAAGTCAAGTCAAGTCATCTTCATTTATATAGCGCTTTTAACAATGTAGATTGTTCCAAAGCAGCTTTACAGAGATAAGCGTATAATTTAAGGTAACAGAGATTGTTTCGGCTTTACAGCAGAGTTAAGTTATTTCCATCTAAAGTTAGTTTTGATTGATTTGCTTCCGTCACAATGATCATTTGTTATTAAATTAGGGGCCGCTAAGACGACACCATTCCCTCTACACAGACTTTAAACGCGAAGATGTGAGAAACGCTGATGGCGTTCACATGCGCATTTAGAATGGGTTCTATAGTTATGTGCGTTTGAACATGATTCAAAGAACGAACATATGTGACATCTGTAAAATTTTAATCTTGAATCTTAAAATTGTTTGCAGCTAAATAATTTCCGATCAGTCCCTTGTAAACGATGCTTAATTAATGTTGTTATCATATAAAAGAGCTCCAGTCAACGTCCAAATCTTTTACTTGAGATACAGCGAGTAGTGAGAATTGCTTAAATTTCCAAATACCTTCAGTTCTCCGGAAAAGCACTTTTCCATAAATATGACTAGTGTTCGCACACAGTCGCACACTCTAAGCTCAGATCTTTATAAATGAGGCCCCTGTACTGTCAGTATCAGCACTGATCTCTCTGTGTGACTAAATGACGTCACAAACTCTCACCTAACACATTCAATCACAGACAGTATTACTCTCACTCACGTTTCCCAGCTTCTCTGTCCATTCCTGACATCACCAGCTACTCTCCATCAAACCCTTCATCATCTGAAACGCCACCGAGCTCCAGATGCGTGTTGCTGTGTTCAGTGATGAATGTGGCACAGGTGACTCTCTCCTGGTACAGCGGATCCGGGTTACTCTCCTCCATCAGCATCCCTGAGCTCAACACCACCATCTCTTTACATCTGGAGGTGGAACATGAGGATAACAACACCTACAGCTGTGTGCTCAGCAATCCCATCAGCCACCGGGCTCGACATCTCAACGTTTCTGAGTTCTGTCACACAACCTCTTGTATTAGTGAGTACAAAAGATCATTTGTTTCCTTCTTGTGTGTCTATTGGTCCATAGAGACAATTGAAGTCAGATCCCAATAACACACAGATTATTAGGTTTAACAATTCCAATTCTTTTTGCAATTCAGGTTCCTTTATGATTCCTGTTAGATTAATGTTCAGGTAGACTATCTGCAGCCAGTAGAATCACCCATGTGAATGAGCAAGCAGTGCAGCACCATAACATTCACAAGTTTATTAAGGAAGAAGTCACTGACAGAAAGTCAAATGTTTTTTTCATTGGCTGGTACTGAAGAAGAACCGATTCTCAGTTCCCAACCCTGACACACTTTTGTAAAAAAACAAAACAAAAACAAAGTGAACTTGTAAAACAGAGTACTAAGTACTGATGTCTGTTAAAAAAAACAAAAAC
This sequence comes from Squalius cephalus, assembly GCF_949319135.1. Lineage (NCBI taxonomy): Eukaryota > Metazoa > Chordata > Actinopteri > Cypriniformes > Leuciscidae > Squalius > Squalius cephalus. Next base: position 9,230,932 of record NC_137122.1, read on the forward strand.
AGTTGGTGTAGTGTAAATAAGAGTAAATAGATATGAATATTGTCTTCTCTACTTAGACTATGCCCACGGTTTTACTGAAACTGTGATCCGATTGGCCATCTCTGTCCTGGTGGGTGTGGCTACAGTTGCTGTACTGGTTTATGACATCAGATCCAGAAGAGTGTGACAGGACAGGAGAGCAAATACGTCACAAAAGGTCCTATGATTAGTTCTGTTACTCTAGTTACAGTTTTCCCTCTCCTGCTGTTTTGTTTGTTCATCATCGTTTTTCTGATTTACCCATGCCATCACCAACTAACCCAATCACAAAGCTGATGGCATGTCTAAGAACAGGAAAAGTATTTGTTTTCCATTTGTTATTAAAGCTTGTATTGGTTCCCATGTTTTAGTAAATGTGTACAATACTGTATTACATTTGGCAGACACTTTTATCCAAAGCGACTTAAACTGCATTTTCAAGGCACTTATTTACATTCTCATCAGTTCTTGCTTTCCCTGGGAATCGGACCCATGGCATTGGCGTTGCAAGCGCCAACGCTCTACTGTTTGAGCTACAGGAAAGCTATGTTGCTCTAGTTAAATAAATAAAAAAGCATGATGTGACATTTCTTTTAACATACATATATAACGATTCAGAGAGGCCAATCATTACCTCTCTCACAGCATTGCTCATGTTATCACACTGCTGATTTGCACACAAGCTCTTTGTAAATATGTAACCTACTGATTTGGCATTGCAGCACAATAGCTTACTAAATATAGATCTATACATACTGTTGTCGTTATATTATTACATTCATGTCTATTAAAATATAGATAGAGCCAAAAATGTACATTGTGCAGTTAAGTGATAAGAAATTAATCTAATGTTTGCTTTGTTGAGTTGGAGTTCAACTGAATGTATTTTGAAAGCGATAATGTCTGTCACTACATGTAAGCATTAAAAAAAAATCTATTGTGTTGCAGTCATTATAAGAGATTAATTCAGGCCCCGTTTACACGTACATGGTTATTTTGAACAACGGAGACATTTCCCTTCGGTTGTGCCCCTCGTTTACACGCAAACGAAGATTTCTCCTGTGAAAACGATTCCTTCTAAAAACTCCGGCCAGAGTGGAGATTTTGGAAAACTCTGTTTGCACGTTTGCATGTAAATTGAGAAAAACAGAGTTTTAGGCAGTCAACGTCACAGTGTGTGACAGAACTTGCACTGCGTCAAAGGTGCGACCTATATTTTCAAGATTCTGATTGGCTATACACGGCATATACACGGGTTTGTGTAAACGAACACTTTTCTGAAAACGGAGAGGGTGAAATGTCCGTTTATGAAAATAACCGGCCACCTGTAAATGTAGCCTAAGTGATGATTGAGCATTAACTGCTGTTAACAAGCAGAATCACTGAAGGAAAGAGGAACACAAGAACTACAACTGACTTCAGCCACAGCTTTAGATGAAATCAACTGAAGATACAAGAAGACATTGAATCTCTGAAGATCTCAGCAGAGGAGGATTGAATCCACCGTTGCCAACTCATTTGGGTAGTTGGGTAGTTGCTATACAGGCTTTTTTGCTAAAAGATTTTGATTAAAAATGGCGTACACCATTTTTGGCTTTCATCCGCACATACACTCTTAGTAAAGATCCTACACACAGTTTTATAAACGAGACCCCGTCATTCACAGTGAACTCTTGAAGCCTGGCATACAGAGTGACTGTGACAGAGAAAATCATGTGTGTGTCATTTGATTGTGTGCCTTTTAGTGCTTGATTTAGCAATGTTTTAAAAGTTGCTATAGAATACATTTTTAAAGTGGCTAAATGTATTGCTATAGGTACTATTTGAAGAACAAGTTGCTTAGATTCCAACTCTCTAACGTGAAAGAAATTCATCTTTGATTTCATAAATAATTACGTGTTTGAATACTGTATATATATATATTCATCCACATCTGCCCCAGCAGAGCTCTGAGATTCACTGCTGAGAAAACATAAGACTGTTTTGAAAGAAACGTGTAGCTTTGTTTAGTCGACACATGCTTCCCACAGGATGTGGTTTGACAATGAGAGATGCATACGAGCACGAGTTCACTCAATGCAGAGACCAGTAAGAAGATGATACACCTTCTCTGAACACTCACGAAAAGGTACAAAATCTGTCACTGGGACGGTCCTTTTTCAAAAGTTAATCTTTAGGTATCAATATGTACTTTCAAGGTACCAGTATGCACCCTTTAGGCCCAAAGATGTACCTTTTAAAAAGCTTTGCCCCTTTCTTTCTGAGAGTGTACCTGTAGTTAAACCACTCTTCAAAAGTTAACTAGGTATTTTAGTAAAGAAAATGATGTGTGCAGGAAAGGGTTTTGCAAAGCTGTGAATGTGTTGAGAGTGTGTAGCTCAGAGTATTTGATCAAATGTAGGCTTTCAATGATTAGGGGAACCGTCCCCAAGATTAGTTTTGATCTTGTCGTGCTTCAGCAGTTTTTCAGAAAACACTCCCCCTCTGAAAACCACTCTGGCATTCAAAAGTCATGTTTCTGCTTTCTGTCATATTAGAGAAGTGCAAGCCATTGAAAACAAAATAAAGAAAAGCAGAAATCAGGTCGGCTTGCTAGCCAAAAAATACTTCAAAATACGTATTCCAGTTGAGATGTGAACTGTCCATCAGCAGGAGTGTTTTAAGAGAAGAATAAATGTGCTCCACTCAGTTCACGGGGAAAGTGAAAGCTGCTGCTGTGGTTTGAGTTGCACAGATCTAGAAGAACGTGTTTATTCTGACGGGTGGACAAACAGTTTCTGCATAAGACGGTATCTATTATTACATGCATGTGCTATGTGTGAAGACTTTATTTTCCTGTCCTACTAATGTGAACTTGATAGATGTTCATTCAATCTTTATATTTGGTCCGAATAAAATAATAATATGATGTTCTAACTGCCTGTAAATGTATTATTTTTCACAAACCCTCGTGCACCCTGTTTGCGCAGACATCATACATCATCAGCGAGTTTCATGCAGAGTTTATACAGACAGACATCAGTCACTGAGCAATATTTTCTAATTTTAACATTTACATTTAGTCATTTAGCAGACGCTTTTGTCCAAAGCGACTTACAAATTAGCACTAAATTAAGCGAGTCATCGTGAAGAGGCAAGAAACAATCCAGGAAGTGTTCAAAATACTAAGTTTAGGCATTGTTCAGAGTAGCATAAGCCTGATAAGCGAGGATTTAAAGGAAAAGGAAAAAGGAATTTTTTTATTTTTTTTAATAATTTTTTTTTTTTTTATGAGGTTAAGTGCTCATGGAAGAGATGGGTTTTCAGCTGTCTTTTGAAAGTTGCCAGGGATTCTGCATTCCGGATAAGAAAAAGAAAAAAAAAAGAGTAGTTCTATCGCCCCTTTTGCTAACAAATTTTGTATTTCGGAGCGAAGCACGTGACACACGCTGCTTTTCACCTAAGTCTCGACTACCGCCTGAAACTTTGGGGGTCTGCGAGCGAATTGGAGCGAGTAGCCTCCAAAAAAATAATGAATTTTTTTCTTCAGAATTCTGACTCTATAACATGCAATTCTAATAAAAGGTGTCGGAAGGTGTAACTCACAATTCTGAGGAGAAAAGTAAGTCTTTTTTTCCTTAGAATTAGACTTTATAACTCGCAATTGTGAGGTTATATCGCGCAATTCTGATAAAAAGTCAGTAATGATGTAAACTTGTAATTGTGAGAAAAAAAGTCTGAACTGTGAGATAAAAAGTCGCAATTACCTTTTTTTTTCTTTTTTATTCAGTGGTGGAAACAAGCTTCAATAACAAGCGCTCTATTAATGTTACTAGAAGAACGCTGTTGTTTGTTCATAACTTTGAGAGAAACTTAGAACATAGCTAAAGTTCTGAGAACATTTCCTTTTAGCATGGTTTACATATGCTCTGCTTTTAGCATGCGCTTGCCACGAGTTATCTTTTCTTCCGCCCTTCTTCGGCTTTATGTGATGCTCTTCGTAACTTTACGTAAAAGTTTTCCTCTGATAATCTGTTTCCTACGATTTACCGCTTGAAATTTCTCTTTTTTTGTCTTTTGAATTACTTCTAAATTCACCTAAATTACACTTAAGTTGTTTCTGACTTCACAGTGTGACTACAACATGGTAATTGATTAAAGATAATTCAATTTTCAACAACCAGTATTCCTAATCACATTGCAGAGCTCCAAACCCTATATCGGTTATGCATATTGTTTATCAGACATGTAAGCGCAAAAAAAAAAAAAAAAAAAAAAAAATAATCGGTCCATTTCTCCTACAGTATTTATGCAAACATCCTGAATCTCAGAGGTCAGAAGCATGCTGAACTTCCTTTGTGTATGCTCTTATAATGTCAATAAGAGAGCTTTTCAAAAATAGTACATTTTTAAAATGATAAAGAATGACAAAAACAACAATACAATAACTCTTTTCTCATATTTATGAGAGTATGTACAGCACAAATGTCCTTCATCAAAGAGCCCTGATAATTATTGTTCATACAATCTTTAGGAATCTAGATAGACAGAGAAGGCGAAAGGAATGATAGGGAATGCGAGATAAAGGTAAAATAAGAGGAAGTTGGACACGCTTCCGAAGTTGGAGTTGAAAGTTGGCTTTTCAGTGGATGTCGGCTTTTCAACGTTGAATTCGACAAATCCAGGTGGGTTGCTGCCCATGTAAGACTTGATCCAGTCCTGGTACTGAGAAACTCGAGTGTACACACCAGGATATTTGGGGTCACATCCTCTACTAAAACTCATAATGCCAGACTCAATCCACAGGGAGCCGTTCCTACTGACCATTGGACCTCCAATGTCGGTCTATATTGACAAACATTCAGCATTTATATCTCTGACAATATACAGTGAACAACTGTTACAGACATAAGTATGCAATAGTGTAAAATGGTAACCCAATGGTAAAAAAGTGCGCATGTCCACCAAAGCCTTTTTTTTTTTTTTTTTTTCTGAGGCCAGAATACCTTTTTAATTGTTTGCAGTGGGAGGGCTAAATGTTTTTCTCAATATTAAAATGAGTGTTTCCTCATTTCCTCGACCCAGAAAACAATCAAAGAAAGTCATCTTGAAAGAAATCTCAATGCTCTAACTGCACCGTGAGGAGGCGAGGAACTTTAAATAAGCAAACTTCAACAACATAAGGGAAGATCTCTTGAAAGCAGTGGATGATGCTTTTGTATATTCTTGATCTCTCAAACATCACTTCAATGTACAGATATGGTTTGCTTCGATTCCTCAGTCCTCATTTTCTTTCCTTGCATTCTTCCCTCTCATCCTAAGCTGAGATGCGAGACGAGGAAGCGAGGAAAGGAAACGAGGATGCACAAATTAGAAATGAGAAGCACGCCAACAGTTGACAAATGTTCATCTTTGGATAAAACCAAGTGTGAGACACACGTTCTGGAAAATGACGCTAAAACATTTTGATCGCCCCCTGGTGGCTGGCTGCAGTATTGGTCCCCATCCTCTCCATGTAAGGCAGGGATGGGCAACTTTGGTCCTGGAGGGCCACTGTCCTACAGAGTTTAGCTCCAACCCTGAAAAAAAAAAAAAAAAAAAAAAAAAAAAAAAAATTAACCCGCCTGTAATTTTCTAGTAATCCTGAGGACCTTGATTAGCTTGTTCAGGTGTGTTTGATTTGGGTTGAAGCTAAACTCTGTAGGACAGTGGCCCTCCAAGACTGAAGTTGCCCATCCCTGATGTAAGGGAATGGGACGTGTGCCAAACAAAAAAACAAAAGTCAAATTACACTTCAAATAAAACAATTTTCCAGAGATGGTTTCGGTCATTTTAGGCCATGATGACACATGTTCAAATGTTCTTTTTTCTAATAACTTTGGTTTTGTTTAGTTATTTGACGCTATGAGTGGGTGTGTCGTCATGATTGTGTGCTTGTGATTGGGTCTGCAGGAGTTTGGGCGGGGCTTTGAGATCATGGCTCCACCTCACAATCACCACTGCGCAGACTCTGGCTTCAAATGCTGTCATCAGCACTAGATGACAACGGCCAGCGGGGCATTTTTAGAAAAGCAAATTAACAGCATATGGTCATTTTTGTGGGTGAATTATCACTTTAAGGTTTTTTTATTTTTTTTTGGGTGTGTCTTATTCAAAAATTATTTTCACTAAATATTATAGTCATCCTTGCAGCTCCATGCTTTCAACTGCAGATCAGGTGAAGTAAAAAGTAGTAGTAGTTTACGAGTTCACGATCAGTGGAGTGAACTGGGCTTAATTAAGCAACTAGGTTAACAGGTAAAGTTTCCAGATGACCAGAAACTGGTGAGTAGCGTTTTGTAAATTGCTTTGGATTAAAAAAGGTGGAAATGAATGACTGGTATCTTACCGAACATATACTTTCCGCTCCCTGATTTAACAATCCAGCACAAATCGTATTGCTTGTGATACTCGGTCCATAAGCATCATAACAGTCAATGTCGTTCACAGTTGAGATCATCCTCTCTTGCAATATATCATTGACATCTGTGACGCAGATCAGAGGACACATTTGTATGTCTTTTAAAAACCAATTCTAGGTAAATTGTTGAGGTTTACAGTATTGTTTGTATTCAGTTAACTGGCAAGCTTCACATTTGTTCACTCACCAGTGCCCCATCCAGTGACCCAGCTCTCTGTACCTGTAGATAATACACTACCAGCCGCCGCCAGACAGACAGGCTTAATGTAATCAGAGAAAGTCACAGAAGAGGAGAGCTGGACCAGTGCTATGTTGTTGTCAACTATGGAAAAGTTATAGTTGGGATGGCTGATGATTCGACTCGCTGTCCTGGATATCTCATTAGGGTTTGAGCCGAACTGGCTCAGACGCCCGAAGTACATCACAATGTGAGATTCACTCAATCTGTAAACAGAGAAAGAATGCTTTAATCCCACTATTATCAATTTACAAATGTATCTAAAGTGTTAAACCTCATACCCCAGGAAGCAATCAGCTGCAGATAAAACCCAGTCTTTGGTGATTAGAGTCCCGCCACAGTGATGGCCCATGCCGATGATATGAATGCTGACTTGCCACGGCCAAGCCCCCGCCGCCGCATTCTCCCCTCCGACAACCATGTTATTGAGGGGGGCTCTTCCACATACTGTAGAGAGAGAGAGCAAGAAATGAGACTTCCTTGTTAAAATGCTTCACAGACATAGAAGACACATTCAGTGAGTTTTATGGTCATTATTACAACTTACCATCTAACTGGCAGAGGGAGCCTGTGTGGGTAGACAAAGACAAAGACAAAGTAAGTAGAGAACCATTTAGACAGAGCTGATAAACTGGTTTATGTAGCCCACAATCACTGTTTCTGTCATGGAAACAACAATGGGATCCAAAAGCAAATGCAATCAATGAGAGTATTAAAAGTACAAAATAAACTCAGAAACACTGCAGAGAGACGGTCAGATGTTGGGACTGCTGGCGGAAGCTGACGGGCTTTGGCAGCGAGGAACGGACTGCAGTGGACAAGTGGCTCAAACTGCTGATCAGTAATTCCAGCAGGTGATCCAACATGAACCAGAGACAAAACTGGAACAGGAACTACACACACGACAGCAAGAGCAAATGGCAGACATGAACCAAACAACGACCTGACAAAGACTGACGGCAACACAAGGGTAGATATAGCGAGAGATAATGAGTGTCAGGAGAGGTTGGCCTGATTAATTCTTCAGCGTAATGAGTTGCACAGCAACGCTGATCAACAATCAGACCATAGACAGAAACACAAGATGAACACATAGGCTACGTCTACATTAATCTGGATACATTTGAAAACGGCGTTTTCGTTTATAAACGCTCTCCGTCCACACTGGCGTTTTCAGGCGTTTCAGTGTGGATGAGAAACTTTTGAAAAACGCCTGAAAACGCTAAATTCACCTTTACTGCGTATGCGTAAAACCCCACAAAAGACCACTGATATGATTCAGATGGAAAACTAACTAATGAAGTTATCGCGCAATTCTTCTGACAGGATCATTTTATTTAATTTAATTCTGTCATCTTTGCAGGACTGTGATATGAAGAGTGTGCAATGTAGAATATTTTTAGCAACAGTGTGAAAGTGAATAGCACATAACAGGCACAATACTGGTATAAACATGAATATCTATTGGTACAATATGCGTCACATGACTAAATTTACATCATCGTTTTTAAATACCACCAGTTTCACAGTCCACACTACAACGCGAAAACGGCGTTTTCAAATGTATCCACTTTGGAGTGCGTTTTCAAAAAAGCTTTGTTTTCATTAATAAAAACACCGTCTCAGTGTGGACGGAAGGCCAAAAACGGAGAGAAAAATATACGTTTTCAAACTAAAACGTATTAGTGTGGACATGGCAATAGACCCATGAACTGTGACGGTTTCGCCTTTTACATCAGCGCTGGCACATATTGCCACGAAATCAAGATCAAATATTTCACCTGAATAAAGGTGTTTATGGATTTTAGCCAAAATACCTGTTTATTATGTAGCGGGGGCGTCAGAGATAACTCGGCCAGGGAGTACAAAAAGGAGGCAACTTTATTAATATACAAAAAAAAATTTAAAACAGTCAATACATTAACATGTCGAAAAGCAACAAAATAAAAATAAAAGAAACAGCACTTTACAAAACTACAAGATACAAAAATGATAAATACAAAACAGACACAAAAGAAAGTTTAAAGGGAGGGAGATGGCCTGCGTGGCCCTCAATTCACACACCACACTTAATACCCACACGCACACACTCTGGTGAGGTCAAGCCAAAGAAGCAGTGCACTCAATGAGGACAGCATTAAACAGCAGCTAAACCCCTCCCCTGTACACCTTCCCCACCCCTCCAAATACAGAGGAGAAAAGGACAAAACAATAAACACTATGATTGGGCGGCCCAAATGAAACCAGCCCCAAATGAAAACTCAACAGCCACAAAACAAAGGAAAAATACATAAATCCAATATTCAAATTAATCATACTTTGTAACTCAAATTAAATGTTAAACCTACTGTGCACACGAAAACAAGCACGAAATAAAGCAAAAAGAAAAATAACAACGATTACAATGCACAACACAAACCAAGAACATTAAACCAAAGAAAATAAAACAGACAGGGCCACAATCGCCCGCACACTTGACGAGCGAGCCGGCCAGAGAACAGCCACGCTTCAAACTTTTGCTCTCACTCCTCGGCGAGCAATTCTCTGGGCCCAAAGTTGTAAACGCACAAAAAGTTTACTCTAACAAAAGTCGACCAGAATAAGCCCAGGCAAGGCAGCAGTGCATTAGATCGATAGACACCCATCCCATCCCATAATACAGTGATGAAACCCTTGATTGTGTACTCAACCTGCCAAATATGAAACAGAAGAATTACTAATAAAACAATAAAAAAAAAAACACGAATGGCTCTCGTACCTACCAGGAAACGCGGCACTATGCGTGATCGTTGACCACAACATGCAGCCGGTTGCTCGATGAACTACACAGACTCAGAATAGTAAATACACACATTCCATTGACGAAAAATCCTCATTAAAACAGACGTACCAACCTCAAAACCCGGGGCAGCCCGTGCACGGCAGCACAAAGCAGAGACGGCACTCCAAATCTATCCCATTTATAAACCCCAAAATGTAGCTATATTTAAACAACTTAAAAAATCTGTAGGCTATTTATTGAGAGTTACTGAATATAAAATAACTGTGCCTGTCTTCTCATGCGTTTTCAAACAATGCGTGAGTAGTTTACAGCATATTACAAATATTACAGTATACTTAAAATATTTTACAGTATTTTACAGTATATATCAAATAAATGTGCTTCATAAACGTTTGGACTCTATTCATTCTTTATTATTTTCCACATTTTAGTGAATTAAACCAGAATAATATCAAAGTAATCAAATCTATAAATAACATAATAGAATGGAATTTATGTAGAGAACAAAATATGAAACAAATTACTGCAACTGCATACCAGCTGCTTCCTAATTCTTGAGATCCTGGAATTTACGTGAATTAAACCCATCTATTAAAATACATAAATTAAGCATTTGTAAAGAAATTCATACAAATGCAGAATTGGTGTTTATCTACAGAACCAATTTCAAGCATTCAACCCTAAGTCTTCAGATCCAAAGGTTTTTACAATCATGAGAAACATAAATTGGCAAGTGAGTTTCTAAGGAATTAAATGGCTTATCAGTTAGTAAACAACTGAAAAAAACATTATTAAAGGTCCTGTTCTTCGTGATCCCATTTTTCTAACTTTAGTTAGTGTGTAATGTTGCTGTTAGAGCATAAATAATACCTGTAAAATTCTAAAGCTCAAAGTTCAATGCCAAGCGAGATATTTTATTTAACAGAAGTCCCCTTTCAAAGCCTACATCGAACGGCCGGTTTGGACTACATCCCTCTACTTCCTGCTTTAATGACGTCACTAGAACTGTTTTTTGACTAACCTCCGCCCACAGGAATACACAAAAAAAGGGGGCGTGGTCTTGTTGCGCTCCCACGGAGAAGAGGAAGAGTTGCGTTTGTAGAGTGTGTTTGTCGCCATGTCGTCGGGGCTCAAATTTATAAGGTAATATTAAAGACATGTTTACAATAACACTGAGCGCATGCATCTCCACGTTATGGTAAGAGGCGTGACCTTTCCGGGCAACGTGCGCTAAGCTGCTGTCGAATCACAACACAGGAACTGCTGGCACAATCAGAACTCGTTACGTATTTCTGAAGGAGGGACTTCATAGAACAAGGAAGTCATCAGCCCGTTCTTAGGACAGTGAAAACAGCGGTATACAGATAAGTAAATTGTGTGAAAAATACTGTGTTTTTTTACACGCGAAACATGAACACATGTTATATTGCACACTGTAAACACAATCAAAGCTTCAAAAACACAGGAAAAACGGGACCTTTAAATTTACATCTAATTTTGTCATGTTATAGACTTTTTTGTAAGATCTTACCTGCTATGTAGAGAAGTGTGATTCCAGCAACACTCAACGCTGTGTTAAACTTCATACTTCTGTTCTGGTCTGTGATCTGACTGCTGTTTCACGACTGTGAGCTTTCTAAAACATTCCATTTTCTGGAATGTAAAGCAAGTACAACCGCATTTATAGAAAGAGTTCTCTGCCCCACCCCATTTTTTTTTTCAGAAAAAAGATTCTTCTAAGATTTTCATAGGCAGCTTTGGCAGATGTGGGTGAAACATGAGCAATAGAAGAACAGTCAATCATATTTAAATATTCTTCTGTTGACAATATTTCAGGCTGGAAGTATGCAGAGCCATAAGTGACACGGAAAATAACTACATTATGACCCTTTAAAAAATAAAACTGAAGTATGAAACTGTAATTTTTACACATGACAGGTAAAACCAGACGGCCTTCAACAGAAACAGCAGTTTCCAGTTAGTCACACTGACTGGGGGAATTATTCCCTCTTGTTATATCAATATAAAAACAATGAGGATATTTGAGTCTAGAAAAGCTCCACTCTTCCCACAGTGCTATCTAAGTGTAATTGAAATGGTTCTTAATACCAAGATAATTGAACATTAAATGCACTCAAGTCTCATCTAGCCCAAAATCACATACCTGTAAAATAATACTCAATTTCAACATTATATACTCTCCCCATTAAACGTACAATATGTAATTGTTTCGCCGCTAGGGGTCGCTAACCTCTTACAATAACAAAGGCGTAGTTTGATGGCGCAACATTTGCTAAGAATTATGGCTCTTGTCGTCAACGTCAAGCCGACCGATCTAATAATGTTTATGGATGAGTAAATACATCGATGTTTTTATCATGACTGTGATATGAAGCAGGTCGGGATTGCTAAGAGACAGCTATCAGCTCCAAACGCGACGCGAGTCCCGCGGATATAAGAGGAATATGGACATTTCATTCTACCGAACTACACGCAAGTGCAGAATTATTTTAGTTTATTCAGTTTATTAGACAAATTAAACTTGTGAGGTAACGCAGCGCTGTTTCACTTGCTCTAACATTACACTATCACACTAAACGGCATTTAAATGTGTTAAAATGAATGTGTTAGTTTGTCTGTATGAGACTAGCAGTAAGCTAGATCAACATTAGAATAACATACAGATCATATTCTGACATTTTATCATTGATTAGTTTTATGTAAATGTGCTCACCTGTTTAATAAAGTACATGTAGGAGCGGTCGAAGTCTCGGACACGGAGCTCTCGTTTACTGTCTATGGGAGCTCTAGGCATCTCGAAAACACCGCGCTGATATTGATTCTCGTTTTAGTTCTCCTTTTTTATCCAAAGTCTGCTTGCCATGGTCCATAATGTTTGAACGAAACAACAACAGCTTGCAGATAGACATTGCGAACTACACAGTGGTCCACGTCTGTCGCTTTGGTTACTATCAGATGGCTCTGGTTCATAGCTCTGGTTGCCATGGCAGTACGAGCGGAAACCAGGGACAACGCGGACATGACGCCATTGACTGCGACAAACGGAAATAAAGAAATGGTACATGTCTTCGAATTAAATTACAAATTTCTCCTGGTTTGAAAGTTGTTGGAAACAGTCGGGATAATGTAAGTACATAACTAAAAAAAATATATAACATAGATATAGTGATTTTTGCTATTTTTAAAGTCCAATGCAAAGCACAATGGCAACTACAATTTCAAGCAGATTATACGTTTATAAGGTAAAGTTCACCCCGGTATAATGTGACATACTGAAAAAATCTGTTTGTGTGACTGTCATTCACTTTCAAATTCCTATTTCATTCTTCAAATTCTCTCAAAGGGTCATAACAATTCAGATGGCTGTACACACCTTCGAGCCCAGAAACCTGTCAACACAAGAATCTTTAAAGATGATTAACTGTGTCATGTGTTAGATTTTGCTGTATTTGGCCGAGCAGTGGTTTGGGTGGCTCGCCAATGTATTAGATTTCTCCAATACATAAAATAAGTAAGCTTGACCAGAGTTCTTGTGGGGAGAAGAATTTATTGAAGGTTTGTAGTGTAGCAGTCCTTCAGGGGCGATGTTAGCATGTCGCCCTTCAACAATCTTAACCCTTAACCTTATTGTAATATATTTAACAGTAGCCTGTGGTACACTAGTAATACTGTGAATGTATTTCATTGGAGTCCACTAATAAAGAATATTGATTAATATAAAATTAAACTACAAAACCATAATCAAATAAAAATCAACCTAACGTTTTATAGCTAACCATTAGCAATAGCACACATACATGAACTAATCACCGCATTGGCTAATACACTGATATTGTCATGAAACCACAAAACCTATTTGGAGATGTGAACAGATATGTACGTTACCAAAAAGTGGAAATTGGTTATTTTTGTGTTTTTCTGATAAATTTTGTTCTTCTGGGTTGAAAAAAGCAAAGTCGAAGCAGCATCACAGAATGTGCGGTAGAAGCGTGCCGATGGATTGTGTGACTGACTGCGGGCATTTTACCCTGAGCGACTCTCTGGATTTATTCATGAGAATCAACTTCTATTAGGTTCTTTGACAATTCAGACAATTGAACCTAATCACTGCGCTGAATTACACGAGATCATCGCATTACAGCGGAGAATTTAAACAACATGCGGCGCGTGCATGAGAGTTTAACGAGTTAAGTGAGTTTAACAACGCTCACCACATAGGAAAATACAGTTCATATACGGAGCTGTTAGAGCCATAACTACATGAATAATTTTGTAATATTTTTCCTTATATTAAGAGTGATTATGTTTTTTGATAAAGGCATATTTTGTGTTAGTTGTATTGTATCGCGAGATTTTGACTAGTTTCACGTGCTACGCACGTGTAATGTGTTGTGTTGAAGAAGAAGGAAGAAGAAAGGGTTGAGGCTAGACAGTCTTTTGACCGTGAAAAGGATCGAATTCATGTTATTGGAACGTGAATAAGTGTATAACTTTATTTTATTTTGTGTTTGATTTCTCTTATAATGTAACCTGACAACGGGAAAGTAAAGTTTACAAGACAAATTATGGATTCACGCGTCAAATCCTTTGTGCTACACCCTTATGGAAATGGCGAAGAACGAAAAACGGCTCAGATCGCCTTTACATTTTAGTCAAAAGACTTCTTCACATTGGAATTGCGTGAAGTGGAAATCGGTTTGTCAGGATTGATGCTGCAATGGACACTGAAAAGGATTTTCAAGGATTATGAACAGTCCATGGTGTATAAGCGGAACAAACTGCGTGTTTGAAATTATTGCGACGGTCACGGACGAAACTGAAAGTAAGTTAACCTAAGTTTACCAGGAGACGCGCGGATTTCCCTGTTTGGACTATTTGGATGTATAGACATTTATACTTGTTTCTTCAAGCTTAAACTGGACTTTTAATACAATTTAAAAGGTAATTTTAGTTGTTACTTTTTTCCAATTCATTGATTTTTGACTCGCTGTTGAATTATGGATGACGCAGAAGAAATTGCCGACTCAGATAAAGATGGCCACAAGAGGGCGGTCAAGTACACGCATAAAGCGCAGGAGGAGCGTTTGAACAGACTCATTAATTTGAGAAAGTCAAAAATGGCTCAAATTACCATTCAAATGAAAGAAATCGACAAATTAAAAGAAAATGATGCCAATGTGGAAAGAATAGAACAACAAGTTCTTACAACACTCACCAAATTGTATCAGGAGTTCATTGAGTTGAATGAAAATGTTCAAGAGCTTTTGCTGGATGATGAAAAGGAGGATGATCAGCATATCTGGTTTGAGCCAAAATCATCAAAAATCAGGGATTTTGTTATTGCTACTGAACAGTGGATTGAACATGTAAAGGATGAAAGTGCTGCAAAAAATGATGACATTGAACCAGGTGACAGTGTCTCTGAAGTTGCTTCCGCAGTAAAAAAAAAGAGAAGAGCAGGTTCATCAGCTGGACATAGTTCTGGCGCATCATCAGCCACCAGTTCAAGTTCTATTTTACGAGTTAAAGAAGAGGCTGAGAAAGCTGCTCTGTTGGCAAAAGCTGCTGCTTTAAAAAAGAAACAAGCTCTACAGGTAGAAGAGATAAACCTGAAAGCTAAACTGGAGCAATTAGAACTGCAGACAGCAATTGCTGTTTCTAACGCAAAACTGAAAGTTTATGATGAACATGAAAATTCTGGTGAATCAGTGCAAAAATATGTTCAACCAGAGCATGCATTGGATGAAAGGAGGTCAGGACTTAAGAAAGATCCTGACGATGAAAGTTCTGATGTTCAAGCTGTAACCAGAAGAAAGCAAAAGCCTGACGCTGAACAAACTCGACTTCATAATGCCAGTCAACATTTTCCAAAATCTGAAAGCTCAGGAGACAGTTTATTTCAAATAATGCAAAGACAAAATGAGATCACACAAATGCTAGTAAAGCAACAAAATATGTCCCAACTACCGCAAAGAGATGTCCCAATCTTCCTTGGTGATCCTCTTAACTTCAGATCGTTTATGCGAGCCTTTGACAATAGCATAGACAGTAAAACTGAGAATGCCAAGGACAAGCTGTTCTATTTGGAGCAATATACCAGTGGTGAACCGCAAGACCTGGTAAGGAGTTGTGGACATATGAGTGCAGAAAATGGATATAAAGAGGCAAGAAGATTATTGCAACATCATTACGGTGATGAACTCAAAATTGCTTCAGCGTACATTGAGAAGGCACTAAAATGGCCTCAGATCAAAACGGAAGACGGGAAGATGCTAAATGCATATGCTCTTTTCTTGATTGGATGCCACAACACTATGCAAGATGTAGATTACATGGCTGAAATGGACAACCCTACAAACCTGAGGGTTATCATCTCCAAGCTTCCATACAAAATGAGAGAGAACTGGAGAAACGTGGCATATGATATTCATGAAAGGACGGGCAGGAGAGCTAGGTTTGCAGACTTAGTGCAGTATATTGACCGGCAAGCCAAAGTAAAAAATGACCCCTTGTTTGGAGACATTCAGGAGATAGTAAGTGCTGATGTTGGGAAGAAAAGCAAAGCTTCTGACTTTAAGAAAAAAACGGTTACTACTAAGGGAAGTAGTTTCGTTACAAGTGTCTGTACTGATCAGAAAAAAGAAAGTGAGACTAAGAAAGAAACAAAACCTCAATTTGACAAAACCGTTCATCTCACATGCGTGTTCTGTCAAAAGAATCATGCCTTGAATTCCTGTTTCAAGTTTAAGGAACAAGCACACAAAGATAAAATTGAGTTTTTGAAAACAAAAGGACTGTGCTTTGGATGTCTCACACAAGGACATTTAAGCAGAGACTGCAAGAAAAGGCTTATTTGTCAAGAATGTTCCAAGATGCACCCAAGTATTTTGCATATTACCAAGGAGAACAGTCCCACATCCAGCAGTTGTGATGAGAACAAAATTAGCAAGAGAACAACTTCCATAGACCATGAAACTTGTGGATACACTGGGGCCGGAAACAGTGAATGCATTCTTGCTATAGTTCCAGTCAAGATCAAGTCAAAGAAAAGCGACAAAATAGTAAAGACATATGCTTTCATTGATCAAGGGAGTTCTGCAACATTTTGCACCGAGTCTTTAATGAGAGAGTTAAACTTGAGAGGCAGAAAGACGGAGATTCTTCTTCGTACTATGGGACAAGAAAAACCTGTTCATAGTCATATTCTGTCAGACCTGGAAATAAGTGGTTTAGAAAGCGAAGACTACATAGAACTTCCAAAAATGTTCACTCAGAAAGAGATTCCGGTAAAACAGGAAAACATCCCTCAACAACAGGACCTGGAAAGATGGCCTTATTTGAGACAAGTTATCCTTCCTCATCTCAATGCAGAAGTAGGCCTACTGATTGGCGCTAATGTGCATAAGGCAATAGAACCATGGCAAATAATAAACAGTGAAGGAAATGGACCTTATGCTCTTAGGACGGCATTAGGATGGATAGTGAATGGGCCTTTGCGAACAGATGTGAGCACTGAATCGGATCAGGTCAAAACTCCAAGTTTCACAGTGAACAGGATTGCGGTGGTGGACATTGAAACGATGTTAGTAGAGCAATTCAATGCAGACTTCCCTGAACGTAATTATAGTGACAAAGCTGAAATGTCACAAGAAGACCTAAAGTTCATGCAGTGCGTTGAGCAGTCGGTACAGTATAAAGATGGACATTACTGTATTGAATTACCTTTTAAGAATGATCCTGATAAGCTGCCCAACAACAGATGCATAGCAGAACAAAGAACCATCAGTCTCAAAAGGAAGCTCAGCAGGAACCCAGAGTTTCACAAAGACTACAAAGCTTTTATGTTAGACATAATTGACAAAGGCTATGCTAAAAAAGTGCCTTTAGAACAACGGGAACGCAAGGACAGAGTGTGGTATATTCCACACCATGGGATATATCACCCGAAAAAGAACAAAATCAGAGTTGTTTTTGACTGCACTGCGACCTACCAGGGCTTCTCACTGAATAATCAACTGTTGCAGGGACCTGACCTGACCAATACCCTCATTGGTGTGCTAAATCGATTCAGACAAGAGCCAATTGCTATCATGGCAGATATTGAATCGATGTTTTACCAAGTTAGAGTCCCAGATTCTGATTCAGATCTTTTGCGATTTTTGTGGTGGCCGGAAGGAGATCTAGATAAGCCTACTGAGGAATACAGGATGACCGTACACCTGTTCGGAGCAACCTCGTCTCCCAGTTGTGCATGCTTCGCTTTGCGAAAGGCTGCAATGGATGGTAAAACAGAGGAAACAGCTGAAGCAGCCAATACTATTCTCCAAAGCTTTTACATGGACGATTGCTTAAAATCTGTCGCCTCTGAGGAGGCAGCAATCAAACTATCACAAAGTCTGATATCTATATGCTCTAAAGGTGGATTCAATTTGACTAAGTGGGTGAGCAATAACAGACAAGTCCTGTTATCATTTCCAGAAAAAGAAAGATCCAAAGAGGTAGCGGACTTAGATTTCAACAAAAGCAATCTGCCAATTGAAAGAGCTTTGGGTGTACGGTGGTGCACAGAATCAGATACATTCAGGTTCTCCATCAACATACAGGAGAAACCTGCTACGAGAAGAGGAATGCTTTCAGTAGTGAATTCCATATATGATCCTCTTGGTCTTGTAGCACCCTGTATCCTTCCAGCGAAACTCATGTTGAGACAACTGTGCAAAGACAAATTAGGCTGGGATCAGAACATGCCGGAAAAGCAAGCACAAAAATGGTTCACGTGGCAAAAGGACATACAACAATTGTCAAACTTCAGTGTAAGCAGATGCTTCAAGCCAGACAATTTTGGAACTACTAAGTCTGCTCAATTACATCATTTCGCAGATGCAAGTGAAAATGGATATGGAACCGTTTCCTATCTAGTGCTCACAAATGATCGAGGAGAAAAACACTGTTCATTCGTAATGGGCAAATCCAGGGTTGCGCCTCTGAAGCAGATAACTATCCCTAGAATGGAGTTGACTGCAGCAGTTGTTGCAGCGAAAATGGACAGAATGTTAAAACAAGAGCTTCAGTTACAACTCAAAGATTCTATGTTCTGGACTGATAGCCTCACAGTACTGCAATGCATTGAGAATGAAGCCTCACGGTTTAAAACATTTGTTGCCAATAGGGTTTCCTTCATCAGAGAAGCTTCTGACCCCTCACAGTGGAGGTATGTCAACACCTTGCTAAACCCAGCCGACATGGCCTCTAGAGGCATCAAAGTGGAAAACTTCATGAAAATGGTAAATTGGGTCAAAGGACCAGAATTCCTTTGCAAACATGAAAGTGAGTGGCCTTGGCGACCAGATCAGGCAGGTGCAATGGAAGTGGAATTGAAAAAGTCAGCTGTAGTAAATTGTGTCAGTGCTACAGGAAAAGCGAAACCTCTGGATAAACTGATTGAGTATTATTCAGAATGGTACAGATTGAAGAGAGCAATCGCTTGGATGTTGAGGCTGAAGGAAATACTCCAACACCTATCAAACAAGAGACGTGAAATTCAAGCTACCACAAATCAAACTGAAAATAATCCAATCAGGCAACAATCACATTTACAAACTCAAATGTTCAAGTTGAGACAGACGCTGACCAAAAAATCTCTTTCAGTAGAAGATTTGGAAAATGCAGAACTGAGTCTGATTCGTTACAGTCAAAGACAGACATTCCCTGACGAATTAAAGTCTTTGCAAAGCAGTAACCATGTCAAAAGAAGTAGTCCTTTGTACAAACTAGACCCACTGGTGCAGGATGGCATAATACGAGTAGGTGGACGTTTAAATCAGTCAGCAATGCCAGAATCTGCTAAGCATCCAGCGATTCTTGATAAAAAGCAACATGTAACGTCTTTGATTCTGAAGGATATACACAAAAACACAGGACATAGTGGCAGAAATTGAGAAGAAACATGGTACCTGGAGACATTGTTCTCATTGTGGATAATTCTTCTCCAAGAAATTCTTGGATTATGGGAAGAGTCCTCAGAACCATACCAGATGCTTCTGGTACTGTCCGCCGTGCTTGTGTTCAGACAAAAACTTGTCAATTGGAAAGGCCTATAACAAAACTCTGCTTATTGCAAGAAGCAGATGAAGAATAAGACTTCATGAAGACTGTAAATAGAGATTTCATAGAAAATTAGAATTTTCTAAAAGAAATGTTTGAAAGAAAAGGAAGTATTGTTATGACTCTATTCAAATATTGAACAAGATAATTGTTATGCTTCCGGCATAGACAATTAGGGGCCGGAATGTTAGAGCCATAACTACATGAATAATTTTGTAATATTTTTCCTTATATTAAGAGTGATTATGTTTTTTGATAAAGGCATATTTTGTGTTAGTTGTATTGTATCGCGAGATTTTGACTAGTTTCACGTGCTACGCACGTGTAATGTGTTGTGTTGAAGAAGAAGGAAGAAGAAAGGGTTGAGGCTAGACAGTCTTTTGACCGTGAAAAGGATCGAATTCATGTTACTGGAACGTGAATAAGTGTATAACTTTATTTTATTTTGTGTTTGATTTCTCTTATAATGTAACCTGACAACGGAAAAGTAAAGTTTACAAGACAAATTATGGATTCACGCGTCAAATCCTTTGTGCTACACCCTTATGGAAATGGCGAAGAACGAAAAACGTCTCAGATCGCCTTTACACGGAGCAGAGCGAGCGTGTTTCAAGTTTTTATGGACATATTTCATATACTGTACTGCTCTAAACATGGACCAGCACCGTGTGTGGGCTCGTCTTCTTCAAATTAAATATATGTGCAAATAAGGACACTGATACAGCCGTACATCTGACCATGAACGCAATGTCATGATGAATTATTCTGATACGCAAAAGACAATGATGTCGATCGACAATTCAAAGAACAATGAATAAAAAGTAACTATGCCTTTATTTGTGTCTTTTGTGCAGATACTGCAGTGATCATTACTGTAATGTATTATTAGACCTTTTAAATGTTCTTTCATGTTTCCCCCTTATTCTTGGGAATTTGTCATATAGCCCTTTTCAGCTAGCGCTGTGCTCATTGTCTTTTGTCTTCCGGTTTGTATTTTCACTGCGATCTTGCATATTTATGAATGAACGGCTCATTTAAATCTTCCCGGTCTACTGATATTTGTTAAGACATCTGCTTTAAACATTACAATGCTCATGATAACTTACATTAACTCTACACAAAGTAAATCCACTTCACCAGCTAATTACTCCTCGACAGCGATGCCATAGAGAGAGCTACCGCTAAAGTGGAAGATCAAAGACAATATTCTAAAGATGCTGCGCGCTTGTCTCTCTGGCGCATAAGGTCTATAGGGTTAGATTTTTAAAAGCCATCAAGGCGCCCTCACTGACTGCTGATTTCATATTCATGTTGGTAGGAGACCATTTGTCTAGGGACCACCTTCCTTTGTGTGCCAGGTATCCCTAAACTCTTAAAAACATTATTACCTTTTGTTTTACTTATTTGGAAATGAGACATTTGTACCAGTCGCACTGAGACATTTCAAACAGTGGGGATTTCTTTAAGACTGCAAGGGAAGCTCGGCTTCCCCTATAATGTCAAAAAAAATTAATGGTCAAATATGTACTATTGTGTTAACATTTTATTGACTAAAAATGCGTTAGAAAACGTTCATCTCAAAGACGAGTTCGTTCAGAATCAGTTACATACAGCAGGTCGGCTGACTCGATCTCCTTCTCATACATTCCCGTAGCGTCACAGTGCATTTCCCTGTTGAAGCCCAGCGTCCATTGACTTCAATGGGGCTGCTCTGAACAGTTTTTTTCAGCGCTTCGAAACTAGACGGTCATTGGATAAATGCTGCGATTATGTCCCGCCCATGGACGCTCAGCGTCTCTGGGGGTGAATGAGGAGTGGGCTGGCCCGGACTCCGGGCTTCCGCGTGATGATTGGAGGGGCTGCATCTCCTTTTGATTGACAGCGATTTCATACAATAAAAAGTCGCTGTGGCTGAAGCTATTCGAGCTCAGTCCCATCGCGGATTTTTCAAGTGATAGTCAAAAGATAAACTGCTGCTACCTCTTTCTTGGTATTTGCTTGTCGAAATTGCTAGCCATTTTTCATTATACATTTCACACATTATACATTTATATCTTTATTATATTATTACTTATCCTATTATATTTTTTTATAATATTATTAGTAATAATTAAAACAATAATTATTAAAATAATTAAAAATAGCCTATATATTATTAGTATTATTATTATTATAATTTATTATATTGTTATTTATACCTTTATTATATTATTACATTTATACAATTATACCTAACTCTGCTGGCCATTGAGAGGACACTGGTCAAGTCACTGGAAAAGACACCTAGTTGGAACGATATAGGGTCACAGAGCATTTTCTTGAAAAGGAACGTTGGGCAGAATTTACGTATAAATAAATGGACAATTTTTATGATGTAGGCCGAAAATGAGCTTCCCCTCTTTGAAAGACCAGCAGCCGCCACTGATTTCAAATGATACTAAATATGTATAATACTCTATGCTAATCATTCAAATTAAACCATATATTCTTGGGTGAGTTTTGGTGATCTTTGCATGGGGGAGAAGGAGAGGGGGATGAGGGAAAGAGATGTAGATTAGGATGACTCTGAGGTGAGACTTTTGTCTCGATAGTGCACGAGGGGGAGTTCAAATGTTAATTTCCAGAGAGGTCCTTTGTCCTCTCAGGGTCTGGTCGCTCTTTAGCCAGACTGTCCGGCATTTTCTAATTTCTCAATTCTTATACAAGTAAGGAATAAATGAAACTCACTTTTCTCAAATGGACACACACAGTTGTTGGTAATCAACAAATACTGCAATGCGACTTCTGGAACAGTGTTCCCGTGGTGAGCACAGCTGTTTTTTTCATGCGCATTTCTCGTGCGCAATCTTTTGCGCTACCTTTGTAACAGTGATGTTGGTTCAACATCATGCTTGCACTCTCAGAAAATGAAACACAACAACTATAACAGCCTGAAATCCACAGGAAATAAAAGAAGAATATAAATCTCTCAAGAACTCAGCAAGAATTT
Organism: Squalius cephalus; assembly: GCF_949319135.1. Lineage (NCBI taxonomy): Eukaryota > Metazoa > Chordata > Actinopteri > Cypriniformes > Leuciscidae > Squalius > Squalius cephalus. The sequence continues at coordinate 9,253,523 of NC_137122.1, forward strand.
CTTTTGAGAATTAATAGGTTTAGGTGTTTATTGAAAATATTGGTCAACATTACGGTGATCAGTGTTTCAGTAAGTTGGCCAGTTTGACTCTTGACATTATATGTGAGTTTGTGTCTTTGTAACAATGTTTACTAAAACATATAATTTATTGCAAAGAAAGCCAGAAATAAAGATAGTCAGGTGATATAGTTTTCAGCATCATAAAGTAGAATAATTTACTAATTCTATCCCTGACCAAAAGTGGTTATTTGTTATTAATAGATTATATTCATTAACAATTACTTTCTTGCCACAGATCAGACATTCTGCATTTTGATTTTTAAATACATTGTTGTAAGTTTTGTTTAGACACACAAACAGAGATCAAGAATCAGCATATGAATCTCAACAATGGTGACATGCTTCATGCCGCAATGCATTCTGGGAGTCATGCGTTTTATACTATGATGGCTCCCAGCATGCATTTTCAGTAAGAAAATATTTAATATAATTAAGTATCGGTCAGCATTGATCATTATTATTGTGTGCAAGTTTTGGGGTGGGCTACCAATGCAAATCATTCTGCGGTAATCTTCCTTTTTAAGAAGTGACTTACATTTTTTCGAGTATAAAATTAACAGTCTTCTCCAAAGGCGAGATGTTCGAGCAGCTGGCTGTCTCCTTTGTGCAGACATTAAACATTGCAAACGTTTAATAAAGCTCCCGCACCTGGGTTCATGCCTGATCTCTTCTCTAGTATCATTACAGCCTGATATAGTCCAGTGAGTCTGGAAGCCTCACTATTGTCTACTGTTTTTGAGGCATTTCAATGTATTTTGAAGTCACATACTTTTACAGGTCTTCAAGTGCCTTATATTGTAGTGCCCTGGTATATTTGACATAGTTGCCCTTTAGAGCTTTGTCACCCTCTAAATCCAGTATTACTTGGAGTAAGCCATTTAAATGAATGGTAGCTTATCTCTCTTTGTTATATAACATTGGACTGAAATTGTAGATTTTTATTCGTTATCAACACAAAAGCCTGTTATTTTATGTAAGCCTGTGTTTGCATATTATGTGTTTGCATGATAAAATAAATATATTGTATATTTTGTATAAATGGTGTATTTTGAGACTAATAAGAGAAATACTTAAAAGATTAATACTCTTAATATTTACTATTATTGCAATTGTATTAGAATTTTTGCATTGGAAAATGCATTAACCAAACATGGAAAAAAAATGGCTTTGGTAAAAAAAAAAAGGTTCCCAACCCCTGCACTACAGAATATATTTTGCAATTTATTATAACAAGTGTGTTTTGTAAACACACAGTTACAGCAGCAAGTGAAAAACAAATGAAAAAAAAAAAAGTCAAGGATCAAGAACCCAATCAAAGCAAACACTGATCATCATAATGGCGACCTCAAACAAAATGATTACACATCAACACCTAAAGCTCTGTTAATTCTTAATAAAAAATGTTGTATGAAAGAAATAGAGTCATACTGGTTTGTAAAAAGTGAAGATGTTGAGATCTTGAGAGATCTGGTAGTGTTTATTGGTCTGTTGGGATTTAAAGGGTTTCTGTTGTCTAAGTTTTGTGAGGTTACTGTTGTGATGTAGATGCTTTATACTTTACTTTTACAGTTTTTGTTTGGCAGCCACTACTGCCAGTCATTGAGGGTTTTTGTTTATGATGTTTCTGTACTCGTTCATTGCGAATAATTCAGATATTTGGGGGGATGCAAAGACTCACAATCGCTGATAAAATCAGGCAAGGTGCTCCCTGTGGGACAGATGTAATACTGTAATGTATCACGTCCAAAACCATAACTTTTTTTTTTTTTTTTTTTTTTTTTGTGAGTTTTGTTAGATTTTATTCAGTAAGAATGCTTGTACAAGTAAGCATGAAAAACAAATGGAGGAATTGATTGCTAAACATTTATTGTTAAAAATGATACATGAATACAGTATTATACATAGTTATAGATATATATTTTAATTGTTTGTTTGAGTCTTCATGTCACAAGATCCCTCAAATCAAGGTTAGGAAACCCAAGAGAGCTTTTCAAGCTTAAGTGTTTAAATTGATACTTGTAGATCTGGAAGAATTAGTCATATTTGAAAACAGTTAGAATTTAACATGTGTCAGTATATTTCACTTAACGGTCTGATGACTTATTTAACACATTAGTGATAAACCGATACTCAGGCCGATTAAGTGGATAGTATTTGTACATTTTATTAACAGCTAGGTGATCTCGATTAATAACTGTGATCACCTAGCTGACCGCTAATTGTTAAAAAGGGTTGGTTTTCCATTGTCCTTGTTTCTAAAATCTAGGAATAGAAATGTCAATTGATGGTAAATTATTTCTTTTTTCAAGTTTTTTTTTTTTTTTTTAATCATTCTGCTCAATATCTGTGTTGTAAGGCTAAAGCTGAAAGAGTTACAACTGTACTCCATCTTCCATACTTCTGCACGTTTTCAAGCCATGGCTCTAATACTGATTTATCCACGTGAAACATCAACATAAACCCGAGCTCGGCTCCTGAAGCTCTTCATGAAGGCTCTGTGGATGTAGCACTCTGGGATTCCTCGGGACACGATGATCTGGGACACAGTGGTGCCAGGCCTCTGTCTCATGTTCACCTGCAGGTCGTAGTAGAGCTGGTTTTTGCGAGTGATGGTGCCATGTATGTCGATACGGAGATGATCAGAGTGGATCAGGTTTGAGCGGGCCTGGTCCACCAGGTACCCATTGTCCCAGCGACTGATTAAGGTTTCCACCTCATTTCTCCATTGACTGCCATCAGTGATGTCATGAGGAGCTGGCACCACAGTGAAGTTGCTTATTTTAATGTTATCCATGTCCTCCTGTGTGCATCCTAGTGTTCTGTCTTCTAGATCTCTCCTGTCGCGGTGTCTTGTTTCAATGGGCCCACAGTAATCATAATCTGACTGTGAGGTCCAGCACCAGTTGTAACTTTCACCATGTAGGCCACAGGGGTGGTCTGAGCGACAGGGCTTGCCTTTATAGGTTACATCTACTTTTGGAGAGCAGTAGTCCCAGCCATTGGCAGTGTGGCACCAGTAATATTCTTTACTCCAATAATACCTGCACTCATCAATGCAAGTATGATGACTGATAGAGCGGTGGAGCTGCGTCTTTGGTTCCACAAGCCCACAGTAACCCCAGCCTCCCTCCTTCAGCATGCACCAATTGTAGTCGTGATCATATTTGCCACAAGGACTGTCTTCCTTACACTGCTTGTTCTCGGAATCTCTGTTTTCAGATGGTGAGCAGTAATCAAATCCCTGTTCAGTATTGCATGAATAGTAATAGTTGTTATCTCTTCTCACACAGCTGTCTTTACACCTCGCTCCTGTCTTAGATCCATAGTGGTTATTTTTCTCCATCACCAAACCACAGTGTCCCCAAGACCCCCAAAACCAACCAGTTTTGCACCAATACTGGACTGCTCCATGCTTCTCACATATACCACTGCACTTTTTATTACGGTAGTCGTAGTGTTCCTTAGGTGAACAGTACATTGGCTCAAAGTTTCCATTTTGTTTAGCAGTCCCGCACTTGTATTCGCCGTGATCTAACTTGCAGTCTTTTTCACACTTGGTTCCGAGATGAGTGAAGTAAATCTTCCCAACACTTGGCCATGGTGAACAGAAGAGGAGGAGCAAAAAGAGAGAAGTGTGAAGAAGATACTCCATTCTTTCTGTGAAGAGGAGAATAAAGAGTAACATGGTACAATAATTGTAAAAAATCAAAACATTTAGTGAAAAAAACATTATTTTTTGGGGAACAAATAAAAGGGAATAAGTGTAGCTTTAAATCTGGTCAAATGTTACATTGCTCTTTGTATGAAATACATTCATGAAAACAACAGCTGTATTTATTAGTATAAATACATTCAAATAAAAAAAAATGTTTATTTTGAATTTATAGTGCATCTTTCTAATGAGGCTGCAACTTATGATCTTTCACATTTAATCTTGATTTTCGTATTTAATATGATTTTCAATCAATATTCATATTTTGAACTTTACACGACAACGGGATCATTTGCAAAACTCGTATTCAAAAACTTGCACTTTGAAACCTGTTCCAAAGTTTGCATTCTCAGACGCTGTTATCGTGCAAATGAACGGCCAGAACGCATTAAAAGTTTTCTGTTTTCAGTTGCAAACGGTGTCATGTAAACGGCCCATAAGTTAAAAGTGCAAAAGGTGAATCTCTACAGAAACATTTGTTGTCATACTGGTTGAAAGTCTCCTCATATCCTGATATCAATCCCTATGTTAAACAGCCTAAATTTATTTGTATAAATATATACCGTATAAAGAAGGCCTAAGACCATAAAATGTTCATCCAATCTTTATATTTGGTCCGAATGAAATAATATGATGTCTTAACTGCATGTCAACATATTATTTTTACAAACCCTCGCTTATCCTGTTCGCGCAGACATCATACAATACATCATCAGCGAGTTTCATGCTATGCAGAGTTTATACAGACAGACCAATATTTTTTTATATTTAAAACTTACACTAAACATTTAGCCATTCAAAGAAAACAAGATGGAAGTAGCAGATTTAAAACTCAAGAACCTTGAAAGTTGCCAGCCCAGAAAGTTAGTAAAGACATCGTTAAAATAGTCCAAGTGACTACAGTGGCTCAACATTAAAGACCCACTCCGATGAAAATCATGTTTTTCTAGGTGTTAACATGTTCTTGTAGCATTTTTCTCATGTTAGAGGACACATCTTGAGAAAAATAAGCTCAAAGTTGTATTTCTGAGTATTTCTGCATTCAAATGTCTGTGAATCAGTAGCAGACGCAAAAATGCCGTTTAAAATAGACTGGAGTTGTGACGTAGTAACTCCACTGGGCGGGGCCACAAGCTCATACCACGCCCGCGCCCGCTCAGGTTCTGAGGAGTAGAGAAGACGATGGCGGATCAACACGTATGTGCGGTAGCGGGTTGCAATGCTAAGAGGAGAGATAGTGGTATTAGCTTTCATGCTTTACCCAAACATGTTGCTGTAAGAGATAGATGGATTACGTTCCTTGGTGGTCACGGTAATGTTAAAAATAACACATCGGTTTGCGGTCTGCACTTCACTGAAGAATGTTTCACCAACTGGCAGGAGAAAAAAATGGGCTTCGTCACTAAATTATTTTTGAAGCCTGATGCAGTGCCTTCCATCAAGACATCATCAACTGGACTGCCTGTGTCTTTACCGGTAAGTTTTTTTTTTTTTTCTGTCGGGAGCTAGTTCAACGATCCCGCCTGTTTGCTAGCACAGTGCGGCCAAAGTGGCGCTTTTCTGTCAGGAGCCAATTCAACGATCCCGCCTGTTTGCTCGTTACATCAGCTAACGTTATCTACCTGGCAAAAAAGTCAGTGCTGCATTATGTTTAGCTTCATCTGTGTTAAAGCGATGTAGATTATAATGTAATGTAATGTAATGCGTTGTACAGGGCCTTTTTTTGAAGTTGTGTTTTGAATATGTGAATGTTACAGATACACACACACACAAGCCGTTGCATGGCATTGTGAACCGAGCTCCGATAGTGGCGCTGAAATTGGAACACATGCTGTAACAAATAAGTCACTGTTCACCGTCTATCAATCGTCATCTAAATTCCGCGCTCGTTCAAGTAACGTTAGACTAGCACACGCAGGGTGGCGACGAGTTTAGCCTGTCGCAGTCGTTTCATCACTCGTGAGAGAGTCAGTCAGTTTTTCAGATAGAGCGGTGACAGTAGCGTCATAATAATTCCCGAAATTCCGATCAATCCACTGA
>NC_137122.1:9264334-9296834 GCF_949319135.1 Squalius cephalus
TCCGCCTCATTCCCCACTAATCACATCATTAAATTAGCTGACGACACAACCGTGCTCGGCCTCATAACAAACAACGATGAGACGGCATACAGGGAGGAGATTGAACTACTGGCGGGATGGTGTAAACAGCATAACCAGGTACTTAACATCAAAAAGACAAAAGAAATCATAGTTGACTTTCGTAAATCAAACCACCTCGGTCACTCACCCCTTAACATCAATAGGGAGGCAGTAGAGAGGGTGAACAACTTTAAAGTCCTGGGTGTCACTGTGTCGGAGGATCTGTCCTGGGGCAGTAGCATCACCTCAGCGGTGGGGAAGGCCCAGCGGCGGCTCTTTTTCCTGAGGAGGCTGAAAAGAGCGCAGCTCCACCAGAGCCTCATGATGCATTTTTACAACTGTGCAATTCAAAGTGTGCTGACTTATGGGCTGTTAGTGTGGTTTTGAACAGCAGATGATTAAGAGGGTGGTGAAAACTGCAGGCAATATCATCGGGACTGTCCTCCCGGAGATTTCATCTGGTTACACCTCCCGCTGTCTGCGCAGGACACACAACATCATGAGAGATCTGTTCCATCCAGCACACGGCTTGTTCCCTCTGCTACCATCGGGCAGGAGGTCCAGGTCTCTTCAATCCAGAACCACCAGAATGCCTCTTCTTCTGCTGAATAAACACTGTCCCCTTCTCCCTCATCCTCTCACTTCATCCACTCTCTTAACATTATCCAACATTTGCATTGATGCAGCACACAACTACACACATGTTTTGGTTAATATGGATTCTTCGCCTCATATGCCCTTTTACTTGTTTGTTATATGTCGCTTTGCCCTGTTTTTGTGCTATTGCGATTCTCACTAATCCGTCTACTATGCAGATTATCCACCAATGCAATAACTTTGCATCGCTGCAACACACACAATTATACTCATTTTCCCTGGTTACTAATGATTCTTCGCCTCATATACTGTTTTTCTTCTTTGTTATTTGTCGCTGTGCCCTGTTAACAAAAGATGATATTTGTTGATCTCTTGCACGCCATGAAATTGCACTGTTGATTGATGCTGTATCGAATCTCGTTGTATCATTGCAATGACAATAAATTATTATTATTATATTATTATATCCTCCACTGTTATTCTGCATGACCTTTTTCTACATCCCTTAATTCTACCCAATACCTAAACTTAAACGCTACAAAAATTTCCTCACTAACTATTAAAAAGCAGTAAATAAGGAGTTTATGGTGGCATAAGTCAAAGTCAATAGTGAACAAGTGTTCCCCATACTTAAGTGTCACCAACTAGTCATTGTACAACAAATGCAGATGAACCTAAAATACAAGTTTTAGTTAAGTAACCTAAAAAAAATAATTAAGTTATATTTTGGTATAAATATGTAAGTTGGGCTAGTGTTTTATTATTTTCACATGCTTCCAATTCCCATTTCTGGCAAAAAAATGTAAAAATGAGTACCATCTATTTTCTTGTCTAAATAAAGTTTGTATGTCTACCCAAACATGTGAAGCATAAGAGCCATACTCACCAAGAAAACGTTTGGTCTTATCTGTGATTGTCTTTTGGATTGGATGTGCTTTTATGTTGTTTTATCTGTTTGTCTTTCGTACAGAACTTTGCACTGGGCAAAATTTGAGCTGCCCCTTCTCCACCTGTTATTGTGTTCATGATATTAGGCTCTACCCTTACAGAACACAAATACATGGGAATATACTGCAAAAATATAATGCGATATATTACATTACATTACCATATATGGGAAACCAGTGCTTATATTTTTCAATATACTGCAATATATGCTTTGACCATGTATGGCTATATATTAATACATAAAGTATTTATAAATGAAGACAAAAATAGCATTACATGTAATATTCACAAAGTTTTATACTTTATTGTCTATATATATTGCACATACATGTTCCCATATAAATGTGAATGTATGTTATACACATAGACACACACACACATATGATCACGGAATGATTTACAACAGATTTCTAGTTCCCAGCATTCTTTGCTTCTGACTGACTTCTGAAAGGCTTTTGATAACTAGCTTGAAAATATGAAACATTGATAATGTAAATGTGTGTGCATGAGTAAATATGTCTGAAATATATTACACATGCAGTACCATATCTGATCACATATACATCTATATATTATGAAGTGTATTACTGTATTTTCAAATATATGGTTAAACCATATGAGAAACGGTTCATATATGGGAAACATATTTTGTTCCGTGAGGGTATATGACCCCAATCAACTTTTCCATAGTTAATAAACATGGTTCCCTTCATCTCAGTTGCATAAAATGTTGTCACTTTTTCTACATAATCTATCTATACACACAGATAGAGGCTTGATTCGATTGTTCCAAAGATATGTAAAAAAAAAAAAAAAAAAAAAAAGTTCACATTTCGGATCTTTGGCCTCAATATGACCCCACATTGAAATGAATGGGAAAAACGAAGAAGAAGAAAAAAAAAAAAAAAAAAAGTTTTTATGTGAGATGTGACTGCAATAGAGAGCATTTTTATTGAAATTGGCAAATAAAATGAATAATTCCAGCATGAATCTCAAAATGTTCACACATAAATGGCCTGGTACTAGAGTACAAATGCAATGTGGAATAGTTAATCATTTTATACATTTGGATTATTGAAATAAATAATATGTAACTGGAAAGCAAGTATTTTCTTTTAGTGGCAACCTATGTGGCATTATTGCAAAATTATTTGGCATTACTGAAAATGTATGTGGCATTATTGCAATAACAAGACACTTCAAAAGACCTCAAACATCAACACAAAATTCTAAACTTTGACAAAAATACTGATTTAATGTATTTTAAAACGTTTAAATATATGTATTCATAACAAAAGCTGTTATAAGAGCAGTCAGTCACATCCAAATGAATGGATCTCTATGGGGTCTCTGCTGGAAGTATATGGTAATTACACTTGAAACTATCTGCAAAAAAACATCTAACCAGCAGATGGCAGAATTATGCATCTAACACAGTTCAATATCCAGAAACAACTCAGATAATTTTGGTCATCATTAAAGTGTTTTTTTTCACAGCATTAATGTATAGATGAGAAGTAAACAATATATATATATATATATTTATATATATATATATATATATATATATATATATATATATATATATATATATATATATATAAAATATAAGACTTGATATATCAAGTCTTATATTTTATATATATATATATATAAAATATAAGATATATATATATAAATATATATATATATCATTAAAATTGTATATGTTTTTTACAAATGGTCTATTTTTTTTTTTTTTTTTTTTTTTTTTAAAGGCTGATGATGGTTAATCTATACAAAATTGCACCTAAGCCACATTACAGCCTAAACACAAATAGCAAGTGTAATTAAATCTAGCCATTCATTGTGTACAAGCAAAAGTGTTTGTTTTCCACTAAACTATGGAATGTTTCATGTTTTCGCCATAAATTAAACTGAGAAATATCAGTATCTGTTAGGGTGTGGTGCAGGCAGAAGAAAACAAGAAGGCAAAAGGCTCCAATACAAACTATTACTTACAATTTAATTCCAATAGGTACAGGTAGACAGGATGTAAACACACACACTAATTAAGACTTAGAACGGACCAAGACTGACTGAACTGAAGGAACTTAAATACTAACACTGATGAACACTAATGACAGAAACACAGGTGGAACAGATGATAATTAACTAGACACAGGTGATACAACTGAACTAATAATGACTGAAGATGACACGTGATGACAGGTAGACAAGTCCAATGAAAACAAATTAAACAGAACACATTGACATTACTCCCCCCTCCCGGTAGGCGCATCCTGGCGCCGTAGAAGGACCAACTGCGAAGGGAGGGAGGGGACTCAGGAGGAGGACGAAGAGCGGGTAAGGGCAGACTGAAGGCAGAAGGGACCAGGGTGGAGCAGACGATGCAGGCGGCCGGGGCAGAGCAGGCTGTGCAGGCGGCAAGGGCGGAGCCGACGGAGGGAGGAGCCATGGAGGAGGCAGGGCTGACGACTCCAGGGGGCCGACTGACGGGGTCGGAGCAGGTGGGAGAGAACAGGGTGGAGCCGTAGAGCCGACATGTCCAGGCGACGCCGAGGATCCGGCGGGACATGGCGGGACCGCCGGCTCTGGCGAATGAGGTGCAGGCGGGGACACAGATGGGTGCGGTGGAGACAGAGGGAGTGAGGACCAAGGAGGAACTAAAGGGAGTGAGGAGTCCAATAGAGCCGGGGGGACGAAGGGACGAAGTGAGAGGAGGAGAAGTGCAGTCCAGAGGTGACGGAAGGTCGACGAGCGACCGAGGTGGATCCGGGGGGACGAGGAAGCCTGGCGGAACTGGTGACCAGATGGGCCATGGTGGAGCTGAGGGAGGTAGGAGCCAAGGGGACGTTGATGGACCGTCGGGAGGTGGAGTCCTGGTTGCGGAGGTTGGAGGTGGAGACCGGGCATCCACCGACCAGGCTGGAGCTGTAGGCCGGCAGACCCACGGCGACTCCACCTCCCTGAAGGTGGTAGGAGGAGCTGAGAAGCTGACAGGCAGTGGTGGAAGAAGGGTTGAGAGGTGGTAGATTGGAGGAGGTGGGAGAGGGAGGCTGGGTGGGAATTCGGATTCAGGTCCGGGGACAGAAGATTCAGACTCGGAAGGACTGACGTGAAGCGCAGGCTCGGCTATAGAGATATTAAACCATTTGTTTGACACATAAAACTTCAAGTCTTATATTTTTACTACATTTCATGGAATGTACATTAAAGTACTTTAAGTGAGCTATATACAGTATGTTGCATTTGACTATTACACCATGAAAAGGTGAAACAGAGAGAAAATGCTTACATTTATATCTGCAGTGAAGTTTAGGATTGCATGTCCCTCTGATCATATTGAGAACAATAAGCATATTTCGTTTCTGTCAGGACCATTATTGTCAAATACGATTGACAATTAGCATACAGTTTTGATTGGCGGTATGGTTCTGTTCTGGGCAAGTCTAGCATGGATAAGAGCAGGGAGAGCAGAAATACCCCCCCCCCCCCCCCCCCCCCCCATCTGCATCTGAATGTATGCAGATATCATTAATTCAAGATTTTAATGTAAAACATGAAATGAGAATTTAGTCTGATTCAAGGGGAATCAGAATGCCAAATCCTGACTGTTAAGAGGTGGAGCTGGGGATGGAGGAGGGTAATTAGCTCCTGAGAAACGTGATAGCTGATAATACTGAAGGAGCTTATATATGTATACAGTGATATTCCTATAGGTAGACGTTGATCAGCTGAGAGTCACTGATGCGAGCTTGACTAATGAGACCTACCGGAACTGACACTACACTTGATTTCTGTGAAATGAAAGGCTCAGGCAAGAGGACACAGCATGCCAGGCAAGTTGAAAAGTCCAATAATTATGAAAATAAGCACCAGTGAACTACTGTAGTAAAAAAAAAAAAAAAGGCCGAAACAGGACTCTGAGGAGCTCTCAGGTGCTTTGCCTCCAAGTGGAGATGAGAGACGCACTTCTTCATCCTGTAACAAGGATGTTATTGGATGTTGTGACATGAGCTATAGATAAAAGCTAGGGGATTTAATGGGCGAGCTGATGGATATCCTGCTTTCTTAAAGGAACACACCGACTTTTTGGGACTTTAGGTTATTCACCGTATCCCCCAGAGTTAGATAAGCCCATACATACCCTTCTCATCTCTGTGCGTGCCGTAACTCTGTCTGACGCACCCACCGCTAGCCTAGCTTAGCACAAAGACTGGAGGTAAACGGCTCCAGCTATCATACTGCTCCCAATAAGCTAGCGGTGGGTGCATCAGACAGAGTTACAGCACGCACGGAGATGAAAAAGTTATGCATGCACTTATCTAACTCTGGGAGATACGGTGAATAAGCTAAAGTCCCAAAAAGTCAGCGTGTTCCTTTAAGCTTCCAACTCTTGTTTCGTGTCACTGCTTTTAGGCGCAGATTGAGTTCTGCAGCAGACATTTTGTAGTGCACTATGATTTTGACGTTTATGCTACCAAGCATTAGTCGGCCCAACTAATTGCTATTTCTTTCAGCTCCCCAGCTGCTTTGAGCTGGAACAAATGAGTGGACTGTTTTAATGAGCTGGCTCTGAGGAATTCTGCAGCACACATTAATCGTGCAAAATGTTTTTTGGCGCTTCATGCTACCAACAATATTTTGCATATTCTTGTCAGCCCAACTGGAAATGCGTTGAGCTTAATGGCATCCAGATGGAGAAGGGGAAGGTATCTGCGGTCAAGTCCTGACCCATGCCCACAACCATCAAAGAGCTCCAGAGGTTTTTCTGTTTCACCAATTGCCAACCACCCTGTTATAATTAAGTCAGCTTTCACCAGTGCCCAACTCATTCTCCATCCTGATCCTGAAAAGTCTTTTGTTGTAGAGGTGGAAGCCTCAACATTCAGAGTTGGGGCAATCTTATTCCAGCAGCAGGAGGAGTCAAACAACTTCTTCCATGTGCCATGTTCTCAAAGAAACTTGCAGTCTCCAAGGTTCCTCACCATCTACCTGTGGGAAAACTCCTCCTGCTGCCCGTTCCACTTCACATTTGGTCACACCTACAGTAGTAGATCCTGCCAGGTGTTCCCTTGTCTGAGTCATGTTGTCATTGGTTCATTGTTCACAGGTGTCCCTTGTCTTGTCATTAGTCTGGTATGTATTTAAGCCTTTATGTTTGCCATGTGTCTTTGTCAAGTATTGTTTTTACTGTATCCACGGTTGGTAAGCATCATGTGCATGTTCATGTTTTTGAGTTCATGCCACGCCATGTTTTTGTTCTGCACTTGGGTTCTATCTTCAAACTTGCCTTCAGTGGATCCTTTACAATAACAACTAAATGTTTTATAACTACCTGAATTAATCATAAATTACAGTAGGAATATGTGTTAAAAAAGAATGTATTAACACACTTAGTAACTATTACTATATGCCTAAATAATAAGATGTATAAATATATATTTAAATAGTTTATTAATCATTTACTTACACTTTCTAAATGATTTTATTAACCACTGCCATCTCCTAAATAACTGGTTTGTAAATAATGTAAAACTTATTTTACATTAATTTATCATTAATAAAGTATGGAAATACAATTATTTAACACATTATAGATGTGCTTATAAGTCAAGAATAAAGCATTTATAGATGTATTTATAAACTGATTACTAATGTCTATTAATGTAGGGACAATGCTTTACAAATGATGAATTGACTATTTTCTAATGCTTAACTAATGATTTATAGCATTCAGTTATTATAGTGCTACATAATTATTTACTGCACATTTGATATAAATCATTACATTTAAATGTTACTCATGCAATGCACATCAATGTCCCCCTCTTTTTCTTTTTTACATTTTCTGCTTTAAATAAATACAATGTTAAAATTAATACATTGCTAGCTAACTGTGTGCTTTGTATATGTGCATTTCTGAAATACATAACTTAAAGAGTTACCTCTACGGTGGCCAAGAGGTGCAAAACAAATCACAATTACAAAAACAAAAATATAGCTGCGAGCAGCGATTACGGGCCCAAGCCGGTGGCACCGCCACCCTGGTGCCTTAAGTTACCTAAAGGCACCGGGGTGGCGGTGCCACCGGCTTTGGCCCTTCATCGCTGCTCGCAGCTATATTTATATATATATTATATATATATATATATATATATATATATATATATATATATATATATATAAAAGACAGAAACCTTATTACCTTATTCTGATTTTATGATACACTCAAAATATCACACAACAAATCTTTTAAATTTAATGTAAAAATTAAAACGAAAGTAAGCACTGTTGGGCTCACGTAACCCTCTCATTAGAATCAAAATGTTTCAGCATTTGCGATGTATTTGGATGCTAAACTATTCTTTATTATAGGCTTTGTTCTTCACTCGTGTTCCAATATCGACAGAAAAAATCATCCTCTTCACACGCGCAAAAATGTGCTTGAAACATCACAGTGGAGCGGTGCTTACTGTGAATGTACGAATTGTACTACTGACTATTTAGAGCAGTGTAATTTTTATATGTTAGGTTAACTATTTTATTATTATATTTTATTAAGGCTATAATGAACAGGCTGCGATGTCAAGATTGCAATGCTGGAATGTGTGTTTGTGTGTGTGTGTGTGTGTGTGTGTGTGTGTGTGTGTGTGTGTGTGTGTGTGTGTGTGTGTGTGAGAGAGAGAGAGAGTATGTGTTCAACACACACAATCACACAGTAATCCTGTTAACTGTTTATAGAGAGAGAGAGAGAGAGAGTGTGTGTGTGTGTGTGTGTGTGTGTGTGTGTGTGTGTGTGTGTGTGTGTGTGTGTGTGTGTGTGTGTGTGTGTGCGAGAGAGAGAGAGAGAGAGAGAGAGAGAGAGAGAGAGAGAGAGAGAGCATGTGTTCAACACACAATCACACAGTAATACTGTTCACTGTTTATATAGAGAGAGAGTGTGTGTGTGTGTGTGTGTGTGTGTGTGTGTGTGTGTGTGTGTGTGTGTGTGTGTGTGTGTATGTGTGTTCATGTTTTTCTATCCCGGTGGGGACTTCAACCTGAATGCACACAGACTCATGGGGACTCGTGTCACAGTGGGGACCTAAATAGAGGTCCCCATGGGTAAACAAGCTTATAAATCATACAGAATGAGTTTTTTTTGGAAATGTAAAAATGCAGAAAGTTTTCAGTGATGGGTAGGTTTAGGGGTAGGGTTAGTGTAAGGAGATAAAATATACAGTTTGTACAGTATAAAAATCATTAAATCTATGGAGAGTCCCCACAAAGATAGTAAACCGTGTGTGTGTGGGTGGGTGTGTGTGTGTGGTGTGGGCGCGATTGAACAGTGGACACATAAAAACATACTCCGTCATTATACAGGACGACATTCAAACTGCAAAGTGTTAACTTATATTTGTGTACAGTTGCAATAAAACACAACATTGTGCTTTTGTAAAATAATTTCAAGCAATCAACCCCCGAAAGGCGCTAATTTTAAAATTAAACTAAAATGCTCATGGCTGCACGGGCATTCATAACGGTGCGCATCCACGGCGAGGAACGAGCAGAACAGAGTGAACGTTTTTCAGTTAATTCCTACTTCCATAGGAATTCATTTGAAACGCTCGCTCAACCACTATCAATGTCAGTGTGGACAAACATATTTTACTTTCGTTTTTAAGTTGGCGATTCAAAAGCCTCCAGCGGTGTCACACGTCGATTAACCGGTGGTAAAATATTCTCACCGTCACATACCTAGTATATTTTTATGTAGATACAATAGGCCTACCTGATTTTGAACACAAGAGGGCAGTATAGCCCTATGTATGACTTGACTTTTATGGGACTAAATAGTACAATTACTATTTTTAAACTTATAAATATTTATTAAATTGAAAAAAAAAAGAATAAAATGGGTTTAGTTGTGATATTTTTATACTTTTATATAGAAATAAATGGTGTTTAATTACATTTTTAGAAGATGAGGCTTTAAGTGTTACTTTACTTTAGTCCCTCACTATAGCAAAACCGTTTGAGATGTTTAATATCCGTTCACAATTTAGCATCTTTAATGTATCTTTATCATTTTGAAAAAGTTTGGTGTGAATAAAATAAACCAGTTAGGAAGAGTAGCTAAAAACTCAGAGTCTGAAATATCCAAAAAATCCACATTCAAACCAAAATATCTGACTTCCTTTTGCTCTGAGCTAATAACTGTAAATTAGAAAGTTGTCCGGCTCGGTGAGACCAATATATATACTGATTTTTGTAACTGTTGGTAAAACTAACCCACCCACTTTTGTCAAACGCATGTTGAAAGTGACACACTTCCTGCTGCCAGTTGGTGGCGCTATAACTTTGACTCACAATAGTTACATCCATCTGATCGGCCTCTTACCACGAACACACTGGTGAAGTTTCATGAAGATCAGTTAATGTATGCAGAAGTTATAACACTTCGTCTCCTCTCTTTTCTCGCCATAAATTTGTTTCCTCGCCACGGCCAAACCGTTCGAGATATCAAAAATCCGTCCGCAATTTAGCATTCTCAATGTCTTGACTTCATGCTGACTGAGTTTGGAGGTGATTGAATGAATTCTCTAGGAGGAGTACATCACATTCCACAGCAAGCGTTTTCCAAACAACCCATAATAGCCGACTTCCTGTTGGGCTGGCGTAAAACTTGACAGAGGGAAAGTTGTTCGGCCCGATGAAATCTATATGTGTACCGAGTTTCATATTAATTCATGCAAGCGTGTTTGATATATGGACCAAGTTTTCAGACCCTGTTCAAGAGGGCGCTGTTGAGCCCCCCTGCCACGCCCGTTTCTGAAACTTTTCACATGTCTACTGGCTAATAAGTGTTATGTGTCTGTCGAGTTTCATCCAATTTTAAGCATGCTAAGAGTCTCAAACGCATCCGAAAAGAATATTAAAATTTGATGTGTTGCCACGGCAACAGTATCTAAGATATCAATAATCCTTTCACAGGTCTACATCTGCCGTGTGTTTACATTATACACATAAAGTTTGAAGCAAATCGGGTAAAAGTAAGAGGGTGACTTCAAAGCATTTTGAAAGTGACACACTTCCTGCTGCCAGTTGGTGGCGCTATAACTTTGACTCATAATAGTCACATCCATGTGATCGGCCTCTTACAACGAATACACTGCTGAAGTTTCATCAAGATCAGTCAATGTATGCAGAAGTTATAACACACTTCCTGTGTCCCATTATTCGCCATAAATTCGTTTCCTCACCACGGCCAAACCGTTCGAGATATCAAAAATCTATTCGCAAGAATTGATCCTCAATGTCTTGACTTTATTCTCACCGAGTTTAGTGGCGATCGGATGAAATCCCTAGGAGGAGTATTTCACATTCCATTGTATGCGTTTTCCAAACAACGTATAATAACCGACTTCCTGTTGGGCTTTTGTAAAACTTAGAGCACGAAAGTTGTTCGGCCCGATGAGATCTATATGTGTACTGAGTTTCATATTATTACATGCAAGCGTGTTTGATTTATGGACCAAGTTTTCGGACCCCATTCCAGGGGGCGCTGTCGAGCCCCCCTGCCACGCCCCGGTACCAGCTTCAGCCCGGCCCTGATGGCCGCAGGTTCTGACGTGTGTGCAAAATTTCAAGAGTTTTTGAGCATGTTAAGGGCCCCAAAAGTGGCAAAAAGGCAAAAAAAAAATAATGAAGAAAAAAAAAATATATATAGCTGCGAGCAGCGATTACGGGCCCAAGCCGGTGGCACTGCAACCCCGGTGCCGCCGGCTTTGGCCCTTCATCATATATACATATATATATATATATATATATATATATATATATATATATATAAATATATAAAAGACAGATAATATTACTTGACTTACCTTATTCTGATTTTATGATACACTCAAAATATTTCACAACAAATCCTTTAAATTTAATGTAAAAATAAAAATGAAATTAACAGTGCTGGGCTCACGTAACCCTCTCATTAGAATCAAAATGTTTCAACATTTGCTATGCATTTGGATGCTAAACTATTCTTTATTATAGGCTTTGTACTTCACTCGTGTTCCAATATCGACGGAAAAAATCATCCTCTTCAAAAACGCGCAAAAATATGTTTGGAAAAATCACAGTGGAGTGGTGCTTACTGTGAATGTATGAATTGTATATTGACTACTTAAACAGAGCAGTGTAATTTTTATATGTTAGGTTGACTATTTTATTTTTATATATTTTATTAAGGCTATAATGAACAGGCTGCAATGTCAAGTTTGCAATGCTGGAATGTGTGTGTGATTTAACAGTAGACACAAAAAAACATACTCTGTAATTTTGTTAATTCAGGACATCATTCAAACTGCAAAGTGTTTACTTATATTTATGTACACTCGCAATAAAACACAACATTGTGCTTTTGTAAAATAAATTCAAGCAATCCGCCCCCTGAAATGGCGTTCATTTTAAAATTAAACTAAAAGCCCATGGCTTAACAGGCATTCATAACTGTGCGCGCCCACGGCGAGGAACGAGCAGAACAGAGCGAACGTTTTTTAGTTCATTCCTACTTCCATAGGAATTCATGGAAAATGCTCGCTCTACTCAGCACCATTATTTAAGTATGTGCAGACGTTCTGATATTAGTATAATTTTATATAAAAATAAATGGTGTATAATTACATTTTTTGAAGATATGAGATGTTTTCTGATTCTTTTTTTTTACATTAATTTTAATTAATTTAATTTAATCCCTCGCCATATCAAAACCGTTTGAGATATTCAATATCCGTTCACAATTTAGCATCTTTAATGTATTTTCATCATGTTGAAAAAGTTTGGTGTGAATAAAATAAGCCGGGTAAAATTGAGTGGGTAAAAATGCAGAGGCTGAATTTTCAAATAAATTCACATTCAAACCAAAATATCTGCCTTCCTGTTGGTCAGACTAATGACTGTAAATTAGAAAGTTGTCCGGCTCGATGAGACCAATATGCGTACTGATTTTTGTAACTGTGGGTAAAAGTAACCCCCCCACTTTTGTCAAAATCATTTTGAAAGTGACACACTTCCTGCTACCAGTTGGTGGCGCTATAACTTTGACTCACAATAGTCACATCCATGTGATCGGCCTCTTACAACGAACACACTGCTGAAGTTTAATCAAGATCAGTTAATGTATGCAGAAGTTATAACACACTTCCTGTTTCCATTATTCGCCATAAATTCGTGTCCTCGCCACGGCCAAACCATTCGAGATACAGTTTACAGTGCGGAAGTTGTTCGGCCCGATGAGATCTATATGTGTACCGAGTTTCATAATAATTCATGCAAGCGTGTTTGATATATGGACCAAGTTTTCAGACCGTGTTCAAGGGAGCGCTGTTGAGCCCCCCTGCCACGCCCGTGTACCAGCTTCAGCCCGGCCCTGATGACCGTGGGCTCTGACCTGTGTGAAAAGTTTCAAGTGTTTTTGAGCACGTTAAGTGCCCCAAAAGCCCCTGAAACCTTGAAAAACAAAGATTAAATGGAACAGACAACCCCCCCCCCCTCCCCGCCACACACACACACACAGACACACAGAGAGAGAGAGAAAATTCTCCACAAAATCCACAGTCAAAACAAATTATCTGACTTCCTGTTGGTTGGAGCTTATAAGTGTAAATTAGAAAGTTGTCCGGCTCGATGAGAACAATATACATACCGATTTTTGTGATTCTAGGAAAAACTAAGCCCCCATTTTTGACTAAAGGTGGCGCTACTGAGCCCCTCACCACGCCCATTTCTGAAACTTTGCATATGTCTACTGGCTAATAAATGTGATGTGTCTGTCGAGTTTCATGCATTTTCAAGCATGTGAAGAGTCTCAAAAGCATCCGAAAAGAATATTAAAGTTTGATGCGTTGCCACGGCAACAGTATCTAAGATATCAATAATCCTTTCACAGGTCTACATCTGCCATGTGTCTACATTATACACATAAAGTTTGAAGCAAATCGGATAAACATAAGAGGGTGATTTCAAAGCATTTTGAAAGTGACACACTTCCTGCTGCCAGTTGGTGGCGCTATAACTTTGACTCACAATAGTCACATCCATGTGATCGGCCTCTTACTACGAACACACTGCTGAAGTTTCATCAAGATCAGTTTATGTATGCTGAAGTTATAACACACTTCCTGTTTCCATTATTCGCCCTAAATTCGTTTCCTCGCCACGGCCAAACCGTTCGAGATATCAAAAATCTGTCCGCAATTTAGCATCCTCAATGTCTTGACTTCATACACACCGAGTTTCGAGGGGATTGGATGATTTCTCTAGGAGGAGTACATTAAATTCCACAGCATGCGTTTCCAAACAACCCATAATAGCCGACTTCCTGTTGGGCTGGCGTAAAACTTAGAGCACGAAAGTTGTTCGGCCCGATGAGATCTATATGTGTGCCGAGTTTCATATTATTACATACAAGTGTGTTTGAGTTATGGACAAGTGTTCGGATCCCGTTCCAGGGGGCGCTGTTGAGCCCCCCTGCCACGCCCGGGTACCAGCTTCGGTCCGGCCCTGATGGCCGCGGGTTCTGACATGTGTGCAAAGTTTCAAGAGTTTTTGAGCATGTTAAGGGCCCCAAAAGTGCCCGAAAGGTTGACAAAATAATAATAATAATAATAATAATAATAATAATTAAAGCTGCAAGCAGCGATGAAAGGGCCCTCGCACCCGTGCCATCAACACTCGGTGGCTTTAGGAAGGCAGAGCATGGTTGGGAAATGTACATTTAAGGAGGTATATATAGTAAGAGTATGTCAAAGTCAGTTACAAAATGTTTTGTATAATGGTGATAATAGCATGCTTCATGACTCAGCTAAGTGTTGCTAGCATGTTCAGTCTGTTTCTAGCATGCTTAGTACACAATAATTATGTGGTTAGTACTGCATTACTGTGTTAACCATGTCAGTTTCTGTTGCCAGTAGGTGGCGTTATGACTATAACTGAATATGAGCATGGATGTGTGTTCAGGACAGAACTCTTATCAAACATGTGAAGTTTGGTGCAAATTGGACATTGCCTTCTTGAGTAACAACAAAGTCATGTTTCATTGAATTAGCATTCTTTAGAACTTAGCTAAGCATTGTTAGCATGTTTTAACATGTTGCTAGAACGGCATCAACGTGTTAAACATGTCACTTCCTGTTGCCAGTTGGTGGCGCTATTACTATAACTGAACATTCTCATGTAGATGTGTTCAGGCCATGACTCTTATCAAAAGTGTGAAGTTTGGGGCAGATTGGACATTCCATGCCTGAGTTACAGCAAATTCCTATTTAATTGCAATAATAGCATGCTTTAGCACTTGGCTAAGAGTTTGCTAGCATGTTTTAGCATGTTTCTAGTATGTTGTTAGCATGTTTAACACTTGCTGGCACTTTTTTATATGTTATTAGGAGTCCACAACAGTGTTAAACATGTCACTTCCTGTTGCCAGCAGGTGGCGCTATGACTGTAACTGAATATAAGCATGGTCATGTGTTCAGGACAGAACGCTTATCAAAAGTGTGAAGTTTGGGGCAGATTGGACATTCCATGCCTGAGTTACAGCAAATTCATATTTAATTGCAGTAATATCATTCTTTAGCACTTAGCTAAGTGTTTGCTATTATGTTTTAGCATGTCTCTAGTATGTTGGTAGGATGTTTAGCACCTACTGGCATTTTTTTATATGTTATTAGGAGTCAAGAACAGTGTTAAACGTCACTTCCTGTTGCCAGCAGGTGGCGCTATGACTATAACTAAATATGAGCATGGACATGTGTTCAAGAGATAACTCTTATCAAATGTGTGACGTTTGGGGTAGATTGTACATTGCCTTCTTGAGTAACAACAAAGTCCTGTTTCATTGAATTAGCATGCTTTAGCACTTAGCTAAGTATTGCTAGCATGTTTTAATATGTTTCTAGCATGTTTAGAACTCAATGGCATTTTTAACGTGTTGCTAGAACGGCATCAACGTGTTAAACATGTCACTTCCTGTTGCCAGTAGGTGGCGCTATTACTATAACTGAATTTGAGCATAGGCATGCGTTCAGGCCATGATTCTTATCAAACATGTGAAGTTTGGGGCAGATTGGACGTTCCATGCCTGAGTTACAGCAAATTCCTATTTAATTGCAGTAATAGCATGCTTTATCACTTAGCTAAGTGTTTGCTAGCATGTTTCTAGTATGTTGCTAACCTGTTTAGCACTTGCTGGCTCTTTTATATATGTTATTAGGAGACCACAACAGTGTTAAACATGTCACTTCCTGTTGACAGCAGGTGGCGCTATTACTATAACTGAATATTCTCATGTAGATGTGTTCAGGCCATGACTCTTATCAAACGTGTGAAGTTTGGGGCAGATTGGACATTCCATGCCTGTGTTACAGCAAATTCCTATTTAATTGCAGCAATAGCATGCTTTAACACTTAGCTAAGTGTTTGCTAGCATGTTTTAGCATGTTTCTAGTATGTTGTTAGCATGTTTAGCACTTGCTGGCACTTTTTTTATATGTTTTTATATGTCCACAACAGTGTTTAACATGTCACTTCCTGTTGCCAGCAGGTGGCACTATGACTGTAACTGAATATGAGCATGGTCATGTGTTCAGGACAGAACGTTTATTAAAAGTGTGAAGTTTGGCGCATATTGGACATTGCCTTCTTGAGTAACAACAACATCCTGTTTCATTGAATTAGCATGCTTTAGCACTTAGCTAAGTATTGCTAGCATGTTTTAACATGTTTCTAGCATGTTTAGACCTCAATGGCATTTTTAACATGTTGCTAGAATGGCATCAACGTGTTAAACATGACACTTCCTGTTGCCAGTAGGTGGCGCTATTACTATAACTGAATATTATCATGTAGATGTGTTCAGGACAGAACGCTTATCAAAAGTGTGAAGTTTGGGGCAGATTGGACATTCCATGCCTGAGTTACAGCAAATTCCTATTTAATTGCAATAATAGCATGCTTTAGCACTTAGCTAAGAGTTTGCTAGCATGTTTTAGCATGCTTCTAGTATGTTGTTAGCATGTTTCGCACTTGCTGGCACTTTTTTATATGTTATTAGGAGTCCATAACAGTGTTAAACATGTCACTTCCTGTTGCCAGCAGGTGGCGCTATGACTATAACTGAATATGAGCATGGCCATGTGTTCAGGACAGAACTCTTATCAAACGTGTGAAGTTTGGGGGAGATTGGACATTCCATGCCTGAGTTACAGCAACTTCCTGTTTCATGGCGAAACATCGAAATTTGTAAGGCCGCCGAGGACCCGCCCTTCGACGAAAACTCAAGATCTTCGCAATTTAACGTCGCAAAGGCCTTAAGATTACACTCACCAAATTTGAAGATGATCAGATTAAAACTGTAGGAGGAGTTCGTTAAAGTACGAGGCCTGAAAATGGCAAAAACTGCACAAAAATCTGAGAGGAAGTTCAAAATGGCTGACTTCCTGTTGTGTTTAGGGCTATGCTCCAAGAGACTTTTTTGTAGGTATTAGGTCATTACACGTATGTACCGAATTTCGTGCACGTACGTGGAACGTTGCAGGAGGCGCACTCCGTTGAACTTTTATAGGTGGCGCTATCGAGCCATTTTGCCCCGTCCAATTCTGAAACCTATATCAGATGTAAATTTTCGCCAGTTCTGACGCGTGTGCAAAGTTTCGTGAGTTTTCGCGCATGTTTAGGCCCTCAAAAATGCAATTCAATGCGGAGAAGAATAATAATAATAATAAATATAGCTGCGAGCAGCGATTACGGGCCCAAGCCGGTGGCACCGCAACCCCGGTGCCTTTAGTTACCTAAAGGCACCGGGGTGGCGGTACCGCCGGCTTTGGCCCTTCATCACTGCTCGCAGCTATATTTATATATATATATATATATAAAAGACCAAAAATATTACTTGACTTACCTTATTCTGATTTTATGATACACTCAAAATATTCCACAACAAATCCTTTAAATTTAATGTAAAAATAAAAATGAAAGAAAGCAGTGTTGGGCTCACGTAACCCTCTTGTTTCAACATTTGCGATGTATTTGGATGCTAAACTATTCTTTATTATAGGCTTTGTTCTTCACTCATGTTCCAATATCGATGGAAAAAATCATCCTCTTCACAAGCGCAAAAATGTGCTTGGAAACATCACAGTGGAGCGGTGCTTACTGTGAATGTATGAATTGTACTACTGACTATTTAGAGCAGTGTAATTTTTATATGTTAGGTTGACTATTTTATTATTATATTTTATGAAGGCTATAATGAACAGGCTGCGATGTCAAGATTACAATGCTGGAATGTGTGTGTGTGTGTGTGTGTGTGTGTGTGTGTGTGTGTGTGTTCATGTTTTCTATCCCGGTGGGGACTTCAACCTGAATGCACACCGACTCATGGGGACTCGTGTCACAGTGGGGACCTAAATAGAGGTCCCCATGGGTAAACAAGCTTATAAATCATGCAGAATGAGTTTTTTTTGGAAATGTAAAAATGCAGAAAGTTTTCTGGGATAGGTAGGTTTAGGGCTAGGGTTAGTGTGAGGAGATAGAATATACAGTTTGTACAGTATAAAACCATTAAGTCTATGGAGAGTCCCAACAAAGATAGTAAACCGTGTGTGTGTGTGTGTGTGTGTGTGTGTGTGTGTGTGTGTGTGGCGTGGGTGCGATTGAAAAAAAAAAACATACTCCGTCATTATACAGGACGACATTCAAACTGCAAAGTGTTAACTTATATTTGTGTACAGTCGCAATAAAACACAACATTGTGCTTTTGTAAAATAATTTCAAGCAATCCTCCCCCCAAAAGGTGCTAATTTTAAAATTAAACTAAAATGCTCATATTAGCGATTTAAAACGGTGCGCATCCACGGTGAGGAACGAGCAGAACAGAGTGAACGTTTTTCAGTTAATTCCTACTTCTATAGGAATTCATTTGAAACGCTCGCTCAACCACTATCAATGTCAGTGCGGACTAACATATTTTACTTTCGTTTTTAAGTTGGCAATTCAAAAGCCCCCAGCGGTGTTACACGTCGATTAACCGGTGGGAAAATATCCTCAGACACATACCTAATAAATGTATATTTAAATACAATATTGGCCTACCTGGTAAAACGTTTTATATACTATTTTGATGTCCTTTTGGACACAAGAGGGCAGTATAGCCCTATGTTTGCTTTTTTGTTTAACCAAATAGCACTAAATAGCCTGTTTTTAACTTTTTCATTCTTCTTGAATTGCAAAAACAGAATAAAATGGGTTTAGTTGTGATATTTGTATACTTTTATATAGAAATGAATGGTATATAATTACATTTTTAGAAGATTTTTAGTGTTTCCTTTTTGGACATTACTTTAATCCCTCGCCATAGCAAAACCGTTTAAGATATTTATTATCCATTCACAATTTAGCATATTTAATGTATTTTCATCATGTTGAAAAAGTTTGGTGGGAATAAAATAAATAGTTTAAGAGGAGTGGCTAAAAATTCAGAGGCTGATTTAGCAAAAAAAATCCACATTCAGACCAAAATATCTGACTTCCTGATGGCTGGAGCTAATGAATGTAAATTAGAAAGTTGTCCGGCTTGATGAGAACAATATACAAACAATTTTTTTTTTACTGTAGTTAAAACTAACCCCCCCACTTTTGTCAAAAGCATGTTGAAAGTGACACACTTCCTGCTGCCAGTTGGTGGCGCTATAACTTTGACTCACAATAGCTACATCCATCTGATCGGCCTCTTACCACGAACACACTGCTGAAGTTTCATCAAGATCAGTTAATGTATGCAGAAGTTATTCCACTTCGTGTTTCTCTTTTCTCGCCATAAATTTGATTCCTCGCCACGGCCAAACCGTTCAAGATATCAAAAATCCGTCCGCAATTTAGCATCCTCAAAGTCTTGACTACATGCTGACTGAGTTTGGAGGTGATTGAATGAATTCTCTAGGAGGAGTACATCACATTCCACAGCAAGCGTTTTCCAAACAACCCATAATAGCCGACTTCCTGTTGGGCTGGCGTGAAACTTGACAGAGGGAAAGTTGTTCGGCCCGATGACATCTATATGTGTACCAAGTTTCATATTAATTCATGCAAGCGTGTTTGATATATGGACCAAGTTTTCAGACCCCGTTCAAGGGGGCGCTGTTGAGCCCCCCTGCCACGCCCGTTTCTGAAACTTTTCAGATGTCTACTGGCTAATAAGTGTTATGTGTCTGTCGAGTTTCATCCAATTTCAAGCATGCTAAGAGTCTCAAACGCATCCGAAAAGAACATTAAAGTTTGATGCGTTGCCACGGCAACAGTATCTAAGATATCAATAATCCTTTCACAGGTCTACATCTGCCGTGTATCTACATTATACACATAAAGTTTGAAGCAAATCGGGTAAAACTAAGCGGGTGATTTCAAAGCATTTTGAAAGTGACAAACTTCCTGCTGCCAGTTGGTGGCGCTATAACTTTGACTCACAATAATTACATCCATCTGATCGGCCTTTTACCACGAACACATTGCTGAAGTTTCATCAAGATCAGTTAATGTATGCAGAAGTTATAACACACTTCCTGTGTCCCATTATTCGCCATAAATTCGTTTCCTCGCCACGGCCAAACCGTTCGAGATATAAAAAATCCGTTCGCAATTTAGCATCCTCAATGTCTTGACTTCATTCACACCGAGTTTGGTGGCGATCGGATGAATTCCCTAGGAGGAGTATTTCACATTCCATTGTATGCGTTTTCCAAACAACGTATAATAACCGACTTCCTTTTGGGCTGGTGTAAAACTTAGAGCACGAAAGTTGTTCGGCCCGATGAGATCTATATGTGTACTGAGTTTCATATTATTACATGCAAGCGTGTTTGATTTATGGGCCAAGTTTTCAGACACCATTCCAGGGGGCGCTGTCGAGCCGCCGTGCCACGCCCGGGTACCAGCTTCAGTCCGGCCCTGATGGCCGCAGGTTCTGACGTGTGTGCAAAATTTCAAGAGTTTTTGAGCATGTTAAGGGCCCCAAAAGTGCCCGAAAGGTTGACAAAATAATAATAATAATAATAATTAAAGCTGCAAGCAGCGATGAAAGGGCCCTCGCACCCGTGCCATCAACACTCGGTGGCTTTAGGAAGGCAGAGCATGGTTGGGAAATGTACATTTAAGGAGGTATATATAGTAAGAGTATGTCAAAGTCAGTTACAAAATGTTTTGTATAATGGTGATAATAGCATGCTTCATGACTCAGCTAAGTGTTGCTAGCATGTTCAGTCTGTTTCTAGCATGCTTAGTACACAATAATTATGTGGTTAGTACTGCATTACTGTGTTAACCATGTCAGTTTCTGTTGCCAGTAGGTGGCGTTATGACTATAACTGAATATGAGCATGGATGTGTGTTCAGGACAGAACTCTTATCAAACATGTGAAGTTTGGTGCAAATTGGACATTGCCTTCTTGAGTAACAACAAAGTCATGTTTCATTGAATTAGCATTCTTTAGAACTTAGCTAAGCATTGTTAGCATGTTTTAACATGTTGCTAGAACGGCATCAACGTGTTAAACATGTCACTTCCTGTTGCCAGTTGGTGGCGCTATTACTATAACTGAACATTCTCATGTAGATGTGTTCAGGCCATGACTCTTATCAAAAGTGTGAAGTTTGGGGCAGATTGGACATTCCATGCCTGAGTTACAGCAAATTCCTATTTAATTGCAATAATAGCATGCTTTAGCACTTGGCTAAGAGTTTGCTAGCATGTTTTAGCATGTTTCTAGTATGTTGTTAGCATGTTTAACACTTGCTGGCACTTTTTTATATGTTATTAGGAGTCCACAACAGTGTTAAACATGTCACTTCCTGTTGCCAGCAGGTGGCGCTATGACTGTAACTGAATATAAGCATGGTCATGTGTTCAGGACAGAACGCTTATCAAAAGTGTGAAGTTTGGGGCAGATTGGACATTCCATGCCTGAGTTACAGCAAATTCATATTTAATTGCAGTAATATCATTCTTTAGCACTTAGCTAAGTGTTTGCTATTATGTTTTAGCATGTCTCTAGTATGTTGGTAGGATGTTTAGCACCTACTGGCATTTTTTTATATGTTATTAGGAGTCAAGAACAGTGTTAAACGTCACTTCCTGTTGCCAGCAGGTGGCGCTATGACTATAACTAAATATGAGCATGGACATGTGTTCAAGAGATAACTCTTATCAAACGTGTGACGTTTGGGGTAGATTGTACATTGCCTTCTTGAGTAACAACAAAGTCCTGTTTCATTGAATTAGCATGCTTTAGCACTTAGCTAAGTATTGCTAGCATGTTTTAATATGTTTCTAGCATGTTTAGAACTCAATGGCATTTTTAACATGTTGCTAGAACGGCATCAACGTGTTAAACATGTCACTTCCTGTTGCCAGTAGGTGGCGCTATTACTATAACTGAATTTGAGCATAGGCATGCGTTCAGGCCATGATTCTTATCAAACATGTGAAGTTTGGGGCAGATTGGACGTTCCATGCCTGAGTTACAGCAAATTCCTATTTAATTGCAGTAATAGCATGCTTTATCACTTAGCTAAGTGTTTGCTAGCATGTTTCTAGTATGTTGCTAACCTGTTTAGCACTTGCTGGCTCTTTTATATATGTTATTAGGAGACCACAACAGTGTTAAACATGTCACTTCCTGTTGACAGCAGGTGGCGCTATTACTATAACTGAATATTCTCATGTAGATGTGTTCAGGCCATGACTCTTATCAAACGTGTGAAGTTTGGGGCAGATTGGACATTCCATGCCTGTGTTACAGCAAATTCCTATTTAATTGCAGCAATAGCATGCTTTAGCACTTAGCTAAGTGTTTGCTAGCATGTTTTAGCATGTTTCTAGTATGTTGTTAGCATGTTTAGCACTTGCTGGCACTTTTTTTATATGTTTTTATATGTCCACAACAGTGTTTAACATGTCACTTCCTGTTGCCAGCAGGTGGCACTATGACTGTAACTGAATATGAGCATGGTCATGTGTTCAGGACAGAACGTTTATTAAAAGTGTGAAGTTTGGCGCATATTGGACATTGCCTTCTTGAGTAACAACAACATCCTGTTTCATTGAATTAGCATGCTTTAGCACTTAGCTAAGTATTGCTAGCATGTTTTAACATGTTTCTAGCATGTTTAGACCTCAATGGCATTTTTAACATGTTGCTAGAATGGCATCAACGTGTTAAACATGACACTTCCTGTTGCCAGTAGGTGGCGCTATTACTATAACTGAATATTATCATGTAGATGTGTTCAGGACAGAACGCTTATCAAAAGTGTGAAGTTTGGGGCAGATTGGACATTCCATGCCTGAGTTACAGCAAATTCCTATTTAATTGCAATAATAGCATGCTTTAGCACTTAGCTAAGAGTTTGCTAGCATGTTTTAGCATGCTTCTAGTATGTTGTTAGCATGTTTCGCACTTGCTGGCACTTTTTTATATGTTATTAGGAGTCCATAACAGTGTTAAACATGTCACTTCCTGTTGCCAGCAGGTGGCGCTATGACTATAACTGAATATGAGCATGGCCATGTGTTCAGGACAGAACTCTTATCAAACGTGTGAAGTTTGGGGGAGATTGGACATTCCATGCCTGAGTTACAGCAACTTCCTGTTTCATGGCGAAACATCGAAATTTGTAAGGCCGCCGAGGACCCGCCCTTCGACGAAAACTCAAGATCTTCGCAATTTAACGTCGCAAAGGCCTTAAGATTACACTCACCAAATTTGAAGATGATCAGATTAAAACTGTAGGAGGAGTTCGTTAAAGTACGAGGCCTGAAAATGGCAAAAACTGCACAAAAATCTGAGAGGAAGTTCAAAATGGCTGACTTCCTGTTGTGTTTAGGGCTATGCTCCAAGAGACTTTTTTGTAGGTATTAGGTCATTACACGTATGTACCGAATTTCGTGCACGTACGTGGAACGTTGCAGGAGGCGCACTCCGTTGAACTTTTATAGGTGGCGCTATCGAGCCATTTTGCCCCGTCCAATTCTGAAACCTATATCAGATGTAAATTTTCGCCAGTTCTGACGCGTGTGCAAAGTTTCGTGAGTTTTCGCGCATGTTTAGGCCCTCAAAAATGCAATTCAATGCGGAGAAGAATAATAATAATAATTAAAGCTGCAAGCAGCGATGAAAAGGGCCCTCGCACCCCTGCCACCGCCACCCGGCACCTTTAGGAAAGGCCTTAAGATTACACTCACCAAATTTGAAGAGGATCAGATCAAAACTGTAGGAGTTTGTTAAAGTACAACATCAGGAAATGGCAAAAACTGCCCAAAATCTGACAGGAAGTTCAAAATAACTGACTTCCTGTTGTGTTTAGGGCTATGCTCCAAGAGACTTTTTTGTAGGTATTGGGTCTTTACATGTGTGTACCAAATTTCATACCTGTACGTGAAACGTCGAGCCGGGGCAAAATGTAGGGGCAATAAGTAAGCCATTTTGCCCCACCCAATTTTTAAAACCACATCACACGTAAATTGTCACCACTTCTGAAGCGTGTGCAAAGTTTCATGATTTTTCGAGCACGTTTTGTATTTGCCACACTTCCTGCTACCAGCAGGTGGTGCTATTGCTATAATCATAATGAGCATTGGCATGTGTTCAGGACAGGACTCTTATCAAACATGTGAAGTTTGTGGCAGATTGAAAATTGTATGCCTGAGTTACTGCAGGCTGTCTGTGGTTGCCTAGCAACATCAGAACTGCAAGCAACATTAATATTGAACTTATCTGATCATGCATATATCACCAAAAGGCCGAAATTGGGTGAACTAGTGCAAAAAATGCCCGTGCAAAATCAGTTTTTGTGTGTGTTTTTAGTAATTGTTGGTTTGGTGTGTGCTCATTGTTACAATTACACAGCAAAAGTTCAGTGACATTTTTATTTGTGCATGGTAAAAAGCACACAGTGAACTCCGAGAAAACGCTATGCTTGAGCAAACAGTTTGTGAATAGGCAACTACAAATGATGCCCGTGAAAGAGACTGTGAACGCATTGAATAGGATATGTTTAGTTGGTGAATAGCATAGGCTACTATTACACAGTAGCGACAACGTTAAGCGCACCAGAATGAAATATAATATTCAGAAGTAAACACTAACAGCATAGCTGACTTACAGATTCAGTTTACATCCACAAATGAATAAGCACCTCGATTCAGGGAGCAGTGCAAAGTGCCCGTGCAAAATCAGTTTTTGTGAGCTGATCGCCGTCAAAAAAGTTCAGGAGATATTTCTTGCGATGGCAATATGATCAAAAATAACTTTATATTGATTCAATGGATTAATAGCATTTAAAAAAAAAAAAAAAAAGTCATGAATTTATTGCATTTTTGGGAAAAAATAATCCGTTTTTATAATAAATCTTAAAAAATTCAAATCCAGATTTTGATTTTCAATGTTGTTATAACCTAAAGATGCTATGTGAAAGTTTGAAACAGAAAATAGTGGTTTTCACACATTTAGTGGTTATCTCACATTCGAGAGATATGCGAATAACACACAGACAGACAGACGGACGTTTCTGTAATTTATAGATAGATGGATTTATCACGTTCGGGAACCAAACTATAATATTCAGAAGTAAACAGTGTAGCTGACTGAGTGTTTATGTCAGAATGTTTATTTTTAAACCACAGCCTTCTTGGGGCTTCTTTGACCGATACAACTCTCTAATGTCAGAATGTTTATTTTTAAACCACAACCTTCTAAAAATGATATATTTAACGATATCTTTTGCATTTCTCATCCAAACAATGTCAAACTTGGCACTGCACTTACTCGTGCCCGTGGCAAGACACCTGTCGAGTTTGAAATCAATCGGACTAACGGTTCGAGAGATATGCGAGGAACAGACACACACACACACAGACAGACAGACAGACAGACGTTCCTGTAATTTATAGATAGATGTTTGTCAGGCCGCCGAGGGCACACCCTTCGACGAAAACTCTAGATCTTCGCAATTTAACGTCACAAAGGCCTTAAGATTACACTCACCAAATTTGAAGAGTATCAGATCAAATCTGTAGGAGGAGTTCGTTAAAGTACAACATCAGGAAATTACGAAAAATGCCCAAAATCCAGGAGGAAGTTCAAAATAGCTCACTTCCTGTTGTGTTTAGGGCTATGCTCCAAGAGACTTTTCTGTAGGTATTGGGTCATTACATGTATGTACCAAATTTCATACCTGTACGTGAAACCAGGAGCCGGGGCAAAATGTGGGGGCAATAATTTACCGAATTTGCCCCCCCCAATTCTGAAAACCATATCACACGTAAATTTTCACCACTTCTGAAGCGTGTGCAAAGTTTCATGAGTTTTCGAGCATGTTTAGGCCCTCTAAAAAGCGATTCACTTTGGAGAAGAAGAATAATAATAAACGGAGCAAAAACAATAGGGTCCTCTCACCATCGGTGCTCGGGCCCTAATAATAAACAGAGCAATTCCAAGAGGGTCCTCACACCATCGGTGCTCGGGCCCTAAATATAGCTGCGAGCAGCGATTACGGGCCCAAGCCGGTGGCACCGCAACCCCGGTGCCTTTAGTTACCTAAAGGCACCGGGGTGGCGGTACCGCCGGCTTGGGCCCTCCATCGCTGCTCGCAGCTATATTTATATATATATATATATATATATATATATATATATATATATATATATATATATATATATATATATATATATACACACACATACATATATATATATATATATATATATATATATATATATAAATTATTGTTCAAAAGTTTGGGGTCAGTAAGATTTTTAATGTTTTTAGGAGAAGTCTCTTCTGCTCACCAAGGCTGCATTTATTGATTAAAAATACAAACAAAAACAGTAATATTGTGAAATATTATTCCAATTTAAAACAGCTGTTTTCAATTTTTAAATATTTTACATAGTAATTCATTTCTGTGATCAAAGTTGAGTTTTCAGCATCATTACTCCAGTCTTCAGTGTCACATGATCCTTCAGAAATCATACTAATATGATGATTGATGCTCAATAAATATTCATTATTATTTTCAATGTTGAAAACAGTTGTGTACAGATTTTTTTTTTCAAAATGCTTTGATGAATGTTAGTTCAAAAGAACAGCATATATTTCAAATATATATATTTTTAACATTATAAATGTCTTTACTGTAACTGTTGATCAGTTTAACTCATCCTTCATAAATAAAAGTACTGATTTATTTTATTTATTTACCCCAAAAATAAAATTTTAATTATTACTAACCCAAAACTTTTGAGCGGTAGTGTTTAACGTTACAAAAGCTTTAGATTTCAGATAAATGCTGTTCTTTTGAACTTTCTATTCATCAAAGACTGTACACAACTGTTTTCGACATTTAAAATAATAATGAATGTTTCTTGAGTATCAATCATCATATTAGAATAATTTCTGAAGGATCATGTGACAGTGACGACTGGAGTAATGATGCTGAAAACTCAGCTTTGATCACAGGAATAAATAACAGTTTAAAATATATTAAAATAGAAAGCAGCTGTTTTAAATTGGAATAATATTTTACAATATTACTGTTTTTGTTTGTATTTTTAATCAAATATATGCAGCCTTGGTGAGCAGAAGAAACTTCTCTGTTATGTGCGCGCCACAGACTGCACGCACGTCCGCTTAGAGTTCCGCCTTTTGCCTTCCGTCAATATTACGTTATTAGAAAAATATTTTTTTAGAGAATCGATTTTTTGACATTTGTGAATCGATTCAGAATCGTCCACGTCCGCATCGCGATGCATCTAAGAATAATTTTTTTCTCCCACCCCTAGATTTCATACAAATAAACAGTTACAATTAAGTCACTTACATTTTAGATGCAATGTTGACTGTTTTTGTTCTGTTTCAGCAGCGAAAATAGTTAAACAAAGATCACGGCAGAACCATCACTTATCACGTGTTTTCTCATAACTGAACGATTCAGCATTTTTAACGAATCGGTTGACTCAAAGATTGAATGATCAATCCATAAACATCTGTCTTAATCATGATCGACTCATTCGAACGAATCGTTTGAACGAATGAATCAATGACTCGCTTATTAAGATGGATGCCTGGCGACACCTAATGGCGGTTTAGTGTTGTTTATTCTTTCCCACATGTGTGTGATTTGTGTGTGCAACATTATCATTATTTTTCTTTCACTATTATATTAGCGATTTAAAAGCACCCACTCGTGTCACACGTCGATTAACCGGTGGGAAAATATCCTCAGACACATACCTAATAAATGTATATTTAAATACAATATTGGCCTACCTGGTTAAAAGTTTTATATACTATTTTGATGTCCTTTTGGACACAAGAGGGCAGTATAGCCCTATATGTTTGCTTTTTTGTTGAACCAAATAGCACTAAATAGCCTGTTTTAACTTTTTCATTCTTCTTGAATTGCAAAAACAGAATAAAATGGGTTTAGTTGTGATATTTGTATTCTTTTATATAGAAATAAATGGTATATAATTACATTTTTAGAAGATTTTTAGTGTTTCCTTTTTGGACATTATTTAATCCCTCGCCATAGCAAAACCGTTTAAGATATTTATTATCCATTCACAATTTAGCATATTTAATGTAGTTTCATCATGTTGAAAAAGTTTGGTACGAATAAAATAAATAGTTTAAGAGGAGTGGCTAAAAATTCAGAGGCTGATTTAGCAAAAAAAAATCACATTCAGACCAAAATATCTGACTTCCTGATGGCCAGAGCTATTGAATGTAAATTAGAAAGTTGTCCAGCTTGATGAGAACAATATACAAACTATTTTTTCTTTACTGTAGTTAAAACTAACCCCCCCACTTTTGTCAAAAGCATGTTGAAAGTGACACACTTCCTGCTGCCAGTTGGTGGCGCTATAACTTCGACTCACAATAGTTACATCCATCTGATCGGCCTCTTATCACAAACACACTGCTGAAGTTTCATCAAGATCAGTTAATGTATGCAGAAGTTATTCCACTTCCGTGTTTCTCTTTTCTCGCCATAAATTCGATTCCTCGCCACAGCCAAACCGTTCGAGATATCAAAAATCCGTCCGCAATTTAGCATCCTCAATGTCTTGACTTCATGCTGACTGAGTTTGGAGGTGATTGAATGAATTCTCTAGGAGGAGTACATCACATTCCACAGCAAGCGTTTTCCAAACAACCCATAATAGCCGACTTCCTGTTGGGCTGGCGTGAAACTTGACAGAGGGAAAGTTGTTCGGCCCGATGAGATCTATATGTGTACCGAGTTTCATATTAATTCATGCGAGCGTGTTTGATATATGGACCAAGTTTTAGAACCCCGTTCAAGGGGGCGCTGTTGAGCCCCCCAGCCACGCCCGGGTACCAGCTTCAGCCCGGCCCTGATGGCCGTGGGTTCTGACCTGTGTGCAAAGTTTCAAGAGTTTTTGAGCACGTTAAGGACCCCAAAAGCCCCTGAAACCTTGATTAACAATATAAAAGCAATAGTCAAATCCCCCCTCCCCTCACACACACAGAGACACAGAGAGAGGGAGAGAAAATTCTTCAGAAAATCCACATTCAAACCAAAATATCTCTCTTCCTGTTGGTCGGAGATGGTTCATGTAAATTAGAAAGTTGTCCGTCTTGATGAGAACAATACACATACCAAGTTTTGTTGCTGTTGATAAAACTAACCCCCCCACTTATGACTAAAGGTGGCGCTACTGAGCCCCTCACCACGCCCGTTTCTGAAACTTTGCACATGTCTACTGGATAATAAATGTGATGTGTCTGTCGAGTTTCATGCAATTTCAAGTATGTTAAGAGTCTCAAAAGCATCAAAAAAGAATATTAAAGTTTGATGCGTTGCCACGGCAACAGTATCTAAGATATCAATAATCCTTTCACAGGTTTACATCTGCCGTGTGTCTACATTGTACACATAAAGTTTGAAGCAAATCTGGTAAAAATAAGACAGTGATTTCAAAGCATTTTAATAGTGATGTACTTCCTGCTGCCTGTTGGTGGCGCTATAACTTTGACTCACAATAGTCACATCTGTGAGATCGGCCTCTTACAACGAACACACTGCTGAAGTTTCATCAAGATCAGTTAATGTATGCAGAAGTTATAACACACTTCCTGTTTCATTTTTTCGCCATAAATTCGTTTCCTCGCCACAGCCAAACCGTTCGAGATATCAAAAATCCGTCCGCAATTTAGCATCCTCAATGTCTTGACTTCATGCACACCGAGTTTGGAGGCGAATCGATGTATTTCCTAGGAGGAGTACATTAAATTCCACAGCAAGCGTTTCCAAACAACCCATAATAGCCGACTTCCTGTTGGGCTGGCGTAAAACTTAGAGCACGAAAGTTGTTCGGCCCGATGAGATCTATATGTGTACCGAGTTTCAAATTAATTCATGCAAGTTTGTTTGATATATGGACCAAGTTTTAGAACCCCGTTCAAGGGGGCGCTGTCGAGCCCCCCTGCCACGCCCGGCTACCAGATTCAGCCCCGCCCTGATGGCCGCGGGTTCTGACCTGTGTGCAAAGTTTCAAGAGTTTTCGAGCACGTTTAGGGACCCAAAAGCCCCAGAAACCTTGAAAAACAAATGAAAAAGTAAATCTCACTCAACTGACAAATCACCCCCACCCCTCACACACTCAGAGACAGAGAGAGAGAGAGAAAATTCTCCAAAAAATCACATTCAAACCAAAATATCTGACTTTCTGTTGCTTTGAGCTATTAAGTGTAAATTAGAAAGTTGTCCGGCTCGATGAGAACAATATACATACCGATTTTTGTGATTCTAGGAAAAACTAAGGCCCCATTTTTGACTAAAGGTGGCGCTACTGAGCCATTCCACCACGCCCGTTTTTGAAACTTTGCACATGTCTACTGGCTAATAAGTGTGATGTGTCTGTTGAGTTTCATGCAATTTCAAGTATGTTAAGAGTCTCAAAAGCATCAAAAAAGAATAATAAAGTTTGATGCGTTGCCATGGCAACAGTATCTAAGATATCAATAATCCTTTCACAGGTCTTTATCTGCCGTGTGTCTACATTATACACATAAAGTTTGAAGCAAATCGAGTAAAAATAAGAGAGTGATTTCAAAGCATTTTGAAAGTGACACACTTCCTGCTGCCAGTTGGTGGCGCTATAACTTTGACTCACAATAGTCACATCCTTGTGTTCGGCCTCTTACAACGAACACACTGCTGAAGTTTCATCAAGATCAGTTAATGTATGCAGAAGTTATAACACACTTCCTGTGTCCCATTATTCGCCATAAATTCGTTTCCTCGCCATGGCCAAACCGTTCGAGATATCAAAAATCCGTTCGCAATTTAGCATCCTCAATGTCTTGACTTCATTCACACCTAGTTTGGTGGCGATCGGATGAATTCCCTAGGAGGAGTATTTCACATTCCATTGTATGCATTTTCCAAACAACGTATAATAACCGACTTCCTGTTGGGCTGGTGTAAAACTTAGAGCACGAAAGTTGTTCGGCCCGATGAGATCTATATGTGTACTGAGTTTCATATTATTACATGCAAGCGTGTTTGATTTATGGACCAATTTTTCCGACATAATTCCAGGGGGCGCTGTCGAGCCCCCGTGCCACGCCCGGGTACCAGCTTCAGTCCGGCCCTGATGGCCGCAGGTTCTGACGTGTGTGCAAAATTTCAAGAGTTTTTGAGCATGTTAAGGGCCCCAAAAGTGCCCGAGAAGTAGAAAAAAATAATAATAATAATAATAAATATAGCTGCGAGCAGCGATTACGGGCCCAAGCCGTTGGCACCGCCACCCCGGTGCCTTTAGTTACCTAAAGGCACCGGGGTGGCGGTGCCGCCGGCTTTGGCCCTTCATCGCTGCTCGCAGCTATATTTATATATATATATATATATATATATATACATACATACATACATATACATATATATATATATATATATACATATACATACACACACATATATACATATATATATATATATATCTATATATATATATATATATATAGAAGACAGAAAATATTACTTGTCTTACTTTATTCTGATTTTATGATACACTCAAAATATTCCACAACATTGATTAACGTTGATTAACCCGTTGATTAACCGGTGGTAAAATATTCTCACCGTCACATACCTAGTATATTTTTATATAGATACAATAGGCCTACCTGATTTTGAACACAAGAGGGCAGTATAGTCCTACGTATGACTTGACTTTTATGGGACTAAAGAGTACAATTGCTATTTTTAAAAGTATAAGTAATTCTTAAATTGAAAAAAAAAAAAGAATAAAATGGGTTTAGTTGTGATATTTGTATACTTTTATATAGAAATAAATGGTGTATAATTACATTTTTAGAAGATGAGGCTTTTAGCGTTTCCTTTTTGTACATTACTTTAATCCCTCACTATATCAAAACTGTTTGAAATATTTAATATCCGTTCACAATTTAGCATCTTTAATGTATTTTCATCGTGTTGAAAACGTTTGGTGTGAAAAAAAAAAAACAGTTAGGAGGAGTAGCTAAAAACTCAGAGTCTGAAATATCCCAAAAATCCACATTCAGACCTAAATATCTGACTTCCTGTTGGTCGGAGCAAATTACTTTAAATTAGAAAGTTGTCCGGCTCGATGAGACCAATGTACGTACTGATTTTTGTTACTGTATACAACTAACCCCCCCCCCCCACTTTTGTCAAAGGCATTTTGAAAGTGACACACTTCCTGCTGCCAGTTGGTGGTGCTATAACTTTGACTCACAATAGTTACATCCATCTGATCGGCCTCTTACCACGAACACACTGGTGAAGT